>NC_059114.1:67427508-68027508 GCF_020740685.1 Jaculus jaculus | reverse complement strand
TCTCTCTTAAATAAATATTAAATAAATATTGAAAGCTAATTATCAAAGAAGTGTACACATCAAGGAGAGTATTGAATTCCTATCTAAGGCAGGATCATAGAGGAGTTAAGAGTTGGAGTTTCTGGTTCTGTACATGTCAGACATTGTGGCTGATATGTTAGCTTTTGTTTTAATTTTTAGAGAGAAAGAGAAAGAGAATTAGTGCACCAGGGCCTCAGCTGCTATAATTAAACTCCAGACACTTGCACCACCTAGTGGGCATGTGCTACCTTATGCTTGCCTCACCTTTGTGTGTCTGGATTACATGGGATCTGGAGAGTCAAACATGGGTCCTTAGGCTTTGCAGGCAAGTGCCTTAAGCACTGAGCAATCTCTCTAGTCATAGCTTTTGTTTTGTCTTCTTCTTTTTAAAAATACTTTTATTTATTTGAGAGAGAGAGATAGAAAAAGAAAAAGAGACAGAAGCAGAGACAGAGACAGAAAATGGGCATGTCAGGGCCCTTTTTTCTCCTGCAAGTCCAGATATATGTCCCACTTTGTATATCTGGCTTTATATGGGTGTTGGGATATCAAACTTACAGCCTTTGCAAACAAGTGCCTTCAACCATTGAGCCACCCCTCCAACCACATATCAACCTTTCAAACAGAATAGAACAACAGAGCATACAACACACATAAGATTAATTAGATGTATTTATTGCTATGAATTAGCATGGTGCTAATAAGGCAGGTCCGGAGTGAATTAACAGCTCAACTTTGAATTCCATAATAACCTCTGACTAAGCTTGTCGTACATGGCTACTGGGTGTGACAGTCAGCTTTCTCTCACTGTGACAAAGAACATGAGAAAAACAATATAAATGAGGTAAGATTTATTTATTTATTTTATTTTACTTTTCTTTTTTTTTGAGGCAAGGTCTCACTATAGCTCAGGCTGAACTGGAATTTACTATGTAATCCCATCCTGACCTTGAACTCACAGCATCCTACCTCTGTCTCCTGAGTGCTAGGATTAAAGGCATGTGCCACCACACCTGATAAGATTCACTTTTTTTAAAAAAAAATATATGTTTTATTTTTTTAAAGAAGTTATTTCATCTTATGTATTTATTTGAGAGAGAAAGAGGCAGAGAGAGGAAGAGAGAGAATGGGCACACCAGGGCCTCCAGACACTGCAAATGAACTTCAGACACATGCGGCTCCTTGTGCATCTGGTTTATGTGGGTTCTGGAGACTCGAACCTGGGTCTTTTGTCTTTGCAGACAAATGCCTTTCCTCTAAACCATCTCTCCAGCCTGCTATTTTATTTTTATTTTTATTTATTTGACTGAGAGAAAGAGGGAGAGAGAGAATGGCAGATAGAGAATGGGCCCACCAGGGCCTCCAGCCGCTGCAATGAACTACAGATGCACGTGCCACCCTGTGTATCTGGCTTATGCAGGTCCTGGGGAATCGAATCTGGGTCTTTTGGCTATGCAAGCAAGTGCCTTAGCCGCTAAACAATCCCTCCAGCCCAAGATTCACTTTTTAACTTAGTGCTTTAGAGGTTTCAGTCTATAGTCAGCTGCCTCCATGCTTTTGGGTCTGAGGAAAAGCACATAAAAATAAACATGTGCACAAGACAACTTGGAAAATGGATATGAAATCACTGCACACTACTGCATTCTCTACCAGAATATTTATGTCACAAAACTATTTTACACAACAGTAGACTGTTTGAATTTCTTTGTAGAATATAATAAATTAAAAAGAAGGCTGGAAAGAAGGAAGGAAGGGATGGGAGGAAGGAAGGAAGGAGGAAAGAGGAGAGGAAAGGAGGGCAAAAATAATACCCATTAAATTCTATTAGTATTAAATGATAAGCAGCTGTGACAAATAACATTCAGGATCAGAAAACAAGGGGTGGGGGAGGGAGAAATGTCCTTTCCAATCCTAAAACAATATGACGAGAATGATTTTGTAAAGGAAACACCTATACTTAAGCATTGCTTGTCCTTGTCTGCTTGCTGGACAAGTTATGGAGTTATTAACATTTAGTCACTTTATTGAAGTAAAGCCTTTGGCCGGGTCATATGGTCATTAACCTTTGGTGAATAAACACACAACCTTGCTAAGGCAGCACACTGCTGGATAAGTAACATTTTGCACATTGTTTATCAGGCCCATTTCTAGACAGTGTGCTACCAATTAGCAAGTTACATGAAGCTTGCTTTTGTTTTTGCAAGAATAAATAAATAAAATGATGATGTATTCATTTCTATGGCCACACACTAAGTAAATGAATAGGCAGGCATCTTAAGTTTTCTTTGTAATTACTACACTATGGAAATATTTGTTGACATGTCTGTAAATTAATTATGTGTATTTTAAAAATAGATTGAATTTTAGCAGCAATTTTGTGTTTGCTCAAAACCACCAAGAGCTTGGCATTATTTTTCTCTTTTATATGATAAGAAAATGGGACTCAGAAAGGTTAAGGATATTGCAAAACATTGAGTATTTAGTTCCTGCAGAAACAAGAGTTCTCACATTTCTTGTCCCTTTCCTGACCTCCTACCCCTCCTCCACACCCATAACCAACACACTGTGTAAGGGCTTGGGTGTGGCTTAGCGGTAGATCACTTACTTGCCTAACCAAGCGAGAGGCCCTGGGTTCCATCCCAGACCTTTTCTTTCTTTTTTTTGAGGTAGGGTCTCACTCTAGCCCAGGCTGACCTGAAACTCACTTTTAGTCCCAGGCTGGCTGGGAAGTCACAGGGGTCTTCCTGCCTATGCCTCCCGGGTATTGGGATTAAAGTTGTGCACCAGACTGCTTGGCTTCCCAGTACTATTTCCGTAGCTGTTGTTAAGTATTTATCTATTTATTTGCAAGAAGACCGAGTCAGAAGAGAGTCAGCGAGATAAAAAATGGGCATGCCAGGGCCTCGCAAACGAACTCTGGATGTGTGTACTACTTTCTGCATCTGGCTTTATGTGAGTCCTGGGGACTTGAACTTGGGTCTTTAGGCTTTGCAGGCAAGTGCCTTAACTGCTGAGCCATCTCTCCAGCCCCCAGTCCTATTTTTTAAGGAGCTCCAAAGAAATAAAAAAAATTATGAATGACATTTGTTACATTCTGTGAACATAAGTTACCATGTCTTTATAACTTAAAGTCTATTGTTTACATTAGAGTTTCCTCTGGGTTTTAACACATGTTTATTAACACGTATCTACCACTATAAGACCACAGAGGACATTTTCCCTGCTTTAAGTATACTCTGCTCTCTGGAGTCATTCCTTGCTCCCCTACACATAGAGACTAGGGGTCTTGCTCTTTTTTTCCAGTTTTGCCTTTTCCAGAATGTCATACAGTTGGAATCACAGCACCAAGGCTTTGTACATTGCCTTCTTTTACTCAGCATTATATTTAAGATTTTTAACTTATTTTAATAGCTGCAACACTGTCATTTATTCATTCAGGTATTTATTTGAGTCATTTGTATATATGTGTGTATTTATTTATTTGAGAGAGAGATTGAGAGAGAGAGAGAGAGAGAGAGAGAGAGAGAGAGAGAGAGAAAGGTGTTACGAGTATACCAGGGCCTCCTGCTACTGTAAATGAACTCCAGATGCATGCATCACTTTGTGCATCTGGCTTTATGTGGGTACTGGGGAATCAAATCCAGGTCATCAGGCTTTGTAAAAGTACCTTTAACCTCAGAGCCACCTCTTCAGCCTTATTTTTTTGTTCTGAGACAGGATCATTCTGTAGCCCATGCTGGCCTGGAACTCACTAAGTAGCCTAGGCTGTGCTTGAATTTTGAGTATCTGGCTTTTTGGGGGTGTCTGGGAATCAAACCCATGCCCTCAGGCTTTTTGTTGTTTGTTGCTGTTGTTTTTCAAGGCAGGTTCTCGCTCTAGCTCAATCTGACCTGGAATTCACTATGTTGTCTCAGGGTGGCCTTGAACTCTCAGCAATCCTCCTACTTCTTCCTCCTGAGTGCTGGGATTAAAGGTGTGCGCCACCCCTGGCTCGTCAGGCTTTGTAAGCAAGTGCCTTTAAATGCTGACCCATCTCTCCAGCCTGCTGTGTTCTGCCTTCTTTGAGACAGGGTCTCTTGCTACTGCAAATGAACTGCCAGACTGCGACGAACGCAAGGAGTAGCTGGCTCTTGGGCTTCATTTTGGCTTGGTTTCCCATTATTGTAGCCCGTTAGGGTCACAGGTGCATATGCCTCTTTGTTCTCTGCTTTTGGGTGCTGAAGAATTGAACCTGGACTAGCAAGTTTTGCAAGTTTGAAGGTTTTAGCTGCTGAGTCATTTGACAGTCTCCTTTCTAGATGTTTTAAGAGTTCTCTGGGGCTGGAGAGATGGCTTAGCAGTTAAAGCACTTCATTGTGAAGCCTACGGACCAGGGTTCAGTTCTCCAGCACTCATACAAGCCAGATGCCTAAGGTGGCTCTTGAGTCTGGAGTTTGCAGTGGCTAGAGGCCCTGGTGCACCCATTCTCTCTTTCTCTCCATCTGCCTCTTTCTTCCTCTCTCCCAAATGAATAAATAATCTTTTTTTTTCTTTTTGAGGTAGGGCCTTGCTCTAGTCCAGGCTGACCTCTAATTTACTCTGTAGTCTCAGGGTAGCCTTAAACTCATAGCAATCCTCCTATCTCGCCTCCCAAGTGTCTAGATTAAAGGCATGTGCCACCACACTGGATAAAATATATATATATTTTTAAAGAGTTCTTTGTAAGTTTGGCATCATGGTGCACGCCTTTAATCCCATTGCTTGACTCAGGAGGCAGAGGTAGGAGGATCACAGTGAGTTCGAGGCCACCCTGAGATTACATAGTGAATTCCAGGTCAGTCTGGGCCAGAGTGAGACCTTCCCTCCAAAAAAAAAAAAAAAAAAAAAATTCTTCCTATGCTGTCCAGTATCAGATACGCCTGTTTTATGCCTGTTTTGAATGTTCTCCTGTCTATGATTTGTCATCTATTCTTTTAAATGTGTTTTCAATACAGTGTCTTGTCCCTGACATCTTTACATATTAAATTAAACCTCTTGAGATAGTAAAGTAAATATCATTAAATAACTTCCTTCTTCCATTCTAATTTAATTGAGTATTTAATTGATGTTGACTTTTCTAGGCCTTTGAACGTACTTCCTGGGTTCAGAGTCCTTTAGTATAATGGTAATAATAAGGTTTCTTTACAAGTGGTGTAGGTGACAAGCATTCAAATGTAAAAGAGTCGCACTGTGGTGGATCTGTGCAGGCCTGTTAGGATTTACATAATGGCCAAGACTCACTTGGAAATATCAGTCTCAAAGAAAATTCAAGTCACTGCGTCAGGAAAATGACAAAGAACTCATCATGTGGGCTGTTTCTGACAGTTGAAACATGGGATGTTAAACATGCAAATGGTGAGAAAACACTGTATTTTAAATCAAAGACATAAGTATCTGAAAACCCTGTGGCCAGTGCCCGCTTCATCCCCTAGGCTGGTAACCTGGCGTTCCTCCAGCTCTAGACACGCAGAGATGAGTTAGCAATGCTTCCCAAACAATTCATTTGGAAGGACCATTGGGTTTTCCTATAGCTATAGGTTGATGCAATTGCCCCATAGACACCTGTCCCTTCTTCATATGGTTACAAACATATATGTATATGATATAGGTCAGTGGAATATTGAGAGTTTGCAAAGCATTTTAGTGGGTGTTTTTCTACTGTCTATGGTACTAGCTGAGTACTGCTGAATTTGGTTGCCACATTTCAAAGGAAAGGCAGGCGTCTCAAGTTGGTAGAAACAAATTGATCCTTAAAGCCCCAGACAGAAGGTAGACTATACTTGCCAAAGGAACTTTTTTTTTTAATTTTTATTTATTTATTTATTTATTTGAGAGTGACAGACACAGAGAGAAAGACAGATAGAGGGAGAGAGAGAGAATGGGCGCGCCAGGGCTTCCAGCCTCTGCAAACGAACTCCAGACGCGTGCGCCCCCTTGTGCATCTGTCTAACGTGGGACCTGGGGAACCGAGCCTCGAACCGGGGTCCTTAGGCTTCACAGGCAAGCGCTTAACTGCTAAGCCATCTCTCCAGCCCCTTTTCTTTTCTTTTTTTTAATCCCTTCTTTTCAATTAGTCTCTCTTCTATTTTGATGTCATCATCTTTTCCTCCTGTTATGAAGGTGGGTAGTGTCAGGCAGTATGAAGTCATGGATATCCAGGCCATTTTGTGTCTGGAAGATTACCTGTAAGCAGTCCTACTCTTATTTTGGATCTTACATTCTTTAAAAATTATTTATTTATTTATTTATTTGAGAGCGACAGACAGAGAGAAAGACAGAGGGAGAGAGAGAGAATGGGCGCGCCAGGGCTTCCAGCCTCTGCAAACGAACTCCAGACGTGTGCCCCCTTGTGCATCTGGCTAACGTGGGACCTGGGGAACCGAGCCTTGAACTTGGGTCCTTAGGCTTCACAGGCAAGCGCGTAACCGCTAAGCCATCTCTCCAGCCCGGAACTTTTAATAGTAACTAGAAAAAGCTGAATGTAAGACCCTAGTTATAGTGACCACACTCATTTGTACACTACTATGGTGAGCTTTCTCCCTTGTAGTCAAAATATGTCTTGAATAATAGTTTATTCAGTGTCATTTCAGCTTTTTGTTTTTCTCAGTTAAACTGGGTTTTATTGTTTAATCAAGAAACTCAAATGGGACACATTTATGTCATCTCAGTCCTCAAACACACCAAGAGTTTGGTTTATTTTTCTCTTTTATATGATAAGAAACTGGGGCTCTGAAAGGTTAGGCATATTGCAAAACATCACAGGGAAAACCCAGCCAATGTGCAGTTGGAATCCCCGGCTGCTGAGTGCACAGCTCGCTCTCTGGGTGCTCTAAGCTGAGGTTTTCTCACCTTCAAAGGTTTGCTTTTTTAAGGATGTCATTCCATTTTCTGAGAGTGGTGAAGATGATATTCCTATAATGGAGTAAAATTGTGAATACAGACATATCAAAAAAAAAAAGCTAGTCAGTAAAAGACTATATACATGACAGTCATCCCAAATAATTATGATGGAGCTGAAAATTCTTAGCCTTACTCAGTTTCCTGTGGTGATACTGTATAAAGGAATCCTCTGTGCCCACAATGGAATAGAAGTACAGCAATACCATAATGCATGTACATAATGGTTGATAGCGAATGACTGTCAGTCATTTCCTGTTCTATACTTAAATTTTTTTTTATTCATTTATTTGAGAGAGAGAAAGAGGGAGGGAGAGAGGGAATGGGCATGCCAGGGCCTCCAGCCACTGCAAACTAACTCCAGACGCGTGCGCCCCCTTGTGCATCTGGCTAACGTGGGTCCTGGAGAATCGAGCCTTGAACCGGGGTCCTTAGGCTTTGCAGGCAAGCACTTAAGCACTAAGCCATCTCTCCAGCTCCCTGTTCTATACTTTTAAATGAATGTTTTAGAGTACACTTCCAGTTATATGGAAAAATGATGACTATAAGCCATCATGCACTATTATTCCCTGTAGTAGCCTCGTATGCTGAAGCGTCACTGCGTCTGTTTCCTGATGGCATCAAGGTCGTGTCTAGTGGTACTAACTAGGTTTGTGTCAGTACGTGCTGTGATGTGTCCACGATGATAAACGGCTCTCGGGGTACCTTCACCACGGAGGGGTCCCTGACTCTAATTGAAGTGGGACACATGCGACTTCAAGTTCGGTTATTTGTCGTCATCCCCTTGTAGAAGTCTGACAGAACTGCCGATCTCAGATCACTCCACAGATCTGCTGAATCCCATCTTCCTTTTCTTTCCTTTCCTTTCTTTTACTTTTCTTTTTTTTCTTTCCTTTTCTTTTTTCAAGGCAGGGTCACACTCTAACTCAGCCTGACCTGAAATTCACTCCATAATCTCAGGGTGGCCTTGAACTTGGGGCGATCCTCCTACCTCTGTCCCCCAAGTGCTGGGATCAAAGGCATGAGCCACCATGCCCTGCTCCAACTTCATTTTTAAATACCCCTGAGTGATTCATGCGTTCCGTGAAGTTTGGGAAAACAGTTACTGTCAGGCAGCACTGGAGGGCCAGGAGAATGGAGATTCAGCATCTGTTTAGCAGCTGTATTAATGTTTAGCAAACCCTGATTTCAGCCAGTCCAGATGCCACTATATGTGTAGGGACAATGACCCTGCTCCTGACCCAAAGGCAGATCCTTGATTTCCCAGCCATCTTCTATTAGTAGCTTCTGATTCACACCTGGCCAGTGACATCCTGAGGAAAATATACTGGGAGGATTTGTGGCCAGGCTTTCTCATTGAAATGGATGACCAGGGGGTCAACTGTCCTGGCATATCCATGAATTCTTCACTGTTGGTTTTGATCACTGTGGGTTTGAAATATTAAGACATGTTTTGAAAGTTTCAAAGAGTAACCCTTGAGTTTACTATGCACTGAGCACTATGCTGAATCAGCGAGAAAGAAGTAATATGAAGACACACCCATCTATGACTTCTCACTGTTTCATAGGTCCTCTGTCACTCTCGGGTATTCATATTCACTGGGCACTGCCAACCAAGAATCTCCCTTATGTGCCATGTAGTTAGGTCTGTGATGGTTTCATTTGAATTGAATTTGTACAAGCCTTTCCCCTTTTTATTATTCCCTAAATAATATAGTACTGAAGTTATATAGCATTAGAATGGCTCTGGTATGGTAAGTGAAGTAGATACTAAAGTGTTGGGAGCATGTACAGATTGTGTGCAAGTACTACAATATTTTATATAAGGAACCTGAACACCCAAGAATTTTGGTATCTGTGGTGGGTCCTAGAGGTAACTGCAAACATCTGCGTACACTGGATATTCTCCTATCTACTTGAGATACATGAAATAGTAACATTTATTTTGCAATCTGAGGCATGAGCCCACATGTCAAGCCAAGAGAACATTCTGGTGAATCAGTCCTAAAGACACCATCCCTTTGGCTTTCTTGTTATATGAGATAATAAACATCCCTATTGTTTAAATCATCTTTATTTGTTTTTTTCTACTAGTTGAAGCTTAGTATCGTAAGTGAAAGAAAGTGGCTTTGTGGCTTTTCTCCTGAAATTCTCAGAACATTAACTTAAAATCAAATGAATCAAATTTCAGAATTTTTGGTTGATATTTTATAGGCTGAATGTGTCTGAAATAAAAACATTTCAAAGCTTAGGCAAGTGTTTCTTTATAGATCCACCTTGTGGATTTGAGACTGGATAGGGACAAGACAACAGTAAGAATAATGTTAAGAGAACAATCAAAACCACATCAGATTTGGCATCCTAACCTCATTAAGAAAAAGGGATAAGGAGATGAAGACATGGGAGGAAGGTTAATCAAAATTTAAGATTTATGATTAGGGAGGGTGAGAAGGGAGGGTAGTGGGAAGGGATTATGATCCTGGTATATTGTTTATATTAATAGAAGTTGTTAATAAAAAGTTATTAAAAAGGAAAAAGAAAAAGGGAATTATATCCCCAAAGAAGATGTTATAGTTCAAGATTTTAGAGGTGAAGTGATTACTTTTACACCCTTCGATAAGGCTGAATAAGATGGAATAATTGTGAATATCACTGGAGCTGAAAAAGCAAAAGAAGCGTGAAAGCATCTTGCTGCGTGAGTCAACTACATGAGCAGTGGGTACCCTTTGAAGTCTGGCCGATCTTGAGGGAGAGACCGAGGTAGATTTAATGACTACAGGACATGGTCAGCACACTGGAGACGATTGAACATGTCTTCAAAGGAGAGGCCTGCTTGCTTGGGCCTCATGATGGAAGGGGATCTCTCTGATAAGAGAAATGTGATGGGAAGAAAGCACGTGTGGTTAACTATTGAACTATGAACAGCGCTCACAGCTGGGGAAGGCTGAGTGAGCCATGGAGTGCCGCCAGAGCACAGACTTGGTCCCACTTAGTGGAATGACATCAAGGGAGAAAGCTTAGAAAGACCAAAGGGACCAGCAAGGCTAAGATATTATCAATAAATGGGAGAAACTATTTGCTAGCTATTTGTGTGATGGAGGATTAATATTTGGAATATATAAAGAACTAAGGGCAAATAAAAATAATTGCTCTAAATAAAAATGGGCAATTGATCTGAAGAGACAGTTCTGAAAAGAAGAAATACAAATGATCAATAATAAAGAAAACAGCATGCCAAAGAGATACCTTCATCCCTATGTTATTACAGCATTATTCATAAGCGCTAAACCATGAGCTCAATCCAGGTGCCCCTGAGCAGAGATATGACGCTCGCTCACTGTATATGTACAAAGAAGCCTAAGGAAGAATGGAATCTTCTCATTTGTAGCAACATAGATGGAACTGGAGGACATTGTTAGCTGATCTAAGCCAGACCCAGTAAAACAATGACCGCATTTTCTTTCTTTCACATGAGAAAACCAAAAACTGTCATCCTGAATATGTAGTAATGACAATTAGGGAGTGGGAAGAACAAAGGGTGGGTGGGACACAGACAGAAGGAGGTGCTTGGGTGTGACCGCTGCCCCTTGTGTGCCTGTATAGAAATGTCACACTGAATCCCATTTATAGGTGCAATGAAGACCTGCTAATGCAACTAAAATAAAAAGAGTAAAAGTTAAGTGCAGTTCATCCCCAATATGTTCCTGTACAGTCATATTTATGGGTTGAAATCTATCCTTGCTCTGTAGTTAACATCTGACTTCCTCTTTTAACAGTGGCAAATGCCTCATATCTCAAAGCTCAGCTCCTATCCAAGGAAGACAAGTACACACAATGGATAGAGGAGAGCAAATAGATAAAACTTATAAAACACATGGTTTCTTAGGAAAAAAAACAATCAAACAGGTATTGATTTTTGTTGCAGTTAGGTAGAAATCCCCAACCAAGAGCAACTTGTGGGAAAAAGATGTTTATTTTGGCTTATAGGCTCAAGGGGATGCTCCATGATGGCAGGGAAAATGATGACATGAGCAGAGGGTGGACATCACCCCTCGCCAACATCAGGTGGACAATAGCAACAGGAGAGTGTGCCAGACACTGGCAAGGGGAAGCAGGATTAACAACCATAAGCTCGCGCCCAACAATACACCGCCTCTAGGAGGCTTCAATTTCCAATTGCTATCAGGTGGGAACCTAGCCTCCAGAACATCTAAGTTGATGGGGGACACCTGAATCAAACCACCACAGTTTTATATTTTAGAGAAATGGCCTTGCTATTAAATATGGTTGCTACACAGCAAACATGAGTAGAAACAAGCAAGGGTGCTGTTTTCTTGGTGAACCAGGTACCAGCACAAGGGTGAAGGAGATCAACACAGAGAACAATCAACTCCTACCAAATCAGATATCCAGAGACACAGAGGTCCCCAACACCTCATCACTGAAGCAGACCAAAAATGAACCCAACATGGCTCAGGGAAATTTTGCGGAAGAGGGAGTGGAAAGAATGTCAGAGCCACACGTTGGGTCATGATACACAGAGACATTTCTCCTACCCATAATTGTGGGCCAACTCCACAATGCATGCCCCATATACTTCAACAAGAAGGGGCCAGGCAGAGGGGGTAGGACATGGATGAGCCTAACAATGGAACCAACTTGACTGTATTCACTGAGTACAAAACTAATTAATAAAAAATAAATAAAATAAAAAATAGTAATAGAAGTATCAACCATAAATTTCCTCAAGGGGATTAAGCTTATAAATTTAAAAATATGTACATGTTAGCATCATAAATGTGTTATTCATTTCCATTCTTAACCGATGATGAATTGAATGTTCCAATGGTCTTTCCATGGAAGCCAACTACTTGTACTGCCCGACTGTTAGTGAACATGTGTATTTGATAGAGAAAATTGGAAAAGTCATAAAAATTTCTGGTTCATCAGACTAAAAAGCATCTAAGATAGTCTGAATTCTGAAAATTCTATTAAAGCCTTCCAAAGAGACTTTATTTTTGTTTTATTAAAAAACAACAATAAGAAAATCATTGCCACTTGTGGTACTTTATTCAATCTTCTCTAGTCCTTTCTTTGGAGGTGCCAAAGACAGACATGATGGAAATGATAAGACAAGCTACTACATCTAGTGAAATTACCCAGATGTTCGAATTCCATGATCACTTTACCCAAGCACGGAGGACAGGATGCACTATTTGGATGACATTCACAGCAGAGTTTCAGGAAACAGATGCAGAAAATTGAGTTTCAAGATAGCATGTGTTCCCTTATGCTCTGTGATATCTGACTAGCAAGGACAACAGCCCTGCAGAGGAGTGACAAGTGCACTTAGCATCGTCCTCAGCCTGGGATGGCACCAGTGTGCATTGATCATAAACACTGTACTGAGGATAGGTAATGGTTGGGAGTTAGCTCAGTAAAAGATGCTAAATTACTTGGTTTACCACATTAAGAGGTCATCTATGAGGAAGAAATTTTATTTATATTTTGCAGATGGGCAAACATAAGGGAATGAAGGGGACAGGGGAAAATATAAAGGCCCTTACCTTCTACAAACGTGCTGAGTAATGGGACACTCTAGGAAGAGATGCGTGTCCATGTTTGATGCTGTTAATGCCATACTGTTTTCACAATGCTATTAAAATGAGCAAAGAATAGGACGAATCTTACTCTTTAGGGAGCAGGGCTCGGTTTTTTAATCATTTGAGCAAGTTGAAGACTTGTGTCAACTTGATCACTGCTAAAGTAACATTTAAAGAAAAAAATTTAGGGCAAAAAAAACCAAACCTGATATTTCTCATAGACCAGGACAGATGGCTTTATGTAAACAGGACTGAAGTGTATATGGCCAGGGTAAAGCTGAGAGGAAGCTGTAGAGCAAGGAACTGACTAGGTTTGAAATGAAACGAAACCACAGGGCTGGCTCAGTATTTGGCACTTGCCTGCAAAGGCTAGTGACCTGGGTTCAATTCCCCAATACTCACGTAAAGCAAAATGTGCAAAGTGACGTGTACATCTGGAGTTTGTTTTCAGAGCCAGAGGCCCTGACACACCCATGCTTATTCTCTTGGTCTCTCTCTCTCTCTCTCTCTCTCTTTCTGTGTGTGTGTGTGTGTGTGTGTGTGTCTGATTGCAAATAAATAAAAAATAAACTAAACAATAGCATTGCTCATAAGATTATAATGACTATCACCATTAAAACCAGTGCATCTGAGGACGATAAACCTTCATGATGGCTCATGTCATCAGTGACTCTGGGGATAATAAAGAATATAAGATTTTTATTTTTATTTATTTTTAAGTTATTCGAGGTAGGGTTTCACTCTATCCCAGGCTGACCTGGAATTCACTATGTAGTCTCAGGATGGCCTTGAACTCATGGTGATCCCCCTACCTCTGCTTCCCGAGTTCTGGGATTAAAGGCGTGTGCCTCCACACCTAGGAAGAATATAAGATTTTTTAAAGATAATTAAGGGGACCAATCTTTTTATTTTAATGATTGAACAGTCTTTAAAAAGAATTAGTTGTCTTTATTATAAAAATGCAACAAATTACTCATAAAAAACTTTGTTCCAAATAGTATCTTAAAAATGTGTTTTTTGCTTGGTATTGTGTTTTAAAGATTACTATAGAAATTATCTCGAGTATCATAAATAAATGATTGCTTTTCCCCAGAGGAGTGATTTTGTAGTGAAGTATATTAATAACAAAAACTGAGGAAATGAAAAACAATTAATACATTTGTGCCTCTTAGGAAAAGATGTTTCTTACATTAAACAGCAAACAAATCCATTTAAGATTATCCTTTTTATAGTGGTAAAACTTCAAACACTATAGCATGCATTTCATATTTGAACAATCTTAGCTTTCTTGCTAGGGAGAGGCTATTTACAAATGTTGTTTTGCTTTGTTGGTCAGAGGATAGGAGTTTGCCTTCTCCTTCCTTCTCTGTGAACTGTGTAGAAGGAGAAAAGCAACCTCAAGCCTGGGGCTTTAGAAATGAATACAAGATTGCCCAGGCTCTCTGCTGTGACATTCTTGTCGCTCCAGCTCCCTGGGTGTAGTGCCTTGGTATCAACTGAAGTAATGCTTTTCTCCTCATTTGCTCAAGAAAATCACAGGTTAAAGTCACTCCAGTCAAGGGAAGCCATTGACAAAATAGATCAAGTCTAATACATAGAGGACTTCTAATTGGAGGCATGCTTTATCTTCATGAGTCATGTCTTCCTGGAGTCCTGCATTCAGGGTAGTTTCAATGATAATGCCCTTTTTTGTTGAATCTCCAAGCTTTAATATGCTTCTTGCCATAAAGTTTTTCCCATGACAAGTCTAGTTTCTAGTTCCTCAGACTTTGTTGTCTACAACCCCAAATAAACGGGCCCCGTCAGGGCACAGAGCAGCCTCGGTGGACTGTCGAAGGTCTCTAAGGGCTCTCTGGAGGCAACTCTCATTACAGCTTCAGTAACATCATGGTTTTAAGATGGTTGGGCTAGATGAGGTTTTTAGTCCCTCCAGCTTGAACATTCTATGAATAAATAGTTTGTGGGCAGGCCTGGGAACAGACTCATCACATTTCTCTGGGAAAATCCAGTCTAAATCCAAACAGATTCAATAAACGAACTTCTGGGACACAATTCATTAAAGTTAGGATTGACTAAATGGGAATGAAATATATAGGCTTTGGAAAAGAATAAATTGTGTGTGCACTTGACAATGCCCTGAGTCACTTGGCTAGAGCAAATGTTATAATACACATAGGCCCATATGTTGGGTCAGAAAGAACTTCTGGGCTGGAGAGATAGCTCAGTGGTTAAAGGCATTTGCTTACAGAGAGAGCTACTGATTACTTGACAGAATTTAGTGATGCTTTTTTTCCCACTCTTTGTAGTTAGGGTTTATTGTTACGATGAAAATATTAACTCAGAAGAGTTATGAAAATAATAGAAACGTCAGAAAGCTGGCTTTCATGAGACAGGACTCAGAAGTTTGACATTTAAGTCTATGATGCTGCAAGGAGCTTCAGACTATGATTGGGTTTGAAGGAACATTATACAGGGAGATGTATAGAAACAATGATCTTTTCCTTTGTCCCTCCCTTTCTCCCTTCCTCCTTCCTTCCTTCCTTTCTTCTTTATGTCCTTTTCTCCCTCTCTTCCTCCTTTTCTTCCTTCTTTCCTTCCTTTCTTCTCTGTTCCCTTCCTTCCTTCCTTCCTTCCTTCCTTCCTTCCTTCCTTCCTTCCTTCCTTCCTTCCTTCCCTCCTTCCTTCCCTCTCTCCCTCCCCTCTTCTCCCCTCCCTTCCTCCCTTTCTTATAACAGGCAAAGCTTTTATTATGATATCTCTTCTATCCAGTCAGATCATGCAGCTTTAACAAGAAAGGCAGTGGTTCCTGGAACATAGAAGGGAGAGTTTAATTCACAAAGTATCCGTCCAGATTCTTCATGCATATAGGTATTCAGACTTGGCAAGAGTGTAGCTGGCCCTGGCCCAGATGTGTCTGAGCTCACCTTTGGCAGCTCACTGGGCTGCTTTGACTACTAGTGTACGCTGCGTCTTCAGGAGGCTGGCACTGGCTTAGATTTGTGTTAGTAGGATGTTACAATGTTATATTCATATAAAACCAAGGGCACGCAATTAGCCAGATATGAGAGTTATGCAAGAGAAAAATAGAAAATACTTCAATTTCACCAATTACTTGATTATTTTAGAGCCATATTAGTTCAAATTTATAGACTGTCTGTGTATTTGCCATTATAGAGGATGCGTGACTCTTACAGTCTTTCATCTCCCTCTTCCGCAAAATTCCCTGGGCCATGGTGAGGGCATTTTAAGTCACCTTTAGTGATGAGCTCTTAGGAGCCTCTGGATCTCTGCTTTGGTAGGTGTTGAGTCTCCCCAGGGTCTGTCTCCTTCACCCTGGCGCTGATTATCAGATTCACCATGGAAGCAGCACTCTTGCTTGTCTCCCCAGTTCCTCTGTGGATTCATCTGGGCTGATGTGTGAGGGGTGGTTTATCTCCTTGGGTCTTATACCTTCCAGGAGCTGACACATGCTTAGAAGGCCACCATCCTGACCAGAGTTCCAGATAGTAGGGCTTTCAAGAGGTAATTGGATCTGTACTAGGGGTTCATGCTTCTCTCCAGAGCATAGGAGTCCTTCCCTCCTGCTCCTCTCATTCATGTGCGTTGAGTTGCCCTTCCTCTTCTTGTCCATGCAATGGTATGATACAAAAGCTCTATCCAGGAACTGTTGCCATTGTCTGGATTTCCTGGCTTCCAGATTGTGAGCCAAAATAAATTTATTTTCTTCACAAATTACACAGTAGTATTTTTATAGCAATTGAAAACTGCAAAGACATAACCAAATACCACTGGTTAAAAAATTACTGTACCTCACAATATATAAATTATGACAGTAAAAAAGTTGTCATGGCTAGAAAAAGGCTATAAGGGAGGGAGGAGAGGGAAGGACTTTAGGGGATGGTATTGTATATATGTAAGTAGAAGAACAGATTACAGGGAGTTGAATGGCCTCAGTGAGGCCAGGGGAAGAGATTGAATAAGAGAAGGGTGGGGGAGGGTCAATCAAATTTCAAGATATTCTGAATAAGACATATGAAAGCCTACTAGTTTTGGATAATGGCACATCCAGAAGTCATAGATTGTTACTAAAAATTTTTTCAGTGTCAGGGATAGGATACCTTCCAGTGAGTTGTTGGCCAGGGAGGTCCCTGTTGCCTCCAAAACATTACAGGTTATTGCCAAGGCCCTTGGTTTCCCATGAAAAACAGATTGCTGAAGACTTCACATGCCTGGGTGGCAAAGTCACTGAGAAACCAAGCTAGTGCTGAGCAGAAAACCTTCTTCATGTAGACCTGGAAAAAGCTGCACTGCAGCCCTATGTGAGACAGAAGTCATCAGTGGTGAAAACAGTGGACACTGGAACCCTCAAGTTTGGCAAGATAGGCCAAATGACCAAATGGGTGCAATAGCGGCATGTCTGCTCTGGGGGAAACCAACTGCTCTCTAATTAGTCGGGAAGCCTGCTCTAAAGGAGGGAATAAATGCCTGGTACTGAAAACCTAACCATATGTGGAAGCCATTGTTAGTCAAGGTCATGACAAAGCTAGATAAACAACAAAGCTAGGAAGTGAAATGGTTCCTTCTTTATAAAAAGACTCAGTGTGTGTGCAATTGCATAGCTAGACTTAGATGCTGGAACATCTTTACAATCAAAACTAAGATATTGGTTAAGCCTCTCAAGTAATGTTCTGGAGAAAGCAAAGGAAAGGTAGCAATTCTTTGTGTTTGTGCAAGCAAATATGAAGTGCTTGACTGCCTTTTCTAGTCTCATTTGTTTGTTTATTTTTGCTTTTCAACTTTTTGAAGGTAAGGTATTATTCTAGCTCAGGCTGATCTGAAACTCAATCTAGTCCAGCCTGGTCTTGAACTCACAGATGTCATCTTCCTAAATGTTGGGATTAAAGATATGAGCCAATATTCCCTGCATACATTTTATTTGTTAATCAGATTTTATAGAATTTATATTCATTTGTCATTTTCTCTCCCAGGGATGATTTTCAAACATTGAATCATTTTCTTTACATTCTTTATTTTCTTTTATTTTCCTTTCTTTCTTGTTTCTTTCTTTCTTTGAGATAGGGTCTCACTTTTAGCCCAGACTGGCCTAGAACTCATTCCATAGCTCTAGGCTGGCCTCAAACTCACAGAGATCCTCCTACCTCTGCCTCCTGAGTGCTGGGATTAAAGGTGTGTACCATCATGCCCAGCATGTGCTTTTTTTCTTTACCTTTCTGAATTTCTTGATTCTTTATCCTTACTTGATTAGCAAAAATATAATGAACTATTTTGAAAATATTTTTTCTCCTCATAACATACAATAAATATCTTTAATCCCAGACACATGAATTTAGTGCAACAGGATGTTTTCTATTTTTGTTTTTAATTTTACTGCTCCCTAAGGCTGAATTAATCATGTTTTTCTTGGGTAAGCAACATCTTGTCTCTGAATATTTAAGCCATGACTAAAATATACTCATATACCATGGGATTTGTTGCATGATTATTTTTTAAAAAAGAAAATATTTGCTTAAGTGATAGAAATGATGAGTTATACTTTATCTTCACACCCTATTCATTAGAAATTTTCTCCATGAAATATAATTCCAGACATCATATCCTTTCTTGATATTTGTCACATTGCAAATCTCAAAAGGTGGGTGTAATGGTGAATGGAAGGGAAGAAGCAAAACAATGCTGTATGACTCTCTTTGCTAGACTTGTGCTTCACATCAAACGTTTCCCTCTATATTCCCAATTGTCATAAGAACTTTGATGTAGTGATGAGGAGGCTAGGACTCAACGATGTTAGAAAGCATGGTCAAGGTTATGCAGTAAGTCACACTGCTTCCTTCATCTACTGTCCAGGTGATTTTTTCCTAACTTTTGTACAGGTTGCAAAAGATGATAATTCACTCTGTTAGTGATAGTTTTTAGAGGAACAAGTAACAAGTATTATTTTTGTATGAAACATCCCAACACAAGTTTTTTGTTTTTGTTGTTGTTTGTTTTTTCGAGGTAGGGTCTCACCCTAGTCCAGGCTGACCTGGAATTCACCATGTAGTCTCAGAGTGGCTTTGAACTCACAGCTATCCTCCTACCTCTGCCTCCCAAGTGCTAGGATTAAAAGCATGTGCCACCACACCCAGCTCCATCACAGGTTTGTTTTTTTATACTTACTCTAGAGTTCTGATGATTAAAAGAATATATTCCATTATCTTTCTTTTCTTAAAATTTAATCTGGGCATGAATATCATCCAGCAGCAGGAGCCATTCTCTCCACTTGAATCTAGTTGTCCAAGGCCATGATGGTCAAACTAGTAAGAAAGACTCTTGTGACTTTCCAGACTAAATTCTTATAGCAGCAAGTTTCTCACTGCTGGGACAAAACACCATCCAAAAGCAGCTAATAGGAAGACAGGGTTTATTTCAGGCTTACAGGTTTTTAAATTTTTTTATTATATTATTTATCTATTTATTTGAGAAAGAGAGAGAGGCAAATAGAGAATGGGCACATCAGGGCCTCCAGCCACTGCAAATGAACTCCAGACATATATGTCACCTTGTGCTTCTGGTTTATGTGGGTCTTGGGGAATTGAACCTGGGTCCTTTGGCTTTGCAGGCAAGAGCCTTTACCACTAAGCCATCTTTCTAGCTCTCTGAATGAATTTAAGATAAATAAACTATTGGTATTGTTTCATGCCATTCAAAAAATGATTTGTTATCTAGTAACAAACCACTAAACAAGTATCAAATATTCTTTTGGAGTTATGGAAAACTACTTTAAAAAAATTGGAAGTTCCTTTCCCATTAGATGAAGTTATATATAATCTGATAAGAGGACTCATCAACAAGTGGCTGGTATAAATTTGAGACCTTTTCTTTTTTGTAGTTTTGTATTTATTACAAAGCCTTGTTTGTCTGCTTTTTCCAGAAGCATCCAGGGAAAGGAAATTGTATTGATTTGCTCTGGACTTGCTGTAGCAGCATAAATAGAGGAAATAACCTTCATTCTACTTAACATGTTCCAAGAAATCTAGTTGAAGCATAGAGTATTTCATGACTACAAGTTAACATCTATTAGATGTACAATCGAATAAATGTTTGATTAAAAAAATGGTAGTTTTCCTCTAAGAAAATCCCCTCTTAAAGTCATTTTATTTACTTATTTGGGAGGGAGAGGAAGAGAGAAAGAAGCAGATAGAGAGAGAGAATGGGCATGCCAGGACATCTAGCCACTGCAAATGAACTCTAGATGCATGGGCCCCTTGTGCATCTGGCTAGGGTGGGTCCTGGAAAATGAAACCTGGGTCCTTTGGCTCTGCAAGCGCCTTAACTGCAAAGCCGTCTCTCCATCCTCCCAAACTCTTTCTTGATATAAATCATATCTCACTTCAGTCCAGTTGTGTGTCTTAAGTACACATTTCTGAGTAGCCTTTTTCTTAAAAGTATATTCATTTCTTTTTGAGAAGCCCTCTCTCCTGTTATGATATATAATGCAGGCATAAGGAGGTCCTGTGTCTCCGTTAATTTCCTAGTGCTGCTCTAATGAAATACCATAACTGGGTGAGTTTAGCAAGAGAACCCATTCTAAAGGCTGAATCACTGAACATCCCAGTTGTTGGCACCACCATGCTCCTTCTCAACCCTGTGGAGGAGTACCCTTCCTGAAGCTTCCTGAAGTCTGATAACTGATTTCAACCCCGGCACTCCTTTGCTTGCAACTGCATCACCCCCGTCTCTGTTTTTGTTGTCATAATGAAGTCTCTCCACTTAAAAGGATACCAACTGTAGTTTATTCAAAATTCTTCTAATAATCTCAACTTATTAACTGCAGTTTCAAAGTTTCTTATTTTCCAATAAAGTCATAGGCCTGGGGCTATAGCTCAATGATCTAGCTGGTATTCTGGAGGCCCTGTATACAATTACACCACAGCAAAAGAAAAGAAAAAAAAAAAAAAACAATGACAACAAACAAATATGACTCAGTGAAGTCTCATGCACAAACACCAAGGGCTATGACTTCACCATGTCTTTTTGGAGCACACAGTTTAATTTGCAACAATTACCCAAGGAGGCTGACATCTTACACTCGGATACTGGCTTCATTATGTCTTTTTGGGACACACAGTTCCATCTCTAACAGTTATTGGAGCAGGCTGGCATCCTTCACATTGATGCTTCTCTGTCCCTCCTGCCTTAGATTATCCAAGAAAGTCTATGTATTATTTATTGATTTTGGAACATCATCGGCTGGTTCTGTAACAGGAAATCAGATCAGATCCTACCTGCATATATAATGAATTAATATGCTCTGTAAATTCTCATAATGGGCACTTCTATTGCAATTCTCTCCATAAAAATACATCTTCAAATTATAACTCGTTTCTTTCTTTTGAGAAAAATGCATGAAGTGCTTAATCTCTGATTAAAGTCTCATTAATACTGGTTACAAAAGCCAACAGGCAGGATCTATAATAAGGACATGGGAAGCAGCATAGGTTTTTTTTTTTTTCATTTTAGAAGAGTGTGAGAAAATGAACTAACTTAGTCACCACCTACTCGGTCCACATAGGAAAAGAAAAGCACAAGGGAACTGTTTTGAAAATTTACTCTTCAGATTTATGGTCCAGTTTGTCACTGTAGAGTCACTTTGTTCCCACAACATTCAATTCAAAGACTTTCGTGTGACCTAAGTCTGTTATTTTCTTTACTTAGCCCATTTTGTCCTTGTGGTCCAGCTGCTCTTTGGGCCCAACGTTGATCAGCATTAGTGAGAATTTGGGGTGAGATGCCACATGTCTCCAAACAAAGAGGACGGACGCTCTGGCATTTAGAAGAGGCTGAAAAAATGATATTTCCGCCTAGCACCATGCAAACCAGGAGCAGGTGTTCTCAAAGGACACAGGCCAAGAGCAGACGATACAATATTGGAAAAAGAAGACCAGAATGGAGAGACTCACAACTTCCAATTTAAAAATGTGTTGCAAAACCATAATATTTAAGATAGTGGCACTGGGAAGATGGCTTAGCAATTTTGCTTGCAAAGCCTACCATCTTGAATTAGATTCCCTAGTATCCACATCAGGCCAGATGTACAAAGTGGCACCTGTGATTTCATAATTATAATCCTAAGGTATTGTTCCTAATGCCCCGAACTAGAAATAACACGTGGTCTACTGACTGATGAGTCAGTAAAGGAAGTGTGGTATGCTTGTGTCATGAGATCGTACTTGCCAGTAGAGGGGCGTGGAACCCCAATCCATGTTACAAAGTAGGTTAAATGAAAGAAGTTGGTCACAAAAACCCACCAGTTTCTGTCTGCATGAAAATGCCAGAAGAGGCAAATCCACAGAGCTAAAATGTAGGTGGTTAGTTGCTAATGGCTGGTGGACAGAGTCTCCCTCTCTGTGAATAGGCTGGACTTACTTTCTTCCCCCCTTCCTTCCTTCCTTCCTTCCTTCCTTCCTTCCTTCCTTCCTTCCTTCCTTCCTTCCTTCCTTCCTTCCTTCCTTCCTTCCTTCCTTCCTTCCTTCCTAAAACAACCTCACAATATTATCACATATAAGGCCCATCAAAACAATATGAACAAATGTTTCAGAATTATACTACTAACAGAAGACACCCTTAAAAAAATCTTGGGTTCTCAACTTCTCATTTCCTTGGTCATTTCTAGTTGGGAACACTTTGTAGCAGGGTCATATTATCTCTTTTCAGCATGATCCAGCCCGGATGTTTTCTTGCCTTTGTTTTAGAATGAATTTCTTCTGCCTCATCTAACACAAGGTTCACGTACTCATCAAGACCAGTAACACAACCCTCTATCCACATATTCACTTGCTCATAGAGCGGCACCTGAATCCAAGATTTGCAAGTCTCTGAAGATCAAGTTGATGGGCTGCACCATCACCTCCCACATCTTTTGGCCCTGCCGTGGTTCACCATGGAGCAATCAGTTACAAAGACCACACGGCAGGGAAAAGCAACTTCTGGGTCTCTGGGCTGGACTTGCTTTGGGGGCTGATAGAAATGTTCTCAAATTAGTTTATGGTAATGGCCACAGTGCTCTGTGTTTCTACGAACATCGACCTTGCAATGAATGAATTCTGTACTAGATGGGTACATCTCAAAGAAGCCGTTAAGCCACATTATGGGGGAAGAAGATGCATACTTTAAACAGAGTAATTAGGAAAGAAGAATGCAAAGAAATAACATGTAAAGATAGTTGTAAAGGTCTTAGAAATTGGGCAGGTGAAAGTGAAGGGAGGAATGTAAAAGAGGCAATGATGTGGCCCAAAGCCTGAAACAGGCAAGACTTTCTTTTTGTATTAAAGACCAGTGATTAGAAAAATATCACAACAGTTCTCACTTTGTTGGGCTGTACCTTGTATCATCTCTCTCCCTTGGTTGTGGAGGAGACTGGAAACTTACTCGTAAACCGTAGAAAAAATGAACAGATGGTCCAGATGCATTTCTAGCCCCCAATCATGGGGACTTACTGGCTAAGCCTTACCTTGTCGGGTGAAAGTTCTCACGAGAACTGATGCAGTGCTGCGCTTGAGGAAGAGTTTCCTGTCCGCCAAGGGTCAGGAGGTAAACCTCAGAGTGGGCCAAGGCCTAGGAAGGGGGCTCCGAGCAAGGAGCTGGATGTGACCGTCAGGAACTTAGGGCAAATGTGAGTATAAAGGCAGCGGGAAATCAGGACCCTGAATGCTGCCGACTTTAGTTCTGCCAGTGTGAAGAGGACTGGACCTCATTGCCCCTCGCTGATGCTGCAGCCTTGCTGACACTTGGATGTAGCCTGGTGAGGTGGCCCTTGGGCCTGGGATGAACCATACACGTCTTTCACGTGGCCTGATCCAAAGAAAATCTGAGATAATATTTATGTAATGGCTTTTTAAATTTATTTGAGACAAAGAGAGAGAGAAAGAGAGGGAGAGAACGGGCACAGCAGAACCTCCAGCCACTGCAAATGAGCTCCAGATGCATGTGCCCCCTTGTGCATCTGGCTTAGGTGGGCTCTGGGGAGTTGAACCTGTGTCCTCAGGCTTCTCAGTCAAGCACCTTAACTACTAAGTAGTTTCTCCAACCCCACTACTGTGCTTTTTAAGCACATTTCTCATAATTTTAAGGGTGCAATAAATAGGGCAGTGTGGGAAAAGCTTTAAGAAGGGTGGGATCGAAGCATGTAGAAATAAGGATCAATGAATGAGAGATTTAGAGAGGCACGGACGTACAAAGTAGGAAAAAATTAAGAAAAAGATTTTTTTTTTTTTTTTTTGCAGAAATGGCACCTATTTTGTCAAACAAACCCTGAATTACAGCAAATTACAACAAAAACATAAAAGAGAGATTTTAAAGTATCTATCATGACTACATTTTTAAATAAGCACTGAGTGTGTGGATGTGCTGGGTCAGAAGGTGACATGGGCTGCGTCGTGGTGAGTCCTGACTACCTGATTAGTCATGGTCTCCGTTATCAGGTGTTACTTAACTATGGGCCAGATTTACAAATTCTTCTCATCTCGAACATCCTTTTTTTTTTTTTTTTTTTTTTTTTTTTTAGAGAATGGCCATCCTGAAATATAAGTAAAGATATGAATTGGCTTTACCTACATTGAATCAATACTATATTATTAAATTCTTTTTCTCTTGCTAAGTAGCTCTCAGCAACAAATTGCTTGGGGATGTCTCACCCTTCCCTATTTCTCTAGCGTCTTGAGAATAATTATAAAATATTAAAGAATTTTTGAGTGTAGAAACCATTAGACACTTTGGGTCAATTTCAAATAAATACAGAATGGGCTTGCAAAGCCAAGCCTCCGATTTGACTTAACTGTGGCTTCAGAATTATATATTTTAACTGCTATGCAATATTTATAATCCACATAATAGCATTCGTTGAATCATATCTAATGATTTATTGGCAGAATTGTCTGTGGTACATTCCTGAAGATTTTTGAAATTCTTTCCATCATTACTTAAGTTGTATCTCTTAACACCCCCAAAATTCACAGCTCCTAGGAAGCTTAGTAGCAAAGGAGCACATGTAGCTCAATGGCCAGATACTTTATTCAAGATCAAAAGTAAACCAAAGATCACTGAAAGACATTTTCCCCTAGAATGTGTGTACCTATCAGCAAAGTAAAATTTAATGCCTTGAGTATAGAGGTTCTTTTTCTCCTGTAATTCCATGCCTTTCGTGTCCATGAAAATTTAGTGGATCACATTAGCTCTTCTAAATGGAAGACTATAACTGGTTTTGCAAACAGGGCAAGCAGGGTGACTCACTGAAGATTTTTTTTTTTTTTTTTTGGGTTTTCAAGGTGGGGCCTCACTGTAGCTCAGGCTGACCTGGAATTCACTGTGGAGTCTGAGGGTGGCCTTGAACTCATGACGATCCTCCCACCTCTGCCTCCCGAGTGCTGGGATTAAAGGCGTGTGCCACCATGCCTGGCCAGGATTTTAAAATGATTTCTCTGGTGAGTCTAAAGCGAATGTCTTGGAGGCGGCTGTAAAAGGAAGGATGAACAAAGAGGAACAGTTGGACTATTTGATTAATTATTTATTTATTTGAGAGCGACAGACACAGAGAGAAAGACAAGTAGAGGGAGAGAGAGAGAATGGGCGCGCCAGGGCCTCCAGCCTCTGCAAACAAACTCCAGACGCGAGCGCCCCCTTGTGCATCTGGCTAACGTGGGTCCTGGGGAATGGAGCCTCGAACCGGGGTCCTTAGGCTTCACAGGCAAGCGCTTAACCGCTAAGCCATCTCTCCAGCCCAGTTGGACTATTTGAATGAAGGAAGGATTTAGCTGTAATGGCTTCTTAAGACACGGATGAGCTAAGTGACAGGAAAGGCTTGAGGCAACTGAAGAGTGTGGGCAGCATTTGGGGTTCATTTTTCTGACGGAAGCAACATCGTACGCCACAACCATGTTTTCTGGCATCAAGAATGTTTGTCATGTGCTCTGCTCCCAGAGCAGGGTGAGGGGCACTCCCCGGGGGTTCACTGTAGCTCCGGCCAAGGGGACAGCTGCAGGAAATTGGCACTGCGCTTTGAAAGTGCAAATAACTTGATGAGGCAAGAGAGAGAGACAGGAAAGAGTTTGGGAGGAGAGGAGAAAGAGAGGAGGCAAAGGCCACATGGCAGCTGTACTACCAGAAGGGACAGAGACGGGAGGAGGAAGAAGAGACTCAAGACACAGTGCTGGACGCCCCACTGACCAAAAGCAGTCCATTAGGCTAATGATTGCTACTAATCATTAGTCTTATTCTGCTTATTTCCTTTCCATTCCTATTCCTAGTAATGAGTGTACGCCATATTATTCTTGTTCCTTTATTTCCCCAGTTACTGGAGAGACAGGGACATCTGTGCTTACATGGGGGCACATCCATCAGCGAGCGCTGCCCCTGCAGTCAGCCCCCCGCCCGCACCCCGCTCTGCTGCTGCTTTGGTCTGTCCATTCCAGAGTGAGGCTCAAGGGGACGTCTTCACTCCCCTTGCCAGGTTTCCTCTGACTTCAGTGAAAAGCCTTCCTCTGGTGGTGCCAAGGATTCTTGGAGGGAGCCAGGGCATCTATTAGCTTCTACTTTTTATAAATATTATTTGTTTGCTTTTACTTACTAGAGAGAGAGGGAGAGAGAGAGAGAGAATTGGCACACTAGGGCCTCTAGCCATTGCAAATGAACTCCAGACATATGTGCCACCTTGTACATCTGGGTTATGTGGGTCCTGGGGAAATGAACCTAGGTCCTTAGGCTTCACAAGCCATCTCTCCAGCCATTAGCTTTTTGGAAAGGCTCCTTTCTCTTGTAGGTGATCCACCATATGGTTTTTCTGTTTCCTTCTCAATGAATCATCCCAAATATTTCTTTTATTTATTATTATTATTATTATTGTTATTATTATTTTGGTTTTTCAAGGTAGGGTCTTACGCCAGCCTAGGCTGACCTGGAATTCACTCTGTAGTCTCAGGGTGGCCTCAAACTCATGGGGATCCTCCAGCCTCTGCCTCCTGAGTGCTGGAATGAAAGGCGTGCGCCACCACAGCCAGCCAATCTTATTTATGTTTTTAATGTATTATTTATTTATTTATTTTTGGCTTTTTGAGGTAGGGTCTCACTCTAGCTCAGGCTGACCTGGAATTCACTACGTATTCTCAGGGTGGCGATCCTCCTACTTCTGCCTCCTGAGTGATGGGATTAAAGGCATGTGCCATTACACCCAGCTCTGTTATTTATCTTTGTGGGTGTACTTACCTTTTTTCTACCATCTGCCTACAGGTGTATTAACATTTTCTGACCTATCTTGGTTGAATCTTCATAGGACATTAGCTTTTCCCTCCCTTATCCATGATCACATTTCTTAAGAATGTTGACTCACATATACCATAGTCAGATTGGGAAATGTGTGATTGGCTAGAGCTCTGGATCCATGACCTCTGTGTCACAAGTGACGGTTCTGGTCTCTGCGTGAGAATCTAACCCTCTTTCATTTGTTCCTTTCTTTTATTTTTATCACCACAGTGACCACCATACTGGTATATCCTTTTATCTTCTGCCCAGATTATTTTTGGAGAGTTCTTTGTTACATGCCAATCTTCCTTAAAGTCTTAATTACTGATAGTTTGATTCGTTAATGTGTTAATAATTCTCTTAGTAATATTTGTTGAGAATTCATTTTGTCTTTTCAAGTTCTGGGATCTGGAATAAACAGAAGAGGTGCTGATATTTTTCAGCTTTGTAGAGTGGTCATATGATTAATAAATTTAGAAACATGTCTCAGCAAGGCTAAAGACTTGTATTCCACTCTGATCAAGCTGAAACAGATAACTTGGGGTTCCCAGTTTCTGACTGGCTGGTTTGAATGTGGCATTCCTCTCCTCCTCCAGTGATGGGGAGACCAGTTCAACAAGGATGAAGCAAGACTGAGACACTCAGAGTCTGTGATTGAGACATTTCTGACTATTTCTGTCCTGGTAGGGTGTTCCAGCTGTTGATGGTTTTAAACTACTTTTCTTTTCTCCTCTTCTTCCTCCTCCTCCTCTTTCTTAAGAAAAACGATTAGGTATGAAAAGTCCAGATTTAAATACATTTACTATCTCATTTCAAAAATGATTTTAGGGCTGGAAAGATGGCTTTAGCAGTTAAGGGGCTTGCCTGTGAAGCATAAGGACCCATGTTCAACTCTCCAGATCCCACATAAAGGTGAGGCAAGTGCAAGGTTGCACATGCCCACTAGGTGGTGCAAGCATCTGGAGTTTGATTTCAGTGACTGAGGCCCTGGTGTGCCAATTCTCTCTCTCCCTCTTCCTCTGTCTCTCTCTCCCTCTAAAATAAATAAATAAATAATAAACTAACATATGGCAGAGGAGGTCAGAAGTAAAAGAACTTTATTTAAAAAAGAAAAAAAATGATTTTAATAATCCATTTCTTAAAACATTGGATAAAATTTTGAGGCTTAATGTTTGTTGTCTTTTGAAGTTTGTTTTTTTGTTTTCGAGGTAGGATTTCACTGTAGCTCAGGCTGACCTGGAATTCAGTCTGTAATCTCAGGGTGGTCTTGAACTCATGGCAATCCTCCTACTACTGCCTCCTGGGATTAAAGACATGTGTCACCATGCCTGGCATGGCTTAATGTTTTTTTTTTTTTCTTTTCAAATTGTTTTTTATTAACAGTTTCCATGATTACAAAAAATATTCCATGGTAATGCCCTCCCTCCCCCCACTTTCCCCTTTGAAACTCCATTCTCCATCATATCACCTCCACCTCTCAGTCTCTCTTTTATTTTAATGTCATGATCTTTCCCTCCTATTATGATAGTCTTGTGTAGGTAGTGTCAGGTACTGTGAGGTCATGGATATCCAGGCCATTTTGTGTCTGGGGGGAGCACGTTGTAAGGAGTCCTACCCTTCCTTTGACTCTTAACATTCTTTCCGCCCCCTCTTCCGCAATAGACCCTGAGCCTTGGAAGGTGTGATAGAGATATTGCAGTGCTGAGCACTCCTGTCACTTCTTCCCAGCACCATGATGCCTTCTGAGACATCCCAACGTCACTGCTATCTGAAAAGAGAAGGTTCTCTACCAAAAGTGAGAGTAACGGCTTAATGTTTTTTTTTTTTTTGTTTGTTTGTTTGTTTTTCAAGGTAGGGTCTCACTCTGGCCCAGGCTGACCTGGAATTAACTCTGTCATCTCAGGGTGGCCTTGAACTCATGGCAATCCTCCTATCTCTGCCTCCCGAGTGCTGGGATTAAAGGCGTGCGCCACTATGCCCGGCGGCTTAATGTTTTTAAAGACATAGTTTTATTTAGCATCTAATGTATCATGAATTTATATAATTATTTACAAAATTAAAAAAAAAAACAACACATGTGTCTGTCCATGAGAAAGAGTTAGCTTTGGTGACACCATAAGACACCCAGCACAGAATGTGGCATGGCAGGTGGTATTTTAATTCTGTTTCTATTTTGAGGAACATCTGGGAAGACACAAGGAAATGAAAAATGCAGCTGACCAGAAATGTTGGGAAAGGGCATGGCCGCAGTAAGAACATAGCACAAAGGTCCTGCGGCATGGATAGTCATGACGCAGTCCACAAAGAGCACGGCAGTGTGATGGAGCCGAGCAAGTTGAGTCGACCAGTGTGTCAGAAAAGATAGGACGTCGGCGAGTACCTTTAAGGCTCCCAAACCCTGGCCAAGTGTTTCCCCACATTTCCATGAATGAATTCGGAAGACTCGATTCCATACCAAGGATCCCCACTGATATTTTCTTTTCCACTTTCCAACTTGGAGACTTCCCTTCATGACTTTGTCACATTAGCCCCACTAATCTGTTCTCCAGGCTCCAGTGATGCTGATTGTGGTCCATACTCCTCCTCCTTAATAATCTTTCTGTTCCAATTGGTTTTTAATGACTAGCCCAGATGCTTTCTAAGGACCCCAATGACCTGAGTGAGAAAGTGCTTGTCTTTTGCCATATATATTATTGAACTGTCTTCCCAGAGCACTTGGTGTGTGTGTGTGTGTGTGTGTGTGTGTATGTGTGTATTCCAGATATATTTACAGCTTTGTATATCTTATATCTGCAATACAGCACATAGAAATTAGGCCTAGATTTAAAGGTGATTGAAGAATCACAAATTATAGACTTGATAGAAAATATCTTTACTATATATTTTTGTTTGTTTGTTTTTTCAAGGCAGGGTCTTGGGCTGACCTGGAACTCATTCTGTAGCCCCAGGGTGGCCTCAAACTAACTGCAAGTTTCATCCCACAGCCTCCCTAGTGCTACCTTTTTGCTATATTTTTTGTAGTTTTCCATTGTTTCTTTTAAATAACAGATAAATATACATTATAATTTATGTTTTTAAAATCCTAGATACTTATTATGCAAGAGAAAGCATGTGATAGAAACAGTAGGAAGGATGACCTGTGCTTTTTTCCCAAGAAACAAAGACTTGTTTTCCTTTTGGAGGATGATTCTATATGAATCAATCAATCGATCATTTCTGAATCTGACATTGTAAGTAACAAAGCTGCAAACAGGTATCTGCATTAATAATAACATGCATTTTTTTAAGACGTCTAGTGCTCTCAGAAAGCCTTACCAGTATGATGCGGACAAGGAAATGTCATGGCTTTTTGTAAACACATTCAAATAGATTTTACCTCAAAGGTAAAGACAAACTTATTTTTCCCAAACCTATTACTATTATTATTCTTTGCTACAATAATACCCTCCCATTACCCTCTCGATCCCTTTTCCCATGATCCTTTCACTGAACCTCATCTTCCCAACTACTCCGTTTTCCACTTTGACATCTTTTTTCTTATATATATATGTATATTATATATATATATTATATTATATTATGTATATTATATATATATTATATATGTATAATTTTAATATTTTTATTTTTAATTATTTATTTGAAACTGAGAGAAAGGAGGAGAGAGAGAGACGGAAAGAGAGAGAGAGAGAGAGAGAGAGAGATTGGAGAAGGGGCACGCCAGGGCTTCCAGCCACTGCAAACGAATACCAGATGCATGTGCCACCTTGTACATCTGGCTTATGTGGGTGCTGGAGAATTGAACCTGGGTTCTTTGGCTTTGCAGGCAAGTGTCTTAAGTGCTGAGCCATCTCTCCAGCCCCCCTTTCTTGTATATTTGTGTGACCTATTGAATTTACTTAGAATTGACTGTATGAACATGGGGGGAGATTATTTATCAGAGAACATGCAGCCTACCAGTGGTTACCACAACAGAAAATGTCTCCCACTCCTCTGCCAGTCATTAGTTATCAATAACTCCTCAGGGAAGTACCCGGTGTCTTCCCCCACCATCCATGACAGAATATTGATGGCCAATGTATAGGTCTTGTGCTTGTAGCGACGGTTACTATGAGGTCATGAATGTGATGATCATGCCCTATCCAAAATACTGAATTACTGGGCTGGAGAGATGGCTTAGCGGTTAAGCGCTTGCCTGTGAAGCCTAAGGACCCCGGTTCGAGGCTCGGTTCCCCAGGTCCCACGTTAGCCAGATGCACAAGGGGGCGCACGCGTCTGGAGTTCGTTTGCAGAGGCTGGAAGCCCTGGCGCGCCCATTCTCTCTCTCTCCCTCTATCTGTATTTCTCTCCATGTCTGTCGCTCTCAAATAAATAAATAAAACATTAAAAAAAAAGAAAAAACAAACTACAGAATTACAAAGCACTCCTCCCGTCCTCTCCCATTCGTTCTGCCTCCTGTTTGGCTACTTTCACTAACCCTTGGAGTGCGTGATACAGATGCCACATCTAACACCGAGCACTCCACAGCTACTCATTCGTAGCACCTTGGTGAGTTTTCAGTCTCTTCTTTAACCAAAGGAGAGAGCAGTGCCATCTATGGGCATAAGCAAGCATACGCAGAAGGCAGTTACATGAGCATATCTGTTTGTTCAATTGAACGATAGTTTTATCATGCCATAAATATGATTTCAGTTGCTATGCTATTTCTTTGCATCTTTGTGCATACTTTATTTAACTAGTTCCCAATTACTCTAATGACCATATTTCTATTTACAGAAGGAACATAATTTTTTTTTTTTTGAAGTAGCATCTTACTTTAACCTAAGCCAACCCACAGCTCACTCTGTGTTCCCAGGCTGCCTTTGAACTCACAGTGATCCTACTACCTCTGACTCCTGAGTGCTGGGATTACAGGCATGTGCCACCATGCCCATCTGTTAAAGGGTTTTATGGGTAATGTTGAACACCTAAGGATATTACTGAGCCTAATTCCAAAGTAGTCCATGAAAAATTCATCCTGCACAGCTTTAATAAGTGATCACATCTTGTTCATTCTAGAATATATTTGGCTTGTCCAAATAGTTTTGTGTGTGCTTCCATGATTGTTAATTTATGCATCAGCTTGATTAGTCTAAGAATGAACTATAATATCTAGTAAAACAGAAATTATGGGTGTGCCTGGGAGGATGTTTCATGAATATCTCAGCCTTAGAGTTTCCCATGTGGGTGGCCATCATGCAATTCAAGGTGGGCCTGAGAAGAGCAAGGACGAAGGAGTAATTCTCTTCTTTGACCTGGAACATCAGTTTCTTCAGCTTCCAGACATTGGAGTTCCTGGTTCTTGGCCCTCAGATGTTGACTGAATAACACCATTGGCTACCTTAGCTCTCTAGCTTGTTGATGCAGATTGTGGTCTTTCTCTCTTTCTCTCTGTCTCTCTTCCTCCATCCTGTTGATTCAATTTCACTTGAGAAGCCTGGTGAATATAGCCAACCACTCCCAAGCCTTCTTTGAGAATTAAGTTTAATAGTATTGAATGAAGTGAAAAGGAAATCTCTTGGCTATTTGCTTTTTGAGTGAAACACACGCTTCAATGCCTTCATAAACGTTCAGAGTTTCTGGGAATATTTCTTCTAAGTGGAGAGCTTTATTTGAAAATTATTTATTGATTTGAGAGAGAATATGAGAGAGAGGGGCAGATAGACAGGAAGAGAATAGGCATGAGAGGATCTCCAGATGCTGTAAATGAACTCCAGATGCCTGTGCCGCCATGCGCATCTGGCTTTACTTGGGTCCTGAAGATTTTAACTTGGGTCCTTTGGCTTTGTAGGCAAGTACCTTAACTGCTAAGCCATTTCTCCAGCCAGTGAGCTTTTTATTAAAAAAAAATTTTATTATATTTTTGCTTGTTTATGTGTAAGTAGAGAGTGTGCATGCGTGCAAGAGAGGGAAAGAGAGTGAGGTAGGGTGGGAGGAAGGGAGAGAGAGAGAGGGAGAGAGAGAGAGAGAGAGAGAGAGAGAGAGAGAGAGAGAGAGAGAGAATGGATATGGGTGCACCACTGCAAATGAACTCCAGATACTTGCACCCTTTGTGCATCTGGTTTTATGTAGGTGCAAGGGAATCAAACCTGGGCCATTAGGCTTTGCAAGCAAATGCCTTTAACTGTTGAGCCATCTCTCTAGCCCCTAAGTAGAGAGTATTAATAATGTAATACTATGGAATAATTGAATTAAATTTATATCAGCCTCCTCTGAGGGAGATCAAAAGGAGGTAAAGGAAAAAGAACAGGATAGACTAGGGGATTTTATTGTCTCTTAGAGACACTGAGTTGGATTTTCACAAAGAAGTGTTGTTATTCTATGCTGTAGGGAAATGTAAAGATATTGTCTTATTTATTTCATTATGATAGAGATGGAAATTAAGACATGGTGTTTTTGTTCAATGTTGAAGCATAGAAAACCAAAAGCATCTAGAATAGATAACTTTGAGTTGAATAAAATCTATGAAAAGTGATGTTTTAATGGGACACTGACAAATTATTAGAAGCAATGTCCCACAAGTTCACTGACATTTGGTATTTCTCTATTTGTACCCCAAGAAAATTATGTATTAAAGCCAGGCATAGTGTATAGGCCTATAACTCCAGCCACTGGGGGCCAAGACAGTCAGTCTGGGCTACAGAGTGAGACTGTCTCAAAACATCAAAAATAGAAGTAAAAAATTAAATGAAGTAAAGATCACATAAAATAGTCACTAAATCATGTATAAAGGACAATTAATTATAAACCAAAGAGAAACCCTTTTTCATTTAATTAGTATTTCTCTAATGCTATAGCCAGGCATATTTATATTTAAATACAATCTTAAAATATTCTGCCATTAAAAAAAACAGTAGAGGGATGGAGAGATGGTTTAGCAGTTAGGGCATTTTTCTGCAAAGCCAAAGGACCCAGGTTTGATTCCCCAGGACCCACGTAAGCCAGATGCATAAGGTAGCATATGCATCTGGAGTTCCTTTGCAGTGGCTGAAGGCTGTGGTGAACCCATTCTCTCTCTGTCTTTCTCTCTCTCTGACTCTCTCAAATAAACAAAGCTTAAAAAAATTTAAAAAGCAGTAGAAATATGTTTACTAACATCAAGAATATATGACATAAGCTAATGTGGTGTAAATAAGCAATATTATTGCATTTTAAGGTAGATATGCTATTTGGTTAAATTTTTAAGCAGTCACCACAGATCATAAAATTATTGTTTGATGCAATGCAATGGTAAGGATAAACATACTTGGTGTGTTTAATTTTTCAACTATTGGTGTTTAAATTCACATTTCTGTTGTGCATCTGTTTGTTGTAGAAAATACTCCTTGATCAAGATTTCGAGCATTTTAGCTATAGAAAAACATATAATTTCACACAAAAATATTATGAAAAATAAACTGGATAACTCAGAAAATGGGGACTTTCCAAAATCAAGGAATCTGATTGTATTTATGCATGATTTTTGTGTTTTCATAATTTTTTTCAAATGTTAAAATAATTTAAAGCATTGGGCCTTATTTCATCTTCTCCATAAACTAAACATGTTTTTTTTTCTGTGAGTTTAGCATCTCATGAATATGAGATTTACATTCAGACAATTGAAGGTACCCAGAATATGTACTAAATTCAAAATATCTATAAAACTTTCAGAAATATAATAGGGCTGTGGATGTAGCTCAGCTTGTAGATTGATTGTCTAATAGGCAAAAGGCCTTGGATTTTATCCCCAGCACTATGTATATCAGGTGAAGTGGCAAAAGTCTATATTCCACCAGTTGTGGCTGCACGCATCTTTAATCCTAGCACTCAGAAGGCTGAATTAGAAGGGCTGTTGTGAGTTCAAGGACAGTCAGGGGCTACACAGTTAGTTTCAGGTCAGTCTGGACTACAGTGAAACCCTACCTTAGCAAGCAGAAAAGTCTTTAATTCCAGCACTTGGGAGGTAGAGGCTTGAGAATGAGAAGTTTGAGATCGTCTTATATGACACAGAGTTCAAAGCCAGACTGGACAATAGAGCCCTGTCTCAAAAAAAAAAAAAAAAAAAAAAGAAGAAACAAATTAAAAGTTTTAAATTCAAAGATCAGATTGAAGACTATTCTCTTTCAGTCCTATGAGCAAGTACCTGTGTCAGCTATAAAGATTTTAGCTATAACATGATTTGCCTCATAGAATTACTATTACTCCATTCCATGGTGATCCTTGTTCCAAGGTTATTTTACTGTTTTGAAACAATTTTAAATTCATGATGTTTACATGAAAGTTTTGATTTAAACATATATATATTTATATATATAATATAATATATATAATATGTATGTATGTATGTGTATGTGTGTGTATATATATATATATATATATATATATATATATATATATACATATGTATATATGTAGTTTTGTTTGCTTTTGGTTTTTTGAGGTAGGGTCTCGCTCTAGCACAGGCTGACCTGGAATTCACTCTGTAGTCTCAGGCTGGCCTTGAACTCATGGTGACCCTCCTACCTCTTCCTCCCCATTGCTGGGATTAAAGGTGTGCACCACGATGCCTGGTTCTTTAAAATATAAGCCAGGCGTGGTGGTGCATGCCTTTATTCCCAGCACTAGGGAGGCAGAGGTAGGAGGATCACCGTGAGTTTGAGGCCAGCCTGATACTAGAGTGAATTCCTGGACTAGAGTAAAACCCTACCTCGAAATACCAAGAAAAAAAAATAATAAAAAAATAAAAAAGGCATCTAGGTAGAGTAAGAAGATAGTTGTTGAATGTTTATTCTGATCAATGGTGAAAAGTTAGTCACATGATTTAATGGGAATATTATGGCACTAGGACTTGGGTTCTTAGAATTCCCTACATTCCCACCAAGCCATGGAACCATAAATTTCATGGATGGAGCCGGGTGTGGTGGTGCACACCTTTAATCCCAGCACTCAGGAGGCAGAGGTAGGAGGACCGCCATGAGTTCGAGGCTACCCTGAGACTACATAGTGAATTCCAGGTCAGCCTGGGCTAGAGTGAGACCCTACCTCGAAAAACCAAAAAAAAAAAAAAAAAAACTTTCATGGATGGAAATATTTTCCAGTGGGCTGCATTTATGTTTTGCTGTTTTATGGATTAGGAAAGTTCATTTGTCCATTGTCCTAGGGCTCCTAATAGCCATGTCCCCTCACATGCTCTTCAGATATCTTCCTTCTAGTACTTGTCAAGACCTTGACAACTTGGGGAGGATGTCTTTATCTTTGGGAGGTTGTGTAATGAATTTCTTAATAGTTTTTTTTAGGCAATTTATAGCAGACCAAATATTATTAAGGAAGTTCTTATTCTCTATTCATACCTCTAAAAAATTAAAACAAAGCTGAACTCATCAAAGCTTATCACCATTTTTTTTTTTTTTGGTTTGTAATTTTTCTTTATTTATTTGAGAGTGACAGACAGAAAGAGAGAGAGAGAGAGAGAGAATAGGTGTACCAGGGCCTCCAGCCACTGCAAACAAACTCCAGATGAATGTGCCACCTTGTGCATCTAGCTTACTTGAGTCCTGGGAAATTGAGCCTCTAACCAGGGTCCTTAGGTTTCACAGGCAAGCGCTTAGCCACTAAGCCATCTCTCCAGCCCCCTTTATTGTTAGTGCTGGGAATGGAACCCTGGGCCTCATAGTTGCTAAGTAAGCGCTCTACTGAGCAGCCATATCCAAAGATCGCCATCTTTCTCACACGTTTACTTTTGAATAAAATAAGCAATTCAAAAGCAACACCATAACACAGTTAGAACTAGGAATAGAAGAGTTGGATTCTGAGATCTCTTTGCCAAGAAATCTGTGTGGCCTTCTCCCATGGTAACTTGTTCAAAGTTTTCTCCTGTTTCAAGGGGGAACGCTTCCAAAGTTGCTAGTGTGCCAGAAACACACAGTTTTGGCACCTCTCTTGGTAACTTGAGCAGACTGCTCTGTAACCAGCTACCCTATGGGAGTCAGAGACCACACTGATAGTGGTGACCTCAGCAGAAAGGTGAAGTTAGGAGAAAAAAAACCATGATGTTGATATGAGAAGCTGCAATCTCAGAAATGGCTCGACTTCTTCCATAGATCACAGAGATCTACATAATTTCTTTTCTGGTAATGATTACAAGTGCTGTAATATTTGCCATGTGTGTCTTAGAAGTTAGGCATTGAAAACAAATTTAATTTACATTAATATTTCAAAATGTATTTTGTCTTTAAAAATGATCTTCTAAGAGATTTGACATTTGTTCTTTCCATAAGCATGGGTTTAGCATTTCTTACATTCCAATAATGCTTTAATGCTTACTCATAAGCTAGACCATATGTTGTGATCTTGACACAAACTTGCTACCTTTTTGTTGTTGCTGTTGTTTGTAGTTTTTTGTTTTATTTGTTTTTGTTTTTTAAGGTAGGATCTCACTCTAGGCCAGACTGACCGGGGAATTCACTATGTAGTCTCAGGGTGGCTTGAACTCTTGGTAATCCTCCTACCTCTACCTCCCCAGTGCTGAGATTAAAGGCGTGTGCCACTATGCCCAGTTCTGCTACCCTTGTTTAAATATATATATATATATATATCAGAGAAAGAGAGAAGAGAGAGCAAATGGGTGTGCCAGGGTCTCAAGTCAGTGTAAATGAACTCCAGATGCATGAGCCACTGTGCATCTGGCTTTACATGGGAACTGGGGAGTCAAACCCAGGTTGTTAGGCTTTTCAGGCAAGTGTCTTAACCACTGAGCAATCTCTACAGCCCCAAGTTCATTATTCTTATTCACTACTTTTTTTTTTTTTTGAGGTAGGGTCTCACTCTGGCTCAGGCTGACCTGGAATTCACTATGTAGTCTCAGGGTGGCCTCAAATTCTTGGTGATCCTCCTACCTCTGCCTCCCGAGAGCTGGGATTAACGGCATGTACCACCATGCCTGAATTTATTCATTACTTTTTTGCCCAACATTTTTACTTAATGCCAGGAGAGAATAGTGCGGGGGTCTTTATTTAACTCCAGGAGAGAATGGCAGCGACCCAAAGGGAATGGGAAAGAGGCCTCAGAATTCTGAATAAGGGGAAGGAGGAGATTTTAAAGGTTTGAAGGGATGTGGGAAGGGAAACTACATGGTGAGGATGGTATCTTACATGGAATGTGTGGCACATATGAGGTATTGAGCAGCAATGACGAACCTACGTGATTAGGTTACCAGGACTATCTATTGAATTCCCTTGGGGAATGGGGCTTGGAATGTTGTCTCTATCCAGGGCCACAGATGGGGCCCTAGGGCATTAAGAAAGAGAAACCATAGGCAAGGGGATGGAGGTTAGAGTCATGGTGGGTAATGGGCTGACATGATCACTTCTTTAACTGATTCCTGATGGACTAGGGTGTCATGGGGTCAGGAGTGCCAGATTTCAGGGGGTGAGTCAGGTACTGGTATTTGTATCTCTGCCCTTTCTCTGTTCTCAGTGGGGGCTGCCCTCAGGGGGTGTTGCAGTCAGGTTCGCATTGCTGGTAGAATTCACCCAACAAAGCAGCTTGTGGGAAAAAGAGGTTTATTTTGGCTTACAGATTCGAGGGGAAGCTCCATGATGGCAGGGGAAAATGATGGCATGAACAGAGGGTAGACATAACGCCCTGGCCAACATAAGGTGGACAAGAGCAACAGGAGAGTGTGCCAAACACTGGCATGAGGAAACTGGCTATAACACCCATAAGTTCACCCCCAACAATACACTCTCTCCAGGAGGCGTTAATTCCCAAATCTCCATCAGCTGGGAACCTAGCATTCAGAACAACTAAGTTTATGGGGGACACCTGAATCAAACCACCACAAGGGGCTTTGGTACCAGAAAAATCAATGGCCACCAAGGCTATACCTGGAGCCAATGTCTTTCAAACTCATGTCACATGCAGAAATAGGAATTAATGTATCAAAGGAGTAAGTAAAAGTAGATTTATTATGGAGAGAGTTAGAACAACTCCCAAGTGGGAGGGAAAGAGAGAGGGGGAGGGAGAGACAGAGAGATTGAGTGAGAGAGAAAGAGGGATTGACATTTGCTGTGTATGAGGTTACTTAGCTCCAGGAAGGCAAGGTGACATGCGAGAGGAAAGGCTTAGTGGAGTGTAGCCAGCTTTGGCAAACAACAGTGTGGAGAAAAATAAAGGATGTGAATGTCTGCATACCTCTTTAGATCTCCAGAGTGTATGCAATTCAAGGTCACACAGAAAAAACTCCATGAAGAGAACAAACATCTTTATATCTTGACGGGATTCGGGTCAACGAGGGTCTTGAAATCCTGCATGAGAGCTATGTCACCTGATTGCCTCAGTGCTGGCTATTTTGGAAGGTGTCCTGTTGACCTGATAGATTCATTCTAGGAGAATGGAACTGATGTTGAGCACAGAGAGACAGCAGCAAAGGCAGAAGGAGGGAAAAGTCTGGGAAGAGGAGAAGCCCAAGAAAGCAACATGTTCCCTGTACTTCTATCTGAGCCATAGCACCATTTATGTAAGGTGTGGGAGAGGGTAGAGAGAGGGAGAGAGGCTGGACTGAAACAAATAGTTTCTTGGGCCAAAGATTCTTTTAAACTGTTTTGACAACCTCCATTCATATACTCAATGTACACTGATTATAGCCCCATCCATAATTGTTTTAAAATATTAAGCACATGCTTTGTACAGATGCATCATGTGTTGGTACCATCTTTCCTTTCATCCCTGCCCCCATTCCACTGATGGCCATCCTCAGTGGGGTTACTGGTATTCCCCATGGGGCTGTGGGTTATGCGTTGTGAGAGCAGCAGTCAGTATTTTCCTCCAAGATTTTTATTTAATGCCAAGAAAAAAAAATGGCAGGATCCACAGAAAAATAAGAAAGAGACTTTAGAATCTGAGGTTATAGTCTAAGGGGTCGAGACAGAACACAAATCACATTTATTGACTTCAGACACTATATGAAGTAGATACAACTGGATGTGCTAAGTTAGACTGCACACTGAGAAGTTTCCATAGCCTGTAAGTCAATGATGTTTGGGCAGATGTTGAAAGATTATGACATGAACAGTTTCTTAAACTTCGCCACTTTGAACTTCTCATGCAGACACTAAGGAAGGAAAGATGTCAATAGGTTGAAGGAACAGAAAATGGATCAGCAACTGAGCGCACTGAGGAGGGGGGGGTGTTTGGCAGGAAGTTAGGAAAGTGGAGAATAATCCTATTTTAAGAACGCTGAAAAATTTTAGAGAATTTAAATAAATGACTAATGCATTTATAATGCTTATAAATTACTGAAAAAATAAAGTCTGAAAGTCCTTGATAAGTAGTGTTTCTGTATGGAGATTATTAGTAAAAACTGAAATAAAAAACAAATATAAGCATTACAAAAGTCAATTCTAATAGCCATGTGAAAAGTAGACTATAGGGCTGGAGAGATGGCTTAGCAGGTAAGGTGCTTGCCTGTGAAACATGAGGACCCAGGTTCAATTCCTCAGTACCCATGTAAGTCAGATACACATAGTGGCAAATGCATATGGAGTTCATTTGTAGTAGCTAGAGGCCCTGGTGCACCTATTCTCTCTTTCTCCCTCTTTCTTTTTACCTGCCTATTTCTTTCTCTCTCTCTCTCTCTCTCTCTCTCTCAAATAAATAAATTAATTAAATAAATAAAAGAGAAAGAGTAGACTATAAATGACTTGAATGGTTAAAGGCTCCATTACACATTGTGGAAATGATGAGATATTAGCTAAAAGAAGATTTGCTTGTTCATGGAGTGCTTCTCAGGTTTAAGTTAAAGTATTAAATAAAGTAATGAAGCTCATAACTAAACAGGAAAGTTTAGACTAGTATCTTTTGGCTTATTAATGTTTATTAATGTGAGAAAGGCAAGAACATGCATGAGGTTTTGAGGAAATGAAAATATTTTCTATAATAAATAGGATGGAATTAACAACAACAGTAATCAAGACAACTTAAAACAAATGTTTGGGCTGGAGAGATGGCTTAGCAGGTAAGGCATTTGCCTCTAATTCCAAATTCCTCAGGACCCATGTAAACCAGATGCACAAGGCAGCAAGTAAATCCGGAGTTCATTTTCAGTAGCTGAATGCCATGGCATGTCCATTCTCTCTCTCTCTTTCTCAACTAAATAAATAAAAAATATTTTTAAAAATTGTTTGGGTATTTGGATGTGTGTTTTCTTTTCAAAGGAGTTATACCACAATAGAAAAATGAGTGTTACATTTCCTGAGGTGTTTTCCTTGAACCAGGTGATGAAATACGTCTAAATATATAAGAGAGACTCCAAAACAGTATGCACACTCTCACAGAGTGAATAAGAGAGGTTAAGAAGAAACATACCACTGGAGGTCAGGATTCCCCATGCACTTTAAAAAGTATTTTATTTGGGTGTATGATGGAGAATGGAGTTTCAAAGGGGAAAGTGGGGGGAGGGAGGGTATTACTATGGGGTATTTTTTATAATTATGGAAGTTGTTAATAGAAATTTGGAAGAAAAAAAACAGTAAAAAAAGTATTTTATTTTTTTGTGAGAGAAAGAGAGAGAGAGAGAGAGAGAGAGAGAGAGAGGAGCAAATGGGTGTTAGGACCTCTAGCTGCTACAAACAAACTCCAAACACAAGTGCCACCTTGTGCATCTGGCTCATGTGGGTCCTGGGGAATCGAACCTGGGTCCTTAGGCTTTTTAGGCAAGCACCTTAGTAGCTAAGCCATCTCTCCAGCCTTCCCCATGCATTGTTAACAGTGAGATTAAACTTATCCTCAATTGTAGAACACAAATTAGAAGTAATAGTGTCCTCTGTTTGGTGAAAGAGGTAGTGAATAAATGGTGGCTCTGGAATTCAACCCAAAATCTGTTTGAACCCATAATTTAAGCTTTTTAACCAGGTTTCTCTACTACTTCTCCAATTCCAATAGGACATTATATTAAACTAATTGTATGAAATTTCCCATGTAGGGGAGACAAGGAACTGGGCTGGAGTGGGCCCAGTGCCCACTTGCAGGTTATTGTTTAGGGCTTGCATTTTTCTTGGTTCATCAAGATTGCTGCATTATTAAAATAGTTAATACAATAACTAGAAGCAGGATTTGCCTTAAATTTCAACAAAATAAGTGAAAAATAAAACAGCAAGGATTAACTATACGTACTCTCAATGCAAGAAATTTCTATTATTATTTTTTTAATTAATTTATTTATTTTGTTTTCCAGGTAATATCTGGCTCTAACCCAAGCTGACCTGGAATTCACTCTGTAGTCTTAGGGTGGCCTCAAACTCACAGCTTTTCTACCTCTGCCTGCTTAGTGCTGGGATTAAAGGCATGCACCAACATGCCTGGCTTACATTTTTCATTTTAAAAATTTTATCACATGTATTATATCTATATGATATATACTGTTGTTTTATGTATATATGTTTATGTATTTATGTTATTTTTTGTTTTTAATTTAAATGTTTTAAACTCACAGCCTCCATACATATATACTATATGTTAAGAACTTTCTTTCACCTAGTAATACACAAGCATTCAAGGAGACAATATCTCCTTTCCCCAGTGTTTCACTGTTTCCAGCCAAACCATTAGATGTGAAACCTTAACATACAAGCTTGTGTAGGATGTGGACAGGACCTTGTGTTGATTCTCACTCTCACCTTGTAGTTCAATTTGACTGGAGTGTAGTTGTTAGACATTAGAAATGGAATTTTCTCATAAAACAGAAAATGACAGATAAAATTATTTTGTTGAAGAATTGTGAAGATCATTCAAGGAACTAGGATATGGGGAGTTCTGACCCATCAGGTAACCAGGTATTAAATATGGGGTTGTTCTGAGCTGTTAGGTAATCAGATATTGAACATGGAGAGTTCTGAGCCATCAGGTATCCAGGCATTGAACATGGGGGTGTTCTGAGCCGTCAGATAACCAGGTATTGAATGTGGGGGAGTTGTGAACTATCAGGCAATCAGGTCTTGAGTAAGGAAAGGGACAAAATAAAGAGAAGTCATGGTGGCCAAGGATCTGCTGTCTTCAAGGGCAGAGGACTAGAACTCTTTCTGTATAGGGAGCCATAGCTGCTTAGAGTATCCAGTTCTCTGCCCCCTCTGGTCTAGAAATGAGTAAACCTCCGTTCTAGGTTTTATCTTTTCTGAAGTGCACACTGCAATATTGCAAATCATATTGACAAATCTGGGCTTAATTTTTTCATCTTCAAGTGGTAGTTCAGCTTTTCTTTAATAAATGAATATATGAAGAGAAATCTTGACAGTACACTAGCAGACTGAATTATAGGCTGATTTTGTACGAATAAATACTCACTACTCTAGAGTGTGAATTTCAGCAGAAGACCAAATTTCTCCTTTGAGAGTTTATACTCTGAAAGTACTCTGTGAGTAGCTGTTTTACACATGAGAAGAATGAATGTTCACACACTGTTGTGGTCAAACTGTGCTCTCTGAAAAAACTTCCTCTCAATCACCCTTCTTGTTTGTGTCCTGCCCTATTCGCATATCTCCTTTCCAAGCATCCTTTACCAACCTTCTCGGGAATATTACGAATGTGAGACCCTGTGGACTGAACTGGTTTGAAGGAAGGTTGCTAAACATAAATTTCGCTTTGATGCTACGGTGGTTTGAATGTAAACGTTCACCCTGACCGTTAGCGTAGGCTCGTGAGTTTGAATACTTGGTATCCAACTGGTAGCACGTTTGGAAGAGGTGTGAAAACTTTAAGCAGAAGAGCCTTGAAGAAGGAAGTATGTTATAGGGGCTGGGATGATGTGCAATTTTTCTGTTTCAATTAAACAAATGTTTTTATTCTAGATGTTGTTGCCAATTCAGTTTTGTTGTTCCAAGGTTAAAAGGAAACACATGTCTATAATCCTTAAAATAAGCAATATAATTTAAGACTTGTGTGTGTTCAATAGTCACTACTTCCTGTTTTTGTAGTAAGAAGGCAAAATAGGATGCTAAGATCCTTCTTTGAAGTGAAGAAATAAAGCCTTTATGAGTTAAATAAGTCACCTATGATTGTACCTGTGAAAGAGTGGCCAAAACAGAATTACAGTGTGTGGGTATGTGCTGTTTGGCATTTGGTTCATCAAATCACACTTATCAGTGGTCAGAACAGAGGACATCTGTTACGATTTGGGTCTGAAACACCCTCAACAGACTCATGTGTTTGAACATTTCGTCCTTGTAGTAGCCAACTTCATGGTGTTAGGATGAGCATCCAAACCTGACACAGTTTATGGAAGTAAGGAGTTTATTTCAGACTTATACATACAGGGAAAGTTAATAATGGTAGAAGAAGCTGGCTTCCATTCATAAATCCAAGTAGAGAGAGAAACCACCACCAACCAGCAAGCACCAAAACAGCAAACACAAATGGGCGGCAAGCAGCAGGGACCATATGAGAGCTCAGAGTTCTCTACACACCTTTGGACTGGACATCAGATCCGTCCCCAAACACATATTGCACCTGGACTCCAGGATCTGCCCACAGTGACACCTTCTTCAGCTAGGTGGCTGGAGACCGAAGTTATAAGCTTTAATAAAACACCTGAGTAGGGCTGGAGAAATGGCCTAGTGGTTAAGGCACTTTCCTGCAAAGCCTGATGACCTGAGTTTGATTCCCCAGTACTTATGTAAAGTCAGATGCACAAAGTGGTACAATCATCTGGAGTTCATTTGCAGTGGCTGGAGTCCCTGGAGTGCCCATGCTCTCTGTCTGTCTGTCTTCTCTGTATATTTCTTTACTTGCAAATAAATAAATAAAAGCACATGAGTCTATGGGGGACATTTAATCAAACTATCACATTCTGCCTCTGGTCCCCAGTAAACTCAAGATCATATTGCATTGCAAATTGTATTCAGTCCAACTTTCAAGGTTCCTATATCTTTACCAATTTTTAGATTATTTCAAATTCCCATCTGAATTAGATTATTTCGAATCTTATCTAAAATTCAAGACTGTCTCTTAGCTGTTAGTCGAGTAAATTCAAAACAAGTTACATACTTCCAACATATAATCCCTCACAGTAAGCATTTCCATTGTTATAAGTCATAATAAGAAAAGATTGGGACAATACAAAATTAATAGCCATCAGGTAAACATCAAACATCTGCATTTGAAGTTCAACATCCATAATCTGTGACGACAGTCTGTGGATTTTTAATTTCCATTCCTCTAACTGGGCTGAGTAGCCAGAACAAAAAAATCTTCCATTCTGAGCCAACAGTGCTTCATGGGGTAGCCTTTGTATAGTCTTGGTATATCCAAAACAGCTTTGGGTCTCCATTGCAAAGCATGGTCCATCTTACAATGGTCTCATTGGCCTCTCTACCAAGGACATCACCTGCTGCACTTGCTGCATCTCAGCAGTGGCTCATGGAACTGTGTGCACTTCATGACCATGCATTTTTCATGCTTCCAAAATCAATTCCAGGTGTTTAAAGACACAGCCATATTGTTAATCTAGGGAGGAAATGAATTATGACATTGAAGAGAGTAAGTTTCCTCCTTTCAAAAGATTTTGCATTTCTACCATTTAGTCTTTCCTGGTTAGAATCACCTCAGGAATATTTTTCTATTGTTTCAGTCCAAAGTGGTGAATGATGGTAATCTGTGTGACAACAGAAGCTTTAGTAACCTAAAACCTATCTCTGTACCTGTAGCTTTGAGATTCCTTGAGGTTTCCCAACTTTAATTCATATTTCTTGCAATTCTATAACTTTCATCAAGCACATTAGTCCATTACTTTCAAATTCAACCTTGATCAAACTCTCTGGGCATGGGCAGCAGAATGCAGCCAACCCTTGTGCCAGTTCTAACAAAATTCTATACTTACAGACAACTTCTATACTTATAGATAACAAACCATGGTATTTTTCTCTCCTCCTCCATTTCCCCTTCAAAACTACGCTCTCCATCATATCTCCTTCCTCTCTCCATTAATCTCTCTTTTATTTTTGATGTCTTTGTCATTTCCTCCTATTATGAGGGTCTTGTGAAGGTATTTCTAGGCATTGAAAGGTCATGGATGTTGAGGCTAATTTCTGTCTGGACAGTTGCATTGTAAGGAGTGGTGCCTTTCATTTGGCTCTTACATTCTTTCTAATACCTCTTCCACAATGGATCCTGAGACTTGGAGGGTGTGATAGAGATGTTTCAGTGCTGAAAATTCTTCTAACATGTCTTCTCAGCACTATGTTGCTTTTTGGGTCATCCTAGTGGTCACTGCCATCTGAAAAGAGAAGTTTCTGTAACCAAAGTGAGAGCAGTATTAATATATGAATATGAACATTAAGTGTAGTGCTTTCAGGGAAGTTTGGTAAGAACAATATATATATTTAGCTAGGCAAGAGCAGGCTTTATACCTCTAAAGCTCACGACCTCCCCTGCCATGGGCTTTTGATTAGGTTTTCAGTACCAGGCATGTATTCAAGATCAGCAGTTTGTTGAATTCAGTCAGTCACTTCTTGTCTTACTTCCTAACAAATCACGATGATATTTGTAAGAGGCCTGGAGTATTGCTGACCACTACACAGCCCTGTTGACTGCTCTTTCTAAAATCCAAATAACATTGGTATCATTTCTTCCATGAAGGTTTGGTAGAATTCAGCTGAGAAGCCACCTGGTCCTGGACTCTGCTTTTTGGGGAGGCTTTTGATTACCTTTTCAATCTCCATGGATGTGATAGGGTTGTCTAGGAGATAAATCTGCAGATGGCTAGGAATTCATCCATTTCTTCCAAATTATCGAATTTTGAGGAGTAGAGGTTTTGGAAGCAGGTCCTGATGATTCTTCCAATTTTATTGCTATCTATTGTGACCTTTCCTTCATTTCTAATTTTATTGATTTGAAGCATCATCTCTCTTTTGGGCATTTTATCAACAGTGTTTGTTTATTTTTTCAAAGAACTAGCTCTTGATTTCATCAAATTTTGTAATTGTTTTCTTAGCTTATAATTCATTAATTTCGGTTCTGGTCTTGAATATTTCTTTCCATATGAAGCTCTTTAGGTTGGATTCTTCTTGTTTTTCCAATGCTCAAGTTGCTGACATACTTGATAGGAAACTCAAGGCCTGTACAATAGGGATGGAGGGGCTTGGAAGAAGAGGAAGGGTATAATGAACTGTTACCATAGAAACATTTATCCTGGAAGATAGACTAAAAGGTTGGACCCTTAACAGGAGCATGGTGGGCAGGGAGGGGGGAGGATCGCCTGGAAAGAAGGGCCCTGGAGAGGGTAGGATGAAGCCTAACCTTAATTTCTTTTTTCACTTTCTGGTTCTGGCCCGTAACTCCCAGTACCAGAATGTGGTTACCCATCCATGATGAGCTGATGATAGGTGAGACCTATAAGGTGCCCAAAATAAGACAGGCTTTTGTCAAAGCCCTTGAGTAATCACCTGAGGTAAAATGGTAAGACACCACATGCTGCCAGTGTGGAACACAGTGAGACCTGGCTGGAATCTGGAAGAGAGCCAGTCCCCAGACAATTGGCCTGTCCAGTCCTGGAAAGCACTACATGAGCTACTGGGAGAATGTGGCTAACAGCCGTCTGAGCAGCCAGGGGTCTAAGCTGCTCGGAAGCAAACATCCTGATGAGATGTTTGCACAAGTGCAATAGTGGGACACAGCCTTGATGGGCACCCAATAGCTTTCTGACTGGCTAAGAGATCCTCTCAGTGAAAAGAACCCGTATCTGGAACTCTGAACAAGATCAGAATCCCATGGAGACAAAAATCACACTCTCCAATGCCAAGCTCCCACTAATCATGGGCTAAAAGAAGGACTATATCCATCAAATTCTCCCTAAATTAATAACACTTATCCCATTTAACCTGTGCTAACTTCACTCTCTGTTGGAGAATCTGATTTTCTTTTTCAGATGCTAGTGAGACTCGAGGAGATAAATAACTCTTTTTACTTGAGCCAAGCCCCAGCTGAACCCACAGAGGAATTTGGGAGACAAGCAAGAATGCAGCTTCTATGGTGAGCCTGACAATCGGTGCCAGCGTAGAGGCGACAGACCCTGAGGAGACTCAACACATACCAAAGCAGAGATCCAGAGGCTCCTACGAGCCCATCACTGAAGTAAAACTCACCCAACACAGTTCAGGGAACTTTCCAGGAGAGGGGGCAGAAAAGATTATTAGAACCACAGGTTTGGTCATCATGCCCAGAGGCCCTGCCTCTTCCCAATAGCTGACTGCTGCTCCCACAATGCATAACCCACAACCCCACAGGGAAAACGTGCAACCCCATTGAAGAGGGTCCCCAGCAGAATGGGAATAGGGAAGAGGGGAAGGATGGTACCAACACATGATGTATCCATACTAAGTATGTCTGCAGTTAATAAAAAAGAAAAAATCATTTTTTAAAAAATTATTTATTTATTTATTTGAGAGCGACAGACACAGAGAGAAAGACAGATAGAGGGAGAGAGAGAGAATGGGAGAGCCAGGGCTTCCAGTCTCTGCAAACGAACTCCAGACATGTGCGCCCCCTTGTGCATCTGGCTAAGGTGGGACCTGGAGAACCGAGCTTCGAACCGGGTCCTTAGGCTTCACAGGCAAGCGCTTAACCGCTAAGCCATCTCTCCAGCCCAAAAAATCATTTTTGTATTGAAAAAAATTAAATTTTATTTACAATATAGCTAGCTAGTATGTTCCAAATAAGAACTGAATACCTCCAGTGTGGAGAATTGTCAGTTTTCATATTCTCTATGAACTTGAATACTCAGAAGGGAACAGTATGTTTTTCTTAGTTGAAAAATGCTTTATGGGCTGGAGAGATGGCTTAGTGGTTAAGCGCTTGCCTGTGAAGCCTAAGGACCCCGGTTCGAGGCTCGGTTCCCCAGGTCCCACGTTAGCCAGATGCACAAGGGGGCGCACGCGTCTGGAGTTCGTTTGCAGAGGCTGGAAGCCCTGGCGCGCCCATTCTCTCTCTCTCCCTCTATCTGTCTTTCTCTCTGTGTCTGTCACTCTCAAATAAATAAATAAATAAATAATTTAAAAAAAAAAAGAAAAATGCTTTATTTACATTCTTGGTGCTTTATGAAAACAGACAAATGAATCAACTAGGACTTGTCTGCTTGAGAACTTTCCGGGTAAGTGCAGTACATGCTAATTTTTAAAAGTCAGTTTTCAGGGATGGAGAGATAGTATAGTGGTTAAGGCATTTGCCTGCAAACTCTAAGAGGTATTTCTGTTTTGAATAGACGTATTACCCAGGCTGTCCTCAAACTGATGACCTTGCCTGTGCCTCTTGGGTATTGAAAGAGAGCTCTAGCAGGTCATGGGGGCCTGTCCTAAAGACACATTGTCGGCCTAGGAGAGGAGCTGTCAAAAAAGTGAAGTCAGCCTTTTCTCTTGTGTGTCCATGTGAATGTCCTTATTATTTTCTACCTTCTTCCATCATGGGCTGGATGATGCAGAAAGAAGCCCCTAGGCAGATGTGACTCCTTGACCTAGGACTACCCAGGCTCCCAAACACGCATTCCTTTTTTTTAAAGTTACCCAGTCTTGGGCATTCTGTTACAGCAACTCAAAGTGGGCTAATACAACATATAAGAAGAGGTTTACTATGGGAATGGGCTCGCCTGATTATGATCATCAAGACGTATTCAGGAAAGCACACCATATGTTCAGTCAGCCTCTGGTGTCCAAGAGAAGGACAAGTGGCTATTCTACTTCAGGGAAGGAAGGAGAAAGAGATGGAAGAGGGAAAGTGGAAAACAGAGAGTAAAAGAGATCACACTTTCTTTGCTTTTTTATTCCCACCTTCATACAATGAATTGGGTGGTGCCTGCCCAAATTTGTGTGATAGATAATGAAGCTGCTGATTCAAATGCTTGTCTCTCAGAAATATCCTCACAGATATACCCAGAAATAATATTCTATTATAAGCGCATCTTAAATCAGGTTGACACATACAATTAACCACCACAACAAACAATTTTAGCTTTTATATATTGCACATGGCATCTTTTTGTCACTGCTTTCTGTGTCTCTATCATGTTTAATGGAAACTTTCTAATCTGTTTTCAAAATAGTCTTCTCAGAACACAAAACCTTCAGAAAAGAAATTACTTCTTCTTTCAGTGATTCAAATATATGATTTGTCTTCTTTATCTTATAGGGATGAAAATCAGCTTTGAGTTTTTTACTCCAGCACACATTATTGAGTTGATTAGATCATTTCCTTTCTTTTCTTCATTATATCCAATAAGGACAATGGCAGTGTTAGACATCAGCTCTGCTACTTTCTGGTTGATTACTTGTTGGTATGAGATGCATGTTCAACTCCCAGTTTCTTGGGAGAAAGTTTTGTTTGTTTTGGGAAAGAATCTCTCTTTCATAGCTCAGGGTGGTTTCAAACTTGTGAGACTGCTGCCTCAGCTTCCTGAGTGCTGGTATTACTGGCATGCACCACCATGCCTAGCTTGGAAGAATATCTTAAAGATATTTTTCAAGGTTTTTTGTTTGTTTGTTTGTTTTTGCTTTTGTTTTTGAGTTAGGGTCTCACTCTGGCCCAGGCTGACCTGGAATTCACTATGTAGTCTCAGGCTGGCCTCAAACTCACAGCGATCCTCATTCCTCTGCCTCCTGAGTGCTGGGATTAAAGGCGTGGGCCACCACACCTGGCTTAAGCCCCCAGGTTTTTTTTTTTTTTTAAAAAAAAACATTTTATGATGCATGTACATGTCTGTGTATTGTGTGTGTGTGTAGGTGGTAGCACATTAGCATGTGTGTGCCACAGGATACATGTAGAGGCTAGCGGACAACATTGTGAGGGGGGTTCAGTATCACCTACCATTTGTTTGAGGCAGAGTGTCTTGGTTGTTGGTGCACATATCTACCAGTCTGTCTAGCCTTGTGAGCTTCCTGGGTTCTCCTGTCTCCATGTCTTGTATTGGGATTATAGGTGGGCAATACTATGTCCAGTTTTATGTGGTTGTTGGGGTCTAAATTCATGTCCTCATGTCCTCATGGCAAGCACTTTACTTATTGAGACATTTCTTAACTCTTTTCCAATTTTTAAATTTTTTGTTTATTTTTATTTATTTATTTATTTGAGAGTGACAAGCAGAGAGAGAAAGAGGCAGTAGAGAGAGAGAATGGGTGCGCCAGGGCCTCCAGCCACTGCAAACGAACTCCAGACGCGTGCGCCCCCTTGTGCATCTGGCTAATGTAGGTCCTAGGGAATCAAGCCTTGAACCAGGGTCCTTAGGCTTCACAGGCCAGCTCTTAACTGCTAAGCCATCTCTCCAACCCTTTTCCAACTTTTCAAAAGGAAACTTTAATTAAACATTTCATCCTGTGCATTTATCCACAATGATGGTTTGATTCAGGTGTCCCTATAAAGTTATGTGTTCTGAATGTTGTGTCCCAGGTGGTTGCAATTTAGGAATTGTATTGGTTGGTGTATTGTTGAGGGTAGGCTTATGGGTCTTATAGCCAGCTTCCCCTTGCCAGTGTTTGGCACCCTCTCCTGTTGTGTCATTGTCCACCTGATGTTGGCCAGGAGGTGATGTCCAGCCTTTGCTCATGCCATCGTTTTCCCCTGCCATCCTAGAGCTTATGCATGCTACAAGCCAAAATAAACCCCTTCCTCCCATAAGCTGGTCTTCATCTAGTTCTTTGTATAGCAACTTGAAACTGACTGCAACAGTAAAATTGGTACCAAGCAACCAAGTCATTACTTCTAGAAACCTGATTCCAAGGCTTTGGCCTTTTGGAACTGCTTTGCAGGAGGAAAGTGGACAGATTTGAAACCGTGGCCTCAGAAACATCTTGCAGTGCTGTAAGTACAGCTTGATGGACCATTCTGGTCAGAGTTGAAAGGCATGAATGCAGTAAAACTGGACTGTGAGGTTTGGCTTATGAGGGTGAGAAAGAGCTTTGCCTGGACTGGGTTAGAAGCAGTTTGTGTGAGAGGCTTGCTGCATTCTGCCTGCCTGTGTTCTGGAAGCTTGTTCAGGGTTACATTGTATAGAAGTGGATTGGTGTGAGCAGAGGGATTTGGCACAGAAAAGAATAAAATTTTTGGGCCCAAACTGCTGTCTATTCAACTACAGCTGTGAGAGATTACAACTACTGAGATTAGGCCAGCTGGTTTGCATTGGGACAATAGGAAGAATGTGGTCTCTTTTGAAGTAAGAGATGTGAATCCTGAAGGAGTTTGCTGTTCTTCAAATTCAGCTTTATTCCCCCCGGATTAATAAATTAGTACCCACCTGGTATTATGGAGAATAACAAATGCAGGAAAGAGAGGGTCATTCTATTTGCAACATGGTTTTGTATTTTAGAAATGGCCATAGGCAGTATAACACAGGCTTGTTGGATTACCTGCGTGAAGACCTGATGGAGCCTTAACGATGGACCATAGAAAAACCCAGTAGAGATGCCAGGCATATGGGATGGTTTTCAAGGAGAGCTGCTGGCATCAGATGAAATTTCCTGGGACTGTGAGTAGCTTAGCTGGAAAGGTGGAATTGGAACTCCAGAGACTCTTCACTGCATAGAATTATCAAACTTGGAGAATTGGCACTGGCTAGAGTTGTTGGACATGGAGCTACAGAGTTTGATGTTTGCCCTGCTTATTTTAAATCTTGTATTGGTTGAATATTACTTTGCTATGTCCAATGCCACCTTTTGCAGTGTGAATGTTTATTCTGTGCCATTATGGTTTTTTGGTATTATGGCTCAAGTTCAAAGACCTTGGACTCTGGGGATGTTTAAGCATCATTGAGATGAATTAAAAACTATGGGACTTTTGAAGTTGGATGGGATGCCTTTCATTTTACTTCATGGGCAATTATCAGTTTATGAGGGCCAGGAGCAGAATATGGTGGTTTGATTGAAGGTGCCTCCCGTAAACTTGTGTGTCCTGAATGCTATTTCCCAAGCTGGTGGGAATTTGGGAACTGGATCCTCCTGGAGGTAGTGTATTATTGGGGATGGGCTATGGGTATTATAGCAGTGGTGTTTGGCACATTCTCCTATATGGCTGTTGTCCACCTGATGTTGACCAGGAGGTGTTTCACACCTTCTTCTGATGCCATCATTTTCCTCTGCCATCATTGAGCTTTTCCTCACATCTACAAGCCAAATTAAGTAAGCCCTTTTATCCCCCAATCTGTTCTTGGTCAGGTGTTTTCTGCCAGCAGCTTGGCTGTGGGACTCTCCCTTTTTTCTCAGTGTTATTTCCTCTCTTATGTGGCAGGATCCTAAATGAGCCCAGCATTGTTCAGCTATCTACTGAATATTTGTTGAACTTGATCTCATCTTCCTTTCTTGTATAAAGACTGAATACTCATTATAGTTCTGATGTGGTCAGCCAGTGACAGGGCCTTGTATGCTCTTTCATGCAGACATATACCATTTTGGCACACACACCGACCCATAGTTCTATTGGTGTGATAATTGTAACTTATTGCCATGCAAATGAGTCTGGTCACTCATATTGGAACATTGCTTGGTTTACCCGTATTAGCCTAAGGCTCTTGAAGCATCATCTCCCAGTATAATGTTTTATGTGTCTGCTTTGCTATGCTTTTGAGTCCCTGCAAAGTTTCAGAAGCATTGGAGTTTGTCACATCATAGAGCCTAGAGAATTATGGTGAACCTGTTATACCCTAGGATCATTGCCATGTAACAGATGGAGACAATGAGCAGCAAACTTTCAAAAACACGGCCAAAGCAGTGGCAGAGCTGCTCCTGAAAAACCTAATAAGCAGAAATGATGATTCATTTAGTGCTCTTAAGATAAGTCTGTGCTAATTAATGCATGAAACCATTATGGCTTTCCATCACAGTGAACTTTGCTTGAACCTATTTCAAAGTAAACACCCAAGGGTATGACATAGATGCATAAAAGTTTGATAATTTAAATATTAAGAAGCGCCAGATGTCCTTTCATGAAATAGATCTTTCATACTCTGAGTGCAGTAAGTATTAAAAGATGTGAGTGAGCGTGGGAAACATCCCAAACAGCCATAATTACATAGAATACTTGTTGGCAGAACATTGCTAATTCCTGTATTTTCCTCTAAGCATAGTTTTAGGCTGGAAACTGAAATTATTTTATGCAGTGTTATTAAATATGTATGTTTGGGAAGAGAGCTATGCACAGCCTATGATAGGAAGTTTTTGATAGCTAAATATTTTCTGAAACCACTGATTTTCCCTCCTAGATGAACATCCACACTCTAAATCCCATGCTCTCCAATGGCCAATTTGACGTGGTCATGTGGTTGAGTCTCTGTCAATGAAATATCAAGGGAAGTGTGTTCTCTACTTCCAAGGCTGGGCCATGAAGTCTTTCTAGGCATGATTTCTCTTTCTTTCATCTTCTGAGAACTGGGAAAGAATTCTAAAGGTCTTGGGGGTGACACAGTCTTGGGTGGAAGAAAACTGCCTCTCCGAACCACAATGGAAGTCTCCTCAGTGAACATCCCACTGGGCTGTGACGAAGCTCATGTGGGTGTCCAATGACTGGACTGGGCTGTCACTGGAAAACGTCTGGCTACGTAGGAAGACATGATGCACTCATACTCCCCATGAGTTCAAACAAGAAGCTATGGCTTAAAGACATGGAGGTAGAAGACAGAACTCTAGAGTGGTGACCTGAAAAGCCTTGGTGAGCAGCCCTGTGTAGATTAGGATAATTCTAGGGAGAGATTTGACTTTGCATGTTATAAGACAACTTTGTATTTATAAACTTGGCTTTAATGTAATGATCTAAAGAACAATCAAAACCCCTTTCCATTTCCAAGAAATACAATTGACTGAGCTTTTTTAGGATGTCCAAAGACCTTTTAGCTTCAAAAATTATTTTTAGTAGACTGGCATTAAAATTCAGATTTTAGCTCTAGGTTAATGAAAAAAAAATGTAGTCTAACTTTTTCTCTAAAATATTGCTCATGTGTTCATTTATTCTACTTACTTGTCTCACTGAGAACACAGAGTACGTATCAAAATAGTCTTAAATTCTCCTTTGGGATTGCTTCTTTGTGTGTGGGGGGGTATAACTAACAATAATCTTATTTTCTAGTGGGTAATTATTCTAGATTTCAGCTTCAAGATTTTCCCCTCAACAAAACCACAGAGTTTTTGCACTGGCTCACTGGCCCTGTCTCTTCTTGTCTCCGCCTGCTGCAAAATGTTGGCGTCTCTTAATGGCCAACATCCTCTTGGATCTGAAGTTGGGCTCAACGCAGTCAAGCCTTAGGACAATCTTCTTTGTGGGTTTGGCTTTTTTTCGGAAAAAAAAAAATAATGTTTTGCACACCACAGCCTCTCGGCTTCTGATCACAGTGCTGTTGCCCTTGGGAGTGCGGAGAAGCTGCTCTCCTTACACTCCGTCACACCTCCAGAAAGGCCATCTGGCTTTAGCGAGGCTGCCCGTCTTTGTAATGCAGCTGTCTACATGATGAGAACAAGGGATCCAGCATCCAGGATCATCACCTTTTGTCACTTGTGCCTAAGTGAAAAGGATTCAGTCTGGTCTCTACTCATTTATAATAACTCGAGCCTCCATCCCACATGTTGCAGACATTTTACAGGCAATATTATATATAAATATATATTATATATTCACTTCTTATTCCATATTTCTTTTCATGCTAAATTCATTATGCCAACTATTGCCTTATTTTCTTGGATATCAAATGCAAACTCTATATGCAAATTCTTGGGTGCATCAAGCCATGAAAGCAAACAGCCTCTTTCCTCTACTGCTGTTGTCGATGGGTAGGAGGGTTTGACCTTTTATTCCCCACGTATGCTTGTGTGCAGTATTCCTTTGTGGTGCAGGCATGTGTATGGCAGATGCACACAAACCCTTGTGCTTGCACACAGAGGCCGGAGAAGCCAGTGGGATGTCCCTCCTCCATTGCCTGTCCCCTCGTTTCCTTGACCCTGAATCTCTTACTGATTCTAGAGCCTGCTGTTTTTGTAAGTCCCAGCAATTCTGTGGTCTCTGCTCCCCCAAGGACTGGTCACAGGCATGTGTGGTCATGCCCAGATATTTATGTGTATGTGGGTTCAAGGGAATCAAACTCAGGCATTTCAGGCCCCCTGAGGCCCTAAGGCTTGTTGCGAGAAGTGCTCTTCACCACTGAGCCATTTCTCTAGCCCAAGTTTTACTTTTGAGAAACAGGAAGAATAATGACATTGAGGTTGATTATTATTATTTTTACTGGTATTGAGATAAAGTCTTGCTACATATCTTAGGCTGGCTTCTAACTCACAATCCTTCTGCCTTTGCCTCGAGAGAACCATTTCATTTGATGAATGGGCATGTTTGTGAGTATAATATTCACATAAAAAATCAGTTTTCCACCATGAATTGACTGAGTCAGTTCTATATGGCTCAGCTTTTAAATTGTATCACAAAATGCCTGTTTAAGCATTATTTGCCAAGCCAGTATTCTGAAGTCTAATCTCTTACAGTCCTTTGCAACTAACTTTTTTTTTTTCAAATACATCCCCAATGATTCTTATCACCCATCCAGTCTGAGAAGACATGTACTCAGAAATGAAGGAACTCATTTCTCCTCGTGCTTTCTGAAATATATGTAAGCATTTGGAGAGACAGTTCAGTCATGTCTTGTAAGCGTGTGTGCATGAGTTTGGATTTCTAGAGCTCACATAAAATAAGAGAAGAAAAAAAAAAACAGCTGAGTGTGGTGGTATGTGCCTCTGATGGGAGTGCTGGGGAGGTAGAGATAGGTTGATCCCTGGAGCTGGCTGGCCAGCCACTTTATAATCGGTGAGCTCTAGGTCACTGAGAGACTGCCTCACAGAGAGGTGGATGGTGTTCCTGAAAACAACACCTTAGGTTGTCCTCTAGCTTGCAAATGCACACATGCATTCACACACACATAGGAGCATACATATTCACATTTATGTACATCACGTCCCTTATACATGCAAAGCATGGACGAAGAGTCAAAATCTAGTGAGGGCATGACTAAATTAATTGATGAACATAATTTGGAAGATATTTACAACGTATTTCATGTAAAAAACTTCATGCTTGTTCAAAAGAGAAAATATATATTTTTTAAACCCAGAGCTATTTTGGGCATGGTGGCACATGCCTTTAATTCCAGAACTTAGGAAGGAGGCAGAGGTAGGAGGAATGCCATGAGTTTTAGGCCACTCTGAGACTACATAGTGAATCCCAGGTCAGCCTGGGCTAGATAAAAACCCTACCTTGAAAAAACAAACACGTCTACCAACCTTCCCCCCAACACAAAATCAGAGCTACAACTAGCATATTGTGATCTAATACAGTATCAGTAATTTTAACATGAGATTAATATAATAAGAAAATAAAAGAATTACCCAGAAGTTCTTTTATTATGTATCTCAGTATAATTTAGCCTAAATCCATACCATATTAAAGATATGATTGCTATAGAAATAGGCCGCATAATTGTAGTAATTAGAAAGCTGGAGAAGCCTGAGTTGTCAGGCTTATGAGTGTGAAGGCAATTTCTAGCAGCTTAATTTTTGCATCTGGACTGGGGCATTGAACCTAGGTCCTTGGGCTTCACAAGCAAGCCACTTAATTGCTAAACAATTTTTCCAGCCCCTCTGCTGAACTTTTGACTCCTCTGTCAATTGTACACTTGTGAACCATTATTTGGAGTCTCCTTTTCAGACAGGCTGCCTGAACTTGATTTTCGTTTGCAAAGATCACTACGTTAAAACCAGCAGCTCTATTAACTTGAATGTGCAATAACAGAGGCCTTTCATGACCCAGAAAAGTGACTGCAGAAAAAAGCCTGTAGTCTACCTAAGCAAACAAACAAACAAACTAAAAACTCCCAGATATTATTTTACCTAAGAATGACAGAAAAGAGTGTAAAAAGAAAACTGTGGGTGAATGTGGCCCACTCTTCTCACTAACAGCTGTGCTGCTTTCTGGCCTTCTGGGGCTGGTGCACAGGAGTCCAGGATCTGGATTTGGGATCTGGATACAGAAATCCCAGTAAGGTAAGTGTTTGATCATGTTTTAATACATCTGTTTTGATTTTTATCCCGTTATTTAGTTCTGCATAGAGCTTGTGATTTTGAATTAAAGATGGAAAGAGGCCTATGAGTTTTTCTCTTTTATAGTAACATATTCAATTTTTCAAAGGGGTGGGAGCATGTGGGCAGAGAATTAAAGTGAAAACACTCCTTCACCCCTAGTGGAATGGAAATGGATTGTAGCCTGGCGTGGTGGCGCACATCTTTAATCCTAGCCAGAGGCCAAGGTAGGAAGATCGCCATGAGTTCAAGGTCAGCCTGAGACTACATAGTGAATTCCAGATCACCCTGGGCTAGAGTGAGACCCTACCTCAGAAAAGCAAAGCAACAAACAGACTAACAAATAAAACACTAAGTGCGATAGTGCATGCCTTGAATTCCATTATTGGAGAGGCAGAGGTAGGAGGATTGCTGTGAGTTTGAGACCAAACTGTGACTGCAGAGTGAGCCTGGGCTACACTAGACCCCACTCTTGGTTGGGTGATTTCTCCCAGCAATGTGAACCTGACTGCAGCACTGAAATGCAGATCTCAGGGGCTCACTGTTTAACCCATCCAGCTTCACTGGTGAGCTTCGGGCTTAGGGGAGACCCTACAGAAGGTTCCCATGGAAGAATGCATACAAGGTTGTCCTCTGGCTTCCACACACATGTGCATATGCATGAAAAATACGTTCCCATGCACCAGTATTCTCAAACACATAAAAGAAAAAAAATTATGGTTTGGGATAATTTTGTGGGCTGAATGTGAAATATTCTCTACAGGTTCATGTGTTTGAACACTTGGTCCCCAGGTGTTTTACAAGGTTGTGGAACTTTTAGGAGATGGAGCTTTGATGGAGAAAATGAGTCACTGGAGGCTTGCCTTGAGGTTTGATGGAATAGTCTGACTTCCTGTCCACTCTCTGCTTCCTGACTGCTGATATCATGTCACCTGCCTCCTCAGGACTCTGCTACCATGGATCCGTGCAATGGTGGGCTATATGGCTTCTGAAATTGTAGGCTAAAATAAAGCTTTCTTTACTTAAGTTTCTTTCTTTCTTTCTTCCTTCCTTCCTTCCTTCCTTCCTTCCTTCCTTCCTTCCTTCCTTCCTTCCTTCCTTTCTTTCTCTTTCTTTCTTTCTTTCTTTCTTTCTTTCTTTCTTTCTTTCTTTCTTTTTTTTTAGCAATACAACCAATTTTATTTCAGTAAAAGCAATTGCTTCTGGGCTTTCTTTCTGTGCCTCAGATGTAAAGCACAGAAAGTGATACCTACTTGGTATGTGAACTCACAGCATGTGGTGGTACGTGGATGCTTGACAGCAATTTTTAATATCTATTGCCATAGTTTACCTACATTGGTGTTAGGAGCACTCCCTTGTGTTCAGACAGAATCTCCCAGATTTCTATTATGTTCGAACTGTGAAGGCCACAGAAGAACACAGCCACTAGCCTTAGGATAGCCTGGTCCAGCTAGAGATGTTCCTGAGGTGAGGACTGTCCTTTGGTCAGCTGTCATTCAGGGACCGTGGCTAGCGAGAGGAACAATTCCGTCCAAGAGGATAGGGGCTTTAATATCCAGGGCCATAAGGGATCTCTGTTCAGAAAAAAACAAAAACAAAAACAAAACAAGAAGGCATGGTGACATAAGCTTTTAACTCCAGCACTTGGGAGGCAGAAGTAGGAGGATCATCTTGAGTTCGAGGCCACCCCGAGACTACAGACTGAATTCCAGGTCAGCCTGGGCTAGAGCGAGACCCTACTTTGAAGAAAAAAAAAAAAACACTTCTGGGTAAAGCTTTGGAGCAAGGGAGATTTTGCTGCAGGAACAGGCTGCAATACCCCCTGATCTTTCTCTCTCCCTCCCTCTCTTTCATGCTTTCTTGCTTTCTCTCACACTTTTGCTCTCTTCTTCCAGAAATATGTTTTCCCACCTTGCTTAAGACATCCTGCATTCCTGGTGGCAATAGCAGCTAATACTGGGTTGGTGTTGTCTTGGGTTGGCCAGGCATTCCAGCAACACCTCACTCACAATTATGGAATAACCCTGTGAGATGAGACCCATTATCATCCCCCCCTTTTTCTCAATTTTTATTAACATTTTCCATGATTATAAAAAATATCCCATGATAATACCCTCCCTCCTCCTCCCCCGGTTTCCCCTTTGAAATTCCATTCTCCATCATATCCCCTCCCCATCTCAATCATTCTACTTACATATATAAAATACCAACATATTAAGTACCCTTCTCCCTTCCTTTCTCTTCCCTTTATATCTCTGTTTAACTTACTGGCCTCTGCTACTGAGTTTTTTCCTTCTCATGCAGAAGCCCAATCATCTGTACCTAGGATCCACATATGAGAGAGAACATGTAGAACTTGGCTTTCTGTGCCTGGGTTACTCCACTTAGTATAATCCTTTCTAGAGCCATCCACTTTTCTGCAAATTTCATAACTTCATTCTTCTGTACTGCTGAGTAGAACTCCATTGTATAAATGTGCCATATCTTCATTATCCATTCATCAGTTGAGGGACATCTAGGCTGGTTCCATTTCCCAGCTATTATAAATTAAGCAGCAATAAACATAGTTGAGCACGTACTTCTAAGGAAATGAGATGAGTCCTTAGGATATATGCCTAGGAGTGCTATAGCTGGGTCATATGGTAGATCAATTTTTAGCTGTTTTAGGAACCTCCACACTGATTTCCACAATGGCTGGAACAGATTGCATTCCCACCAGCAGTGTAGAAGGGTTCCTCTTTTTCCACATCCCTGCCAACATTTATGATCATTTGTTTTCATATGGTAGCTAATCTGACAGGAGTGAGTTGGAATCTCAATGTAGTTTTAATCTGCATTTCCCTGATGACTAGTGACATAGAACATTTTTTAGATGCTTATATGTCATTCGTATTTCTTTGAGAACTCTCTATTTAGCTCCATAGCCCATTTTTTTGATTGGCTTGTTTGATTCCTTATTAGTTAACTTTTTAAGTTCTTTATATATCGTAGATATTAATCCTCTATCAGATATATAGCTGGCAAAGATTTTTTTCCCATTCTGTAGGTTGCCTCTTTGCTTTATTCACAGTGTCCGTTGCAGTTCAAAATCTTTGTAATTTCATGAGGTCCCAGTGATTAACCTGTGGTTTTATTGCCTGAGCAATTGGGGTTGTATTCAGAAAGTCTTTGCCAAGACCAATATGTTGAAGGGTTTCCCCTACTTTTTCCTCTAGCATTTTTAGAGTTTCCAGTCTGATATTAAGGTCTTTATCCATTTGGACTTAATTCTTGTGCATGGAGAGAAAGAAGGATCTATTTTATTGGCAGGTACTTCATAACAGCAATGAGAAAATTAAGTACTACAGATATTGAAAAGAAGTCACAGGATTACTTGTATGAAGTGTGTTTTTTTTTAAAAAAAATTTATTTATTTGAGAAACAGGGAAAGAGAGAGAAAGGGAGAGAGAGAGTGAGAGAGAGAGTATGGGGATGCCAGGGTCTCTAGCCACTGAAAAGGAACTCCAGACACATGTGCCACCTTGTGCAGCTATCTTACAAGGGTACTGGGGAATTGAATATAGGTCCTCAGGCCTTGCAGGCAAATGCCTTAACTGCTAAGCTATATCTAGCCCTGAAGCAATTTTTATAGGCTTTGAATTGTCAAGTTCTGAGGAAATTATTTAGATGTCAGAGAAATACATACTTTTCTCCACAGGAATTTGTAGCCATTTCTATGGAAAGACATGATCACAAGGTAATATAAGGAAGATTACAACATATTTTAATAAGAGAGTAACTATTAAAAATTGAGTGAGAAGGGCTGGAGAGACTGCATAGTGGTTAAGGCACTTGTCTGGGAAGCCTAAGGACCAAGGTTTGATTCTCTAGAGCCCATATAAGCCAGACACACAAGGTGGGGCATGCATCTGGAATTCACTTGCAGTGGCTGGAGGCCCTGTAGAGCCCATTCTTTCTTTCTCTCTCATAAATAAGTAAAATATTTTTTAAAAATTGAGTGAGAAGGCTGGAAAGATGGTTTATCAGTTAAGGTACTTGCCTGAAAAGCCTAAGGATCCATGTTTGACTCCCCAGATCCCATGTAAGCCAGATGTATAAGGTGACACATGCACATGGTGGCACCCACATCTGGAGTTCGATTGCAGTGGCTGGTCCTGGCATGCCAATTCCCTCTCTTTCTCTCTCTCGCATTAAACAAAAGTGAGAAAATCTGGTTAGTATAGTATCATATCATAAAATGGAGCCTGATACAATAAATTGGAAGACATAAAGGCTACTCATTCTTTTATATATGTAGGTACTGGAAATTATAAATGTAATCCATCCTTGTTCCTCTATTTGGTACTAAACATTATTAGCAAAATTTGGGCTTCTCTTGTGTTCAATGTTGTACTTATTTGTTATGTAGAAAACATAAGAAGTTCATGTCAATGAAAGATTATAATAACATATGCTGGTTTCCCCTCACAATGAAGTCAGAGGCCACTACCAAATTCATATTCCTTCACATTCCTTCATGTGGAAACAATTACAATCAAATCCAGTGACAAAGAAAACATTTTTATGAGCATGAAGGTGTAGTGAGCATGAAATTCTATCTTTATTTGCTCTACTACTTACTATCCTCTGTTAATCCAAAATAAGAAACCTAGCACATGGGCATGCACTCCACTGTGTAAACTTTAACCAACCATTAGGATTGTAATCATGCTAATATGGAATATATATAAGATATTTAACTGGAAATCTAAATTTTCTTAGCTAATTCTTTCAGCAAGGAGCCCTTAGTGGCTAACATTCTAGTTCATTCTTTGTCATAGAGGACTTGCACACTTAATTTCCAAATCCTATAAAAATTTTTAGACTTTCCTTTCTAAGATATTACTAAGAATCCATTCTGTTGTTGTGCCACACTTCTGCAGGGAAGTCTAGCTAACTCGGCTTGATTTGATCAACAAGAATCTTTCAGAGGTCTTTAGGGGAACTGAGGGTTGGTATGAAGAAGTCACAATCTCACTAACAGTGGTTATCTGTTTATCAGCATACTGGAAATGTAGATTTTAGCTTCTTCCGTTTTTCTAGAAGAGTAGCAATGTGGCCAAAGGATGTTTATTTTTCTTATGGCAGATAAATATGTGAGTCCTTTATGGTGTTCTCACATATGCTTACCTTTTAAACTGTTACAAAATCCCCATCACGTTTGTGATGTTAGTGTTTATTTTCTTAAGAGGAAGCCAAGGCAAAAAGTAAGTTAATTAATTTTCTTACAGATACTTGGATGCGAAGCTTGAAGGCACTTAAGGAGTTATATGCAGACAGAAAGGCTCCGGATTACTAAATATAGGGACTAAAGGCTCCAGACAGGCTTTGATTTCCATGTCAGTGACCATAGCTTAGATAGCATTTGACTTAAGGTTGTGGGGACCGGAAAGAACCATGGGTTCACATCTTAGACTCATTCTTACTCATGATGGCCAAACTTTTCCTGTGCTGACTGGCTACAAATTTTCCCTGGAAATCTGGTATCATTTGCCTTCAAAATTATGCACAATCACCATAGAAACAAAAATATCTCTTGAGGACACTTTGTTATCATCTCATTATTATACATATCCCATAGGATATATATTCAGGTAGAAAGAAAATTACACAATGTTTGTGTCCCTGTATTATTCAGGTAACTACGAGGAAGATAAAATTTTCTTTTTCCACTAAGTTTCTCAACCCTAGCTTCTGCACAGCACAGTTCTTAACCTGACAACAGCAGAGGTGTTAAGAAGTTAGCCTCACACAGTCTATTCACTCCACTATTTTATTGCTGACAAAGCCTCTAAGGGAAAAACAACATCTTTGATATATAGTCTCTGCAAAAAAAAATTGTTGCTATCAGTTTTCTATTTATAAACCCACTGCTGTATAAATATTTTGTTGTGATTTCTTTCCAAAGATTTATTACTATTATCACTAGTCACACCCATGAAGTAGGAGGAGAGGCAGAGAAAAATGAATTGCCTACATTTTTTCAGATTTATTTATTTATTTTTGAGAGGGCCTCCAGCTACTGCAAACGAACTCCAGAAGCATGCGCCACCATGTGCATCTGGCTTATGTAGGTTCTGGGGACTCGAACCTGGGTCCTTTGGCTTTGCAGGCAAGCACCTTACCCTCTAAGTCATCTCTCCAGCCCAAATTGCCTACATTTTAGCCATTAGACTAATATTGCCAATTTTCCTATGTAGAGTGTCTGCCATTTGTCCCTGATCACTGCTCTACCTGATTCCAATCTGTTTCCTTGACCATCAGGATGGCTCAGCATTTAAAGACACTTGCTTTCAAGTTCTGCCAGCCCAGGTTTGGTTCCCCAGTCTGTATTTCTGTTCCACGTCTATGCTATATGCCAGAATCCTTGGAGCCTCTGGCTCTGTCATTTGGGAGCACAGATACAAAGGGAGGAGAGACAGGTCAGACCAGGTATTTATGACTCCTGCTTCTACCCTGCCATATCTCCATCCCCTAATACTCCTTTTATGTATTTTATTTTATTTACATTTATTTCTTTATTGGTATTTTGAGGTAGGGTCTCACTCTAGCCCAGGCTGACCTGGAATTCACTATGTGGTCTCAGGGTGGCCTCTAACTCACAATGATCCTCATACTTTTGCCTCCTGAGTTCTGGGATTAAAGATGTATACCACCAGGCCTAGTGTCTCTTATTTATTCTCTTCTATGCACAAGTCCCTCAATACTATGTTCCCTACAATACAGGAGTTACCTTGTCTGATTGTGATTACTGTTATTATGATAAAACACAATGGTTTATATCTTTTATTTATTTATTTATTTATTTGAGAGAGAGAGGGAGAGATACAGAAATATGCAAGGGGGAAAGAGAGAGAGAGAGAGAGAGAGAGAGAGAGAGAGAGAGAGAGACAGACAGAGAATGGGTGTGCCAGGGCCTCCAGCCACTGCAAACTAACTCCAGATGCAGCACCCCCTTGTGCATCTGGCTTATGTGGGTCCTCCGGAGTTGAACCTGGGTCCTTTGGCTTTGCAGGCAAATGCCTTAACTGCTAAACCATCCTTCCAGGCCAGTTTGTGTCTTTTCAATGGATGCAAGAATACTTTTAGAGGCATTCACTTGGTGGTTTACATTTGTAGTTATTTTACCATATTAAATCTTATAAATAAATACAGTATGTTAACAGGTAAAATCAGGGTTAAGAAGCACAATTATCACCTTTTCTACTCAACCCTAGGAACAACAGCCAGAAGTACTGAAAGGATCTTGGGGTTTATAGATCACATTATACAAATCACGCTGTTCACACCCCAGAATTACACCACTTGTAAGTATTTTGGGCTCCAAGAGTATTATTTTATTTTTGAGGTAGGGTCTCACCCTAGCTGAGACTGACCTGGAATTCATTATGTAGTCTCAGGGTGGCCTTGAACTCACAGCGATCCTCCTACCTCTGCCTTCCGAGTGCTGGGATTAAAGGCATGTGCCACCACTCCCAGTGTTAGAACATTTTATAGCAAGCAAAGCAACATACTGGTTAAGCTTCCAATGACCTCAAAAAGTCATCCTGATAGCAGTGCCGTCACTCTAATGGAGAATGATTCTTTTTCAGTGGTGGGGATTGAAATCAGAGCCTCTTTCATGCCAGCCATGCATTCTGCCACTGAGCTAATTCATTAGTCCCAAGATGGAGGACTAGAAATTGGTAGGTCCTAATTCTACAAAAGGTGTATTGCATAATTAGAAACTGATTAAATTAATCATACAGTATCATTGAAAATCAGTGAAGAAATCTACAGGAACAATCAAACACCCAAGTATGAAAAATCAACATTAAAATGATCAGAAGTTTGTTGGTCTATACACACTTGTTCCATGCCCTGTCTCTCTTCAAGGAGCCAAAGAGAAGCAATGTTCTAACCTGTGTTAGGCTGCCTGAGGGACAAGGCTTTTTGTAACCTAATCAGGTGTTCAGACTGCTGGGAACAACCAGATGCCAGGCTATTGAAGGCTACAGGAAATAGCAGGCAAGAGACTCAGTAAGACATTAAGAAGAATATGTCAGCAGATGAAATGGACATGAAATAACTAATTAAGGGGTATACGTAGAAAGAGCGATGGCATGGTAAGTAAGCATTCCCAGATAAACTAAATATGAGCAGATTTGTAGCTATCAGATTTACCCTAAAAGAAATGTAAAGGTATTATGAATGGGTGCAAAATAGTAACTCAAGGCCATATGAAAAGACAACCTTTATCCCCAGTAAAGGCAAATAGATGGATAAATATAAATATGACTATTATTGTAGCTTTGGTTTATAACTCTCAATTTTATATTCTTTTCATAAGGCAAAATCATAAAAAATTATAAATCAGTACTAATGGGCAAAAATTTATAAAGATACAATTCGTGGTATGGGGTCAGAAGCAAAGGACTAGAGATTTTGAATTCAATTTCCGTTGGCAACAGTTTGAAACACATTCCAATAATTCTAGAACGTTAAGAGTGGTTCCCACGCCTAGCACAAAGAGAATTAAACGAGAAAACGAAATAAGCTATGTAACTGGCAAGAGTTGAACGTCCAGGACGGCTATGAGGAAACAAGCAAACATGTGCAGGTGGAGGATAACAGTAGTCATTCCATGGAAAAGTAACTAGCAGAGAGCAGGGTGGCTATATTATTAGGACCAAAAGCAAAACAAAACACTTTGAGTCAAAAGCTGATGATCTAAGGGACAAATGTAAATATTAGAATGAAAGGCCAAAGAGTAGCAGCGACTTTCTGCCATAAAAGAGTCTTTTCTACCTTAACATGGTAGTTGCTTTTGTTATATCTCTCAGCCCTGGATCTCTTTTCCTTGCCATGGCTATATGTACAAGCAGATGGCTTTTCTTTGGTTTGTTTGTTTTTACAAGAGATGTGAGAATGAGTTGATGAAAGGAGTTGGGAGATGAGATGTGTGTGAGGGTAGACTAGAATCTCATAAATAGGCCAGGCATGGTGGCACAAGCCATTATTCTCAGCCTTCGTGAGACTGAAGTAGGAGGGTCTCCATGAGTTCAAGACTCTTCTGGAGGAGCCAGGCCTGGTGGCGCACGCCTTTAATCCCAGCACTCGGGAGGCAGAGGTAGGAGGATCGCTGTGAGTTCGAGGCCACTCTGAGACTCCATAGTGAATTCCAGGTCAGCCTGGGCTAGAGTGAGACCTTACCTTGACAAAACAAAAACAAACAAACAAACAAAAAAAACAACAAACAAGACTCTTCTGGAGTTACAGAGTGAGTTTCAGGTCAGCCTGAGCTAGAGTGAGACCCTGCCTTAAAACAAAACAAAACAAAAGAACCCCATAAACAGAAAAATAATCAAATAATCAATGACTGGGAATCAGGGGAGGTTGATGTATTAAACACATTTTTCCCCCTTCTGAGATATTTGTGTAGAAAACCTCAGTGGATAGATGGTTATGATACTGCCTTTCTGATTGATAGAGCAGGATTTTGAGACTGTGGCTTGAATTTAAAGCAAACAGACTACTAAAATGTTCTCATACCCTCTCACATTGGGATGATCATGCAAGGAGTTGAAGACTTGGCAGTTCTTTTATAAAATAGGAACAAATAAATGTGCGTCTGCTGTTGGCAGATTGCCCCAAATTTGAGAAGGTCCCAACCCTGCACGCCATCATTTAACTCATAAGTCAGAGAAGTAGGCAAACACAGTGGTAACAAATATAACTTTATGGAAATTCCCTCATGGACAATATGAGTTGTGGATCATGATTCTTTTAAAAGCAAGAATATATCATAGTGAGGTAATGGCTTTTTGTTATCTCACATTTTGCTTTGTAAGAAAATAAATATGTGCCTATACTTGTAGTATGTGCTAATATAGAGTGGCTACCATAAAGGGAATCTCTGCAGAGTGTTACATCATTAACATATATCCAACACTGTAATTCTGGATGTTTTTGTCTTAATTCACTGCAACTCAATGCTATATATAACTTTGACCATATCAGGATTCAAAGTTACCATTGGAGCCAGGCGTGGTGGTGTATGCCTTTAATCCCAGCAGGAGGATTGTCATGAGTTCAAGGCCACCCTGAGACTCCATAGTGAATTCCAGGTCAGCCTGGGCTAGAGTGAGACCCTACCTCGAAAAGGCAAAAAACAGAAAAAAAAAAAAAAAGCAAACAAAACCAAAAAACCAAAAAAGAAACACAAAGTTACCCTTGTAGACAATCCATTCATGAAGGAATCTATACATAATCCTTTCTCACTATTGTTCTACCAACTTCTCAAATTATTTGGAAGAATTTTTGAACAAGACTATCCCTGTATCTGGTTCTACATTGAATTTCCTGGGAACTACACTCTGAGAGTGGTCGTACAATCAGCTAACACTTTACCACAGGCCTGATACCAGGGAAATTGGGAGCTGAAGTGAACCACAGAGCATGTGGGACAGAAGATCACCAACCTCACTCAGTCATTGAATATGTCTGTAGCAAAAGGCGTAGCCTCAGATAAGTTCACTGTCTTCTGGTGAAATGACTGATGGCTGGAGACTAGTTACTGACCATGCTCTCTGCGCTTGGCAGCAAGCAAGTTTCCTCCATGATTGGACAGAGTCTACCTACTCCTGCTGGGGTCTACTTAGCACACGGGCGAGAACTTCACTAGCTTTCTTGGAGCCACAGCCCACTCTACTGCACTTGACTTTGAGGCTACCACTGATGACTGCAGTTTCAGTTTATATTCTAGAATCCAGTGAATTTCTTTATTTTCAGTGTAAATGGCTTCTGAGACTGTGATGGATGTACTTTTCTGCTTAATATCACAATAGGGAAAGGTATTAACACACGACTCCCAAGTCCAAGACCAAACAAATTCCTCCCTGACTATACATTATATTTCAGCTACCCTCTGTTCCTCCAGTGGCCAATGTCAGTTATTGACCACGTACTCCCTCTGATAGCTGCTGAAATTGCCTAGAGAAAAATCCTAACTTATAGATCAGGAGGCATTTTTTTTTTTTTTATGCTATCTGGCAGATGTGTCTTCTCTGTGAAGTTCATGACCTTTTTTTACTTATTTACATTTGGTTTTTCTTTTTTTTTAAATTTAATTTATTAGTTTTCTTTTCAGCAAATACAGGCAGTTTGGTACCATTGTTTAGGCTCATCCATGATCTACCCCCTCCCAATGGACCCTCCTTGTTGATGTAAATGGGTCGTGCATTGTAGAGTTAGTTCACAGTTATTGGTACGATAAATGTCTCTGCATATCATGAGCCAACATGTGACTCTGACATTCTTTCTGCCCCCTCTTCAACAAAATTTCCCTGAGCCATGTTGGGTTCATTTTTGGTCTGCTTCAGTGCTGAGGTGTTGGGGGCCTCTGGGGCTCTGGCTCTCTGATTTGGTAGGAGTTTATTTTTCTCTGTGTTGGTCTCCTTCCCCTTTGTGCTGGTACTCACTTCATCAGGAAAACATCACCCTTGCTTGTTTCGCCAATTTTCCTTAGTTTCAGTTGGGCCCCTTTTGAGGTATGTTGGGGCAGCTTTCTCCTTAGTATCTGCATCTATGTGAAAAAGAGAAACAGATTCTCCAACGGAGAGTAAGTTAGCACCTGTAAAATTGAGATAACACTTTTTTGATAGAGAGTTTAATAGGTGTAGGCCCTCTTGTACGCCATGGGTGATGGTAGCTTGATATTGGAGAGTGGGCTTATGCTTGGATATGGTTCTGACTTGTTTCCCATCTCCAGCTATGGATCTTGTACCACTGAGGGGATCAATTAGCCAAATCAAGAGCAGTTGGTTCCCCACCATGGCTGTGTGCCACTATTGCACTTGTGTGGGCATCACACCAGGTTATTTGTTGCTAATTAGGTTAGACCATGAGTTGCTTGGACCATCAACTCATACATTTGGTTTTTCGAGATAGGGTCTCACTCTAGCCCAGCCTAACCTGAAATTCACTATGTAGTCTCAAGGTGGCCTTGAACTCACAGTGTTCCTCCTACCTGTGCCTTCTAGATGCTGTGATTAAAGGCATGTGCCACCACACCTGCTCATGAGCTCTTAACTCTGAAGATGCTAAAGTTGTGCTGATGAGAAACATGAGTTATCCAAGTGGATAATTTGAAGTGTGGGTGAATAAGGCCAGTCCTGCTCTTTTCGCTTGATTGGCAGACCTCTGTATGTATTCTTCCTCTTGGGGATGGGAGGCAGCAGTTCTCTGACGCAAAGCATATACTTGTTACAGTTACCTTCTAGTTGCTGGAAAAACACCTGGCCAGAAGCAGCTTATGGGAGGAAAGGTTTTATTTTATTTCAGGATTCCAGAATTCAGTAGAAGCACCATCAATGGCAGAAGAAACTGGTTCGCTTCTCTAGATGCATCCACATCAGGGAGAGAAAAAGCTAACCCCAACAAGCACCGATGGCCAACAAACCCTAACACCCAGAGCTCAAACTTCTCTGAACACACCTTTGTAGGGCTGGACCACAGGAGCTGCCCCCAGTGACATACTGGTTCCCCAGGAGGGCTCTGCCCACTGGAGACTCAAGTTGCAAGTTCAATCTTAACAACAACCACAGAAAAGAAAAAAAAAAAAAAAAACACTCTATGGGGCCATCCATTCAGACCATCACAATACCACATAGTATGTCATATGTGGGCATTAACTTCTAAAGGTAAGTTAATCTATCAGCTACGTCTTCAAGAGGAAGCTCATCAGGCTGGACAGATGGCTTAGCAGTTAAGCACTTGCCTGTGAAGCCTGAGGACCCTGGTTTGAGGCTCAATTCCCCAGCACCCACGTTAGCCAGATGCACAACGGGGCACACTCGTCTGGAGTTCGTTTTCAGTGGCTGGAGGCCCTGGCATGCCCATTCTCTCTCTCCCTCTCTCTGTCACTCTCCACTAAATAAATAAAAATGAACAAAAAAAATTTAAAAAAGAGTAAGCTCATCAATTCTGTGATTTTAGATTATGGGAAACGTCTTCATATTCTGTACTATGAAGTGAGAATCCCTATGGGTTGTTATAGTACACAGACTCACATGCTAGTAGATCAAACATAGTATGAGCCTTTGGATAGCAGTGGAAAGAAACATCGTGAAGAGCTCATTTATATATTGCTGTAGAAGCTGTTATCTGATCTGTACACTAGTGATTCATGGTGCAAAAAGCGGTCATTTGGTCTCCTTCAGAAAAGTTCTAGTAAGCCTGGAATCTTAATAAAAATATACCTTAAGGTATGGGGGACATTTGTATTCAAAACCAACACACCTACTATGATGAAACGTTCCCTGGAAACTGGAAACTGGACTACACAGTGTCCCTTCCATAAGCTGCTGCTTCTTAGCATTTGTTCACAGTAATGAGCAAGTAACTGACACATTACCTCATTTGTAATTGTAACTTCTTGTGGACCCCCACAGATGATATACAAATTTTCATCTTTAGTGCCTGCTCTTAGTAGCCCACTACTTCTTTCCCCATTATTTAGTTTTTGGACTTTATTTTATTTTATTTTGAGACAGGGTCTTGCTATGTAGCCCAGAACTCACTCATGATCCTCTCGTCTCAGACTTCCAAATGCCTGGCTGAAAGACAGCTAAACTGTTTGCTACTGCTAATGAGTCCTCTCCCTGGATGAGCTAATAATGGTTTTCCTTTGGTCCTTTGGCCAGGCACAGAGAGGAGAGATTTGTTGATGTTTAGTATTTCCTCACTGGGATCTAACTAATGCCAGACCCAAGCAAGGATCATTTCAACTTCCCAATATGTCTATGGAGATTACTGTCCAGACTTTAAAAGAGAATCGGGTTGGAACAACCTCTGTGCCTATCACATCTACCCAGTACAAAGCTATGAATTTGTGGATACTCTGGTAATTTGTTGAAGAATTATGATTTAGCCCATGTTTCTTGTGAATCTCAATAAAGGCAATAAATTAAACTCTTGAGGATTCTAGTTGCAACTGCTTTCTTCTTTTTTATTCTTCATCAAAAAGATTGAAAAAAACTTTGCCTGTCCCATTGAAAGAGGTGATTCATGATTCACATCCTAAGTTATCAGCAACACTGTTTCTTTTTTAAAGAACTGGCATGATCACCCAGGCTTTCTTTTCTAAATCTTTCAGTTCTATGCTACTTCCAGAATAATCAAAGAATTTACCACAGTGGATTAACAGAGTCAGTTTAAGCTTATGAGACTTTCAACAGATACACTAAGTTTATGAATGCTGTCAGGAAAAGGAAGGAAATTCTAAGGACAATTGCAAATTAAATTATACAGAATCTTGTAGCCAAGGTGAAATAATGGGCAAGGGAGAAAGAAAAGTTACCCACAAGGCTAAGGATGCATGGCAAGGCCATTCTATGAAAAAGTAAAGCATCTGTAGATATTAATTTTGTGTAGATATTAACTTATATTTGGTTCCAATTTAATTTGATAAGTATACTAATTCAATTTTGTATTCCCTACAGTATTTACTCTAATATATTACATGTAATAGGAGTCTCAAAAAGTATTTGATTTATATGTGGGTAAATATGGACTACCAAAATCTTATCTACAAAAGCACAAATCTCCTGAAGTTATTGAAGCAAAGCAAAATTGTATCTAGAAGTGGCAGCAGAGACAAAAGAAACAATTCTAAAAATTAAAGTGGATAGTAAGTGAAACTTCCTTTTTACCTCACTAGGAACACAGAGCATTGCAGGCCTCAGGAAGTATACTATGGCCTGTGAGTAAGGTAGACTGCTAACCATCAAGACAGCCCAGCTCTCCAAGGAGATTGAAAAGCTATTTGGCACTAAAACAACATCGTTAAGAAAGAACAAAACCTGCCCTGGGCAATGACATCATCAAATGTCACTAATTCACTTAGTGTGGGATGGTTAGATATTTTCTTTGTACCAGTTTGTGAGTGAGGTCAGTGTGTGAGTGAGGTCAGGGTGTGAGTGAGGTCGGGGTGTGGGTGAGGTCAGGGTGTGAGTGAAGTCAGGGTGTGAGTGAGGTCAGTGTGTGAGTGAGGTCAGTGTGTGAGTGAGGTCAGTGTGTGAGTGAGGTCAGTGTGTGGGTGAGGTCAGTGTGAGTGAGGTCAGTGTGAGTGAGGTCAGTGTGTGAGTGAGGTCAGTGTGAGTGAGGTCAGTGTGTGAGTGAGGTCACTGTGTGAGTGAGGTCAGTGTGTGAGTGAGGTCAGTGTGTGAGTGAGGTCAGTGTGTGAGTGAGGTCAGTGTGTGAGTGAGGTCAGTGTGTGAGTGAGGCAGTGTGTGAGTGAGGTCAGGGTGTGAGTGAGGTCAATGTGTGGGTGAGGTCACCGTGTGAGTGAGGTCAGTGTGTGAGTGAGGTCAGTGTGAGTGAGGTCAATGTGTGGGTGAGGTCACCGTGTGAGTGAGGTCAGTGTGTGAGTGAGGTCAGGGTGTGAGTGAGGTCACTGTGTGGGTGAGGTCACTGTGTGAGTGAGGTCACTGTGTGGGTGAGGTCACTGTGTGGGTGAGGTCACCGTGTGAGTGAGGTCAGTGTGTGGGTGAGGTCACTGTGTGAGTGAGGTCACCGTGTGAGTGAGGTCACTGTGTGGGTGAGGTCACCGTGTGAGTGAGGTCAGTGTGTGGGTGAGGTCACTGTGTGAGTGAGGTCAGTGTGTGAGTGAGGCAGTGTGTGATCAGACCACTAAAATAGCCACTCTGCCTCAAACACATCTAAACTATTTTGAACATCTTCTTTGTCCCCTCTGCTTACATGACGAATATGAGATTCAGTGCTTTCCCAATGCATCCCATAGCAACACATGGCTGTTATTGTGACTAGATTAAGCCTGGTGCTTTCTTTAAATGTGAAAATGGTTCACTACCTATGTGAGCAGAATTATAGGGGTGCACAGCAGTCCCAGCCGAAAGTCTGTGGGTGCTGGAGATACACGCTCAGACCTTCCTACCTGCATGTCAAACACTTTATCCACTGAATCACCCCCCTCATTGCTGGGATAAAGCAACTGACCAAAACCAGATGATGGGAGGAAAGTTTATTATTATTTTATTTTTTGGGACAGAGAGAGAGAGAGGCAGAGAGAGAGAAACAGAGAGAAACATGGGTGCACCAGGGTTTTTCAGCCACTGTGAATGAACTCCAGATACCTTTGCCCTGTTGTGTGCATGTGTTACATTACACACTGGCATCGCTTTGTGTCTGGCTACATAGGACCTGGAGGTTCGAGCACGCATGCTTAGGCTTTGCAGGCAAGCACGTTAACAGTTAAGCCATCTCTACAGCCCCGAAAGTTTTAAAAAATATTTTATTTATGTGTGTGTGTGTGTGTGTGTGTGTGTGAGAGAGAGAGAGAGAGAGAAAGAGAGAGAGAGAGAGAGAGAGAGAGAGAGAGAGAATGAGAGAATGGGTGTGGCAGGCCCTCTACCACGGCAAACAAATTCCAGACACTTGTGCCACCTTGTGCATCTGGCTTTAAGTGGGTACTGGGGAAAAGAACCTGGGCCCTTTGGCTTTGCTGGCAAGTACTTTAACTGCTAAAGCATCTCTCCAGCCCCCACCTGAGATGGAAATGAACCTAATGATTACATATTACCAACAAACAAAACCAAATGCAAATTGCAGTATAGGTTAAAGTAGATTATCTAGCCTCCAAGTATTTGCAATATAATTAGTTAAAATAGTAATTTAAGAGCTGGGAAGCTGACTTAGCGGGTGTTTTCCACACAGGTGTATGGAGCTATGTTCGGATCCTTAGCACCCACGTTAATGCCATTTATATCTTGCCTGAATATGTGTTTGAGGAGTCTGAGGAAATGGCTTTGTGGTTAATAGTGCTTGTTTGAAAGTCTGCTGGCCTAAGGTTTAATTCTTCAACCACCATGGAAAGCCTGATGCAAAAAGTGCTGCAAGAGGCAGGCATTGGTTTGTGGCAGCAAGAGGATCTGGTGTGCATGCACAAGCATGCACGCACGCACACACACGCTGCACACATAAACACACACAAACAAATATTTGTAAAAGTGTGAATTTGAGGGGCTGGAGAGATGCTCAACGGTTAAGGCACTTGCCTGCAAAGCCTAACGATCCAGTTTGGTTCCCTAGTACCCACATAAAACCAGATGCACTAAGGCACATGCATCTGGAGTTTATTTGCAGTGTCTAGAGGCTCTAGCATGCATTCTCTCTCTCTCTTTCTTTCTCTCTGCTTACAAATAAAGAAATAAAATATTTTAAAAATGTGAAATTGAGATTAATTACAAACTAGATTATTATCTAAATCCTTTGAAATATACATGCTCTCTGTAGTGATAGAAAAACAACTATCACATGTAGGTGAGATTATGGGCTATAGAAAGTATGATTAGCTTTTGTAATTTTTCAAAGAATATGGGCTGGACAGATGACCCAGCAGTTAAAGGTGCTTGCTTCCAAAGCCTAACGGCCTGGATTTTTTTGGCCAGTGCCCACATAAAGCATATTACAAAGTGGTGCATGCATCTGAGGTTTCTTTGTAGTGGCAAGAGGCTCTGGCGTGCCTATTCTCTCTTGCTCTCTCTGTTCAGTTCTTTCTCTCTGTTCCTGTCTTATATAAATAAAGAAATAAATGAAAATATTTCTAGAATGAAATTTTTCAAAGCATATAGATGCAATATGTTCATACTTAGATAATGGATTTTATGCACATGTATACGTGGAAAGAGAAAAGAAAATTAAATCAGAAGTCTTGGTGATATTCTTTTTGAATTAATGAATTAATTGATTTTTTTGGGGGGGGATATTCTGAATGGCTTTTCAAATAGAGTGTAGTCGTTCTCTTTGTGGGTAAAAGCATTTTGACCACTAACATTCCAGGTTCAGGGCACAACACCTTGATTAATGACCATAGCTTCAAGACAGGCTTTTTAGCAAATACCATGTGAAGGAACAAACATTGTTCTTCCTGGTAGTCACCCCTACTTTGCTTTGGCTGTGATTACCAGTGAATCAAAAATGTGATTAATTAAATCACTATTTGAGAGGAAAATTTAAAGCACCGTTGAGAGGGGAAACAAGTGTAAAAATCCACAGCTATTAAAAGCTACCCAAGTGGATTTGTGGGAAAATAACAAAGTAAAAACCACTTTTAAGTCAAACAATGTGGTAAAACTCCCAGAAATTGAGATTTAAATTGGGTTTAAATTCATGCCTTTGGAGCTGTGTTTTCATGTCACAAGTTCAGAGTTGTTTCCTTTTTGGTTAGGAGCTCTGACAACCCCGACTTGCAGTGTTGATTGTGCAATTCCTTTGAGCCCCTGAAAAATGGAGAAGCAGGCTGACATCTTTGATACCATCTGTGATAGTGAAAGTCTGGACAGATATTGAAATAAATATCCAGGAGCTATACTGAAAATATGGACTACAGGAAATGTTTATACATACATATATATATATATATATATATATATATATATATATATATATATATATCTTTTTTTAATTTCCCAAGAGAAAAAGGTACTTTCCCATGCTTATCTTATGTAATTTTTCAAAAACTCTCTGGAGTTTGGGGAATCAAAAGCAAAAATATCCAGAAGTCACTTAGGGAGGTTTTAGCAGGAGCTAGCACGTGAACCTGGACCTTCTTGGGTTTCCTTCTAGATGAAGGATGTATGAGTGTGACAGGGCTCTCACCGGTAAGATGCATGTGTGTGCCATGATGCTCACTGGTAGGGTGTATGTGTATGTCATGGTTTCTTGAAGTAGTTGTGTGCTGGAGCTGAAATTTATCTTTCATGGATGTCATTCCATTGAAATGTACCCGATATTTCCCTTTTAACTCAAGAGTTTGGTTATGACTGAACTCTAGGCATGTGTGCAAAAAGCTGGCAAAATGACATTTGTCAAGGTCATGATGGTGAGGCATACTGTGAGACTTTTTTCATATGTATCATATATTCAATGTTTCATCAATAATGCTGGGCAAAATGTATCACAGACCTTAACATAAGAACCTAAAACTCAGAATTTGCAAGAGGTAAAAGTTGGGAAAATGTATTGGCCTAGGTTCTGTACAGAAATATAGTCCTCAGCATATAAGGTTAGTAATCACAAATAAGACATCATGAAATTTAAAATGAGTTTATTCAGCAGTGGAAATTGTTAAGCCTATAGAATGCAAGAAAATCTTCACCAGCTATACATTGGGCAGAAGGTTAAATATCTAGGTTATACTAAGGATTCAGAAAACTAAACAAAAAGAAATTAAGGAGTCTAATCAAATATGAGCTATGGAACTGAACAAAAATTTTTCAAAAGAAAAAAATATATGAGAGAGAGTGAGGGAGGGAGAGAGAGAGAGTGAGTGTGTGTGTGTATTTGGGTAGAAGTATCCTATTGAGGTGGAGAAAACTTTACCTTAAACCATAGACTGCTGGTGGTAAATCCTAGTATCAGAGATGCATTTGCCTTTTCCCCATAGTGAGCTATTGGTCAGGAAGGCTTATGAAACCCTTCAAACAATGCAAACCATTGCCAAAGTGCTTGTTTACTCACTAGAATCCATGGTAAGACCCTATTGTGAAAACCCAACAGGCTGTGGTCACAGGTCTTTGAGAGATCAATCTGGTACTGAGATGGAAGCCATCTACTTGTGGGCTAGCTGTTACAGTGCTGGGAAGTACTATGTGAGCTGCTGGAGGATAAAGGTCATCAATATTGTGAACAACATCAGATCCTGCAAACTATAAAATTATCCAACCAGGCAAGATGGTGCAATAACGGCACATAAACTATGGAGATAATCAACTCTCTGACTGAATTTGGGTTCTACTCAATGGGAGAAGGACTCATGCCTGGTACTGAAAATCAAGTCAAAAGGTTATGGCTCAGAATGTCATAGACCCCAGAGATACACTTCCACTGTTCTTTGATTAAATGGAGAAGTTAGGCCCATCAGAAAACTTTTTAAATGCATACACTTATCCTTTTTGATTAATACCACTCTCATTTTTGGTCAGACAATATGCTTTTTGCATATTGAGGCTAATACTGTAGAGACCCTAGACCCATAAAAATGACAAGAAGAAAAAGCCAAGTGCATAGCCCTGGCTGAAGCATCTCTATTATCCTCACCTCGGCCCAGGAAACATTGCAGAGGAAGTGAGAGATTAAATATGGGTGCTGTTCTCATGGCTAGCCAGAGGACCTTTTCCATGGAGATGCTAGTAGATACTGAGGAGACTCAAAAACATCCAAGAGCTCAACACTAAATGAACCTTCTAACACATGCTTCAAGGCTCAAGAACAGTGCAGAAGAGAGGGGCAGAAAGAATGTAAGAGCCACAGGATGAGAAGGCATACTTTGAGGCATTATCCTCCCAACATGGAATGACTGTATTTATGACCCCACAGTGATTACCAGCACCCCCACTGAGGATGGTCTGAAGTGGAAGGGGGTTGGGGAGAGGGAAAAACAGAGGATAACTTGATGGGACTATGATCAATTTACAGTATGTTCATATATTAAATTCCCAATTAAAACTATTTTAAAAAATGATGAAATAAAAGAAAACTGTAACTGTTCACTAAATATTTTAATAATTGTTGAATATATTCAATCATCAAGGAAATGCAAACTACAACAATTTCAAGATTCTATCTCACTCCATTCAGAATGGCTATCATCAAGAAAACAAGTGCTGGCAAGGGTTTATGGAAAGAAGACCCCTTATTCACCCTTGGGAGTGTAAAATGGTGTAGCTATTATGGAAATTAGTGTGCAGGTTTCTCAAAAAGCTCGAAGGAGTTCTGCTATATGACCAAGCTATACCACTTTACTTTAGATATACTTGCTCATCCATGTTTATTGTTGCTGTCTTCACAACAGCTAAGGAATGGAATCAGCCTAGATGCCCTCAACTGATGAATGGTTAGTGAAGATGTGGCACATCTATACAATGGAGTGTTCTTTTTTTCCACTGTAAAGAAATAAAATGAAATTATAAAATTTATAGGAAACTAGATGGGATTAAAATTTTTTTTTTATTTCCAAGTGTGTGTGTGTGTGTGTGTGTGTGTGTGTGTGTGTGTGTATGTGTGTGTGTGTTTTCTAGGGTCTCATTTGCTGCAATTGAATGCCTGTCCAGATGATGAATTTCATGCCTGTCAATGGCTGAAGAATTGAAACTGGGACAGCAGACCTTGCAAGAAAGCAACTTTAGCTATTGAGAAATCTCCCCTGGAAGAGATTTTGCTTTACTGGAAAATAAAATATAGTATATTTTTGTCTAGTTCTTATATTTGCTCACTGGGGCTATGGGCATAAAACTAGAAAGAGACCAGGAGAGAGAAGAAATAGGAGGAGAGAAGGAGTTAACCTGACAGGTTAGGGGAGGGACAGATAACAGGGACTGGGAGGAGCTTGGAGGGGTCAGGGTTAGGGAAAGTGGTGAGTGGCTGGTGAAACCCAGGCCCCAGAATTAGGTTGTCCTCCACAGTGATCTGTTGGCCAAGGAGATCCATGAGTTCTCCAAAACAAAGTAGGTCATTGCCAAAACACTTGATTACTTGTCAGAGCTAAAATGTAAGACTCTATTGCTGAAGATACCACAGGCTGTGGTCACAGGACATTTAAAATATCATGCTATAACTGAAATGGAATCTAGCTGCCACTGGGCTAGACCTCATAGTGCTGGAAACTCCTATGGGAGCTGCTGGAGGAAAATGCTGGGCATCCACAGCATGAATACACAGGGGGTAGGGGACTCTGCAGACTATAAAATCAACCCACTGGACAAGCAGTACATAGTTGTGCAATAGTGGCACACAGCCTCTGTGGGTGGTCAGCTGCTTTCTGATTAGGCATGAGGCCTGCTCAGTGGGAGAGAACTCATAACTGGTCCTAGAAGCCAAGTCAGAATCATCCCACGATCAGGAGATCCAGACATCAGAAATAAGCCCCCACTGCTCTTTTAATAAGAAGAGTGGGCTCTCAAATAACTTTGCATACTCCCTTTAACCCAAGCTGCTCTTACTCTTGGTTGGAGAATCTGCTTTATTTTACAGATGGCAGAGAAAATTGAGAACTAGGATCCATCTATAAGACAGACAGACAGCCAACTGCCCACCATGAAATGTTCCACATTTTCTAGGGCCCAGGAAAAACTGCAGAAGTGGTAACATAAATATTGCTCTTACTAATAGCCTGACGACCACTTCCAGCATGATAGTGACAGACACAGCGATCAATCAAAACCCGTTAAAGCTCAACACTAAATCAGACCACCAACAGACCTGCCATGGCTCAGGAAACATTGTGGAAGAGGGGACAGAAAGATTGTAAGAGCCATAGAGTTGGTAGGAGTATCCTGAGGTATGGTCCCCCTCCTCCCCTATAGGGACTGAATGAGGCCCTCATGACCCCACAGTGAATACTGTGACCCCACTAAGGAGGGCTCCCAGGGTAACAAGAGCAGGGCAAGGGGATAAAATATCATAACCTGTTATAATATCCATAAAATAAATAAAATAAAAGGTGAAAAAACAAAAAACTATGAGAGTTTTAGTTACCAACTTAGATGGTTAAAAACTGTTGTAAGAAAATAGAAAGACTGTTGATTTGGAGTTATATGGTTTATAACTGTGTGATTTTGTAATTACTCCTGTGACTTTTTAATTTCTGTGAGGAACATTGCTGAAATTTTCACTGTAATTGTATTGAATCTGTATAATGATTTTGGTAAGATGGCCATTTTCACAGTATTAATTCTTCTGATCCATGAGCATGGGAAGTCATTTACTACAATTGTATTTGGTGGTACCTGTGACCTAAGTCTAATAGTCTTTGATGAAATTGGGAGGCCCCATGTTAGGTGCATATATGTTTAGGATTATAATATCCTTCTGTTGGAGTGTTCCTTTAAACAGTATAAAGTGACCTTTTGTTTTGTTTTGTTTTTTGAGGCAGGGTCTCACTCTAGCTCAGGCTGACCTGGAATTCACTCTGTAGTCTCAGGGTGGCCTCAAGCTCCCGGCAATCCTCCTATCTCAGCCTCCCGAGTGCTGGAATTAAAGGCATGCGCCACCATGCCCGGCTAAAGTGACCTTCTTTATCTTTCCTCACTAATGTTAGTTTGAAGTCTACCCTGTCAGATATTAGGACAGCAAACCCCGCTTGTTTCCCAGGCCCATTTGCTTGTAATACCATCTTTCATCCTTTGACCCTAAGACAGTGTCTACCTTCTTTTGAGAGGTGAGTTTCCTGGAGGCAACAAACAGCAGGATCCTGCCCATTAATCTAGCCTGCAAGCCTGTGTCTTTTGGTTAGGACATTGAGGCTATTTATATTGAGTCATTATTGAAAGGTATGTATTTATTTTGTCTATTCTTACTGTTTTGTAGTGCTTCCTGTTTTCCCTTTACTTGCTTATTTTAACTGTTATATGAGTATGGTTTGTTTTTTCCTATTTCCTCATGTGTGTGTCTTGCTTTCTCTTCAGTGTGAAGGATTCCTTCAAGTATTTTCTGTAAAGCTAACTTAGTTGTCATAAATTCCTTTAACCCATTTTTGTTGTAGAATGTCCTTATTTCTCCATCAATTTGGATAGATAGCTTTGCAGGACAAAGTAATCTTGGTTGATAGTTGTTATCTTTCAGAACTTGGAATACATCATTCTAAGCTCTAGTATTTAGAGTTTGTTGTGAGTAATCTGCTGTTATTCTGATGGGCTTGCCTTTGTAGGTGACTTGCTTTTTCTCTCTAACTGCTTTCAAAATATTTTCTTTGGTTTGTGTGTTTTGTAGTTTAATTATAGCAAGGCAGAGAGGTTCTTTCCAGGTTTTGTCTTTGGTGTTCTAAAAGCTTCCTATATCTGCATTGGCATTTATTTCACAATTTGTGAAAATTTCTTTCCATGAATTTGTTGAAAACACCTACTATGCCTTTGGAGTGTAATTCTTCTCCTTCTTCTATACTCTGAATTCTTATGTTTGATCCTTTCATAGTGACCTGAATATCTTTAAATTCCCATTTGTGTCTTGTTTTCCTATTACTTTGTTGGACTGTGTTAGTTCTACCACCTGGTCTTCTAGTTCAGATATTCTGTTCCCTCCTTCATCCATTCTACTGGTAAGACTTTCCGCAGAGGTTTTTTTTGTTTTGTTTTGTTTTTAATATTTATTTATTTATTTGAGAGCGACAGACACAGAGAGAAAGACAGATAGAGGGAGAGAGAGAGAATGGGCGCGCCAGGGCTTCCAGCCTCTGCAAATGAACTCCAGACGCGTGCACCCCCTTGTGCATCTGGCTAACGTGGGACCTGGGGAACCGAGCCTCGAACCGGGGTCCTTAGGCTTCACAGGCAAGTGTTTAACCGCTAAGCCATCTCTCCAGCCTTTTTTCTTTTTTTTTCTGGTTTTTCGAGGTAGGGTCTCACTCTAGCCCAGGATGACCTGGAATTCACTATGGAGTATCAGGGTGCAGGGTGGCTTTGAACTCATGGCAATCCTCCTGCCTCTGCTTCCTGAGTGCTGGGAGTGCAACACCACACCTGGCCCCATAGAGATTTTTACTTGACTGACTGTGCTCGATTTTCTGCCTGGTTGTTCTTCAGTATTTTTATTTCCTTACTCATGTTTTTTTTCTTCTTTTTTTTTTTAAGATTATTTATTTGAGAGTGACATACAGAGAGAGAAAGAGGCAGATAGATAAAGAGAGGAGAGTAGGCACACCAGGGCCTCAGCCACTGCAAATGAACTCCAGACACGTACGCCCCCTTGTGCATCTGGCTAACGTGGGACCTGGGGAACCAAGCCTCAAACGGGGGTCCTTAGGCTTCACAGGCAAGTTCCTAACCACTAAGCAATCTCTCCAGCCCCATTACTCATGTCTTTGAATGACCTCCTTAATTCATTTAAGCTGGTTTCCTGTGTTCTCTTTCAGGAGTTTGTTTTCTTCTTTAATTCCTTCGTAAGTTTGTCTTTCTCTTTGTTGGACTGTATTAGATCTGCCACCTGGTCTTCTAGCTTAGATATTCTGTCCTTTCCTTCATCCATTCTACTGGTGAGATTTTCTACAGAGTTTTTTTATTTCATTAACTGTGTTCTTAATTGCTAGTAATTCTGACTGGTTTTTCTTCATTATTTCTATTTCCTTATTTATGTCTTGTATTGCCTCCTTTATTTCATTAAATTGGTGTCCTGCATCTTCTTTGATTTCCTCTTTGATTCCTTTGATTTCCTCTTTGATTTCTTCTTTGATTCCTTTGATTTGTTCTTTGACTTCTTTGAACATGTTTACAATCATTCTTTTGAATTCTTTCTCAGGCATTTCCTCTAACTCGTTCTCACTGGAGGTCATTTCTGATGCATTAATACTTTTAGGTGGATTTATATCGTCTTGCTTTTTAGTGTTTCTTGTGTTATAATGTATATATTTTTGCATCTTGGATTAAGTTAATGCTTGGATTTTCTAGCTAGCTGGGTATTCTTAGCTGTATCAATTGATTTGATGTTATATATTTTCAGGGTAGGAGCTTAAGGTGTTAGGGGTGGCTCTTAAGACTCTCAGAGTATCTACAAAGGTGCTCCTAGGGGTTGAGTTTCCCTGCTATGGGAGTATTCAAGTATGCTGAGTGGAATAAAATACAGGTAGATTCTAAAATTTAACTAAACACTGTACACATTCAATCAAAAACAACACTGAGTATTTATGTAAGAGTAGTTATTATAACAACCAGATTCTCTATCAACAAAGAGGTTAAGATTTCTGGTCTGTTGAGGGATCCAAGTCAGCTTGTGACCAAGTAAGAACCTTCCCTGGTGCAATCCCAGTTACCTTTTTGGATGGTTTTGTTCTCAGTCAAGTTGCTGGCTGGGTTGTTGGGCTGGTGTTCTGATTTCTGGAACTGGGCATTGGCTTTTCCTGCAGGAAAAACTGAGTCTGGCAACTGTGGCCCTGCAGATCGGCACCCCTGCTGCTGGAAGCGCAACTGCTGCTTCTGAAGCTGCTGCTGCTGTATCTGTCGCCACTGCTGCTAAAGCTGCTGTTGCTGGGTCTGTCGCCTCTGCTGGGTCCACCGCTGCTGCTGCTGCTTTAGCTACCACTGTTGGATCCTTCACTGCTGCTGCTGGATCTGTGACTGCTGCCTTTGAAGCTGCTGCTGCTGGATCTGTCACTGCTTCCACTACTGGATCTGCTGCTGCTTGGGCCGCGGCTGCTGGTGCTGGAGCCACTGATGTTGCTGCTGGACTCTGCTCCTGCTTGGGTCCCACTGTCGGCTCAAGTTGGCATGGCCAGGTCCCGGGACTGCTGCTCTGTTCGCTGGTGCTGAGCACAGGTGGTGGGGGAGCGGAGGGAGCCACAGCTGCTCTGGTTCTCTCGCTGTTCCACATGTTCTTCTACCTTGTGGACTGCTCCTCTGTTGCCCACTCCCTCTCTCCCTTCACGTTTCTTGAGTTGCAGAGAGCTCCCGTGTGAGTGGAAGCTTCCCTCACCTGGCTTCTCCTGCGGCTGGAGCCGAGCCTGGCGGCTTTCAGGTGCACTGCTGCCATGGTCGGTGGACCTGCTGGGGCCGCTTTTGCCAGCCTGTGTGGGCTCTGGATCTCTTCTACTTCTCCACTGCCATTTCAATTTCCTATACACCTCACTTTTTAGTAAAAGTGTGTATTTTGCTGAGTTTTTTGGGTCTTTTTCCCCCCTAGGCTGCTTTGGCATGGTACCTATGCCACCATCTTCTTCCTTTGTCTTCTTCTTTGATTCCTTTGATCTTTTCTTTGACTTCTTTGAGTATAGATAAAAATCATCATTTTGAAATCTTTGTCAGGCATTTCATCTGAAACAGTCTTTTTGGGGATTTCTATTTTTTTGTTGTTGTTGTTGTTGGGGCTGTATTGTCTTGATTCTTTGTGTTTCTAGTATTATAATGTAGTGACTTTTGCATCCTGAGTTGATCTGATGCTTGGGTTTTCTACTTATCTGCAGTGTTCTTAGATGTGGAGATCCAACTTTATATACCTTCAGGATATGACTGTAAGGTGCTAACTGTAGCTCTTGTACCCCAATCTAACTGCAGAAGTAATTCTAGGTGTTGAGTTTTCCTGGTATTCAAGTATTATATTGGGCTGGGTGGAACAACTGACTGGCTAATTTTAAGCTTCAACTGAGCAATATACACATTCAATTAAAAGCAGCACGGTGTATGAACGTGTGGGGATTAAATCAAAAGATAGCCTTATAAAGCCAAAAGCCCTAGAGGTGTGTGTTGCTGTACACCCTTAATGCTGTCAGCTGGGAGGTTGAGATTTCTGTTTTGAATTGGGTTCCAGGCCAGCCAGGATCTGAATCAGATCCTGCCCCCAATAATGACAGAAGCAAAAGACAAAGGTCGTATGAATCTGAAAGCATTAAAGGCAACAATAGTCAATCTCCACAGAGAGCTTAATTGAGAACAGTAAGCCAAACAAGAATGTGTAACCCGTAACCTACCCTGGCTTGGAAAGAGAGATTAGCACTTCCAGTGCAGGCTGCTTTTGTGTCAGTTGGCCTGTGTTACATTTTGGGGTAGCTTCCAGTCTCACCAATACTGAGCACCCACCTCGATCCCTCCATGGTTGTGCTGTGAGCCTAGTGTTCTGATCAGCTGGGCTGGATGCCCTGCTGTGGGGAGCGGAATGTGTTCTCTGGAGGGTCGCAGTGCTGTTGGTTGGGGGATGAGAGAGTGAAAGAAGACTGGAGTTGTACTAGGACTGCTCAGCTGGTCCCACCTGAGTCTCTTTAGCTGATCTCCACTGTCTCCCCTTCAGGCTTCTTGAGTTTGCAAGGAGGCTGATGAGGTTGGAAAATCCCCTTGTTTGGACTCTGCTCCTGCAGCTCAGCACTGAGTGGGCGCACGGATTGCGCAGATCAAGTCACAAGCACTTCAGGGGCATTCTGCCTGATTTCCTCCTTTCTGATGGATCTTGGTCTCTTCTGATTCTCAGCTGTAGCTGATAAAAACCTATGCACCTTCGTGTTTCGGAAGAAGAGTGTATTTCGCTGTGCTTTTGCTTAAATCCCTCACTAGGTTGGTTTGGCATGGCTCCTATGCCACCATCTTACCCGGAAGTCTTATTGAGAATTTTTGCATCCAAATTATTTAGAGATATCAGTCTATAATTTTCTTTTTATTTTCATCTCTGTCTCATTTAGATATTAGAGTAATAGTATGTTCATACAAGGAGATTATGAACATTCCCTCTTTTTCAGTTGTGCACAATACGTTGGGAAGTAGTAGTTGTAGTTTTGAATGAAGGTTTGGTAGAATTTAGCAGTGACCCCATCTGGGCTTGAGCTTTTTGGTTGGGGTATTTTTGAATACTTTTTTCAATTTCATTAAAGTAGTAGGTTTGTTTAGAAAGCTTATTTACTCTGGATTTAGTTTTAGATGGTGATATGAGTCAAGGACTTCATGCATTTCTTACAGGATTTCCAATTTTGTGGAATACAAGTTTTTGAAATATGCCTTCCAATTTTGTTGGTATGAGTTATGTTTCTATTTTCCTTTCTAATCTTGTTGATTTAAGTCTTCTCTATTTTTATTTTGATCAGTTTGGCCAGTAGTTTATCAATCTTGTTTTTTTCCCCCCAAATAATCAGCTCTTTGTTCCATTACTTTTTAAAATTACCTTCTTTATTTCCAGTTTGTTGATTTCTGCTTTGATTTTGATAATTTCTTTCCATCTGGTCCTTTGTGCATTGACTGTTCTTTCCAGTACCTTCAAATGGATATTTAAGTTATTTTATTTCAGATATTCCTGTTTTTGAAATATAGGTATTCAGTGATATAAACTTTGCTCTTATAACTGCTTTCATTGTGTCCCATAGGCTTTGATATATTGTATTTTCATTGTCACTCAGTTTGATGAATTTATTGATTTCTAATCATTGATTTTAATTTCTTCAACAACCCATTTTATTGTTTAACAATGACTTTTTCAGTCTCTAGGAGTTGGTAAGTTTCCTCTTGTTACTTTGTTGTTGGTTTCTAGCTTTAATGCATTATGGTAAGATATAATGCAAGGAATAAATGTAAGTTTTTCTGAATTTTTGTAGACATACCCTAAAATATGGTCTAGTTAGGAAAAGGTTTCATGAACAGCTATGAGGAATGCATATTCAGTAGAATTAGGGTGGAATATTCTATAGATGTCTGTTAAGTCAATTTTATTTATGGTGTTGCTTGGTTCTACTGTTTCTCTGTTTATTTTCTGCTTAGAGGATCTATTGACAATACTGGGGCATCATAGCCTCCTACTACTATTGCCTTGAGATTTACATCCGTTTTATTGTCTAGTCAATTTTGCTTTATAAGATTAGGTGCGGGCTGGAGAGATGGCTTAGCTGTTAAGCACTTGCCTGTGAAGCCCCGGTTCGAGGCTCGGTTCCCCAGGTCCCACGTTAGCCAGATGCACAAGGGGGCGCACGCGTCTGGAGTTCGTTTGCAGAGGCTGGAAGCCCTGGCGCGCGCATTCTCTCTCTCTCCCTCTATCTGTCTTTCTCTCTGTGTCTGTCGCTCTCAAATAAATAAATAAATAAATAATTTAAAAAAAAAGATTAGGTGCAACTGTGTTTGGTGCATATAAATTTATGATTGTAATATCTTCTTGTTGAATTGTTTCTGTAATGATTATGAAGTGTCCTTATTTATCTCTTTTGATTCCTTTTTGTTTAAACTCAGTTTTGTCAGAAATAAGTATAGCTACTACTGTTTATTTCTTGTTTGCATCTGCTTGGAAAAACTTTTTCTATCCTTTCACTCCAAGGTGGTGTTTATCTTTAATTGGAAGGTAGGTTTCATGTAGACAGTAAATGGATGGATTCAGCTTTCTGATCTAGCCTGTTAATCTGTTTTTTGATTGGAGAGTTGAGCCCATTAATTTTTAGAGTTATAATTGTGAAGTATGAGTTAATCCTGTCATGTTGAAGGTTTTGTGGAGTTTGGTGCTTTCCTGGTCTTTAGATGCTTTATGTCCATCCTAGTTTTTTTTTTTTTATTTTTTTGGTTTATTTTTATTTATTTATTTGAAAGCGACAGACAGAGAAAGAGGTAGAGGTAGAGAGAGAGAGAAAATGGCTGCGCCAGGGCTTCCAGTCACTGCAGACGAATTCCAGATGCATGCGCCCCCTTGTGCATCTGGCTAACGTGGGTCCTGGGGAATCAAGCCTCGAACCAGGGTCCTTAGGCTTCACAGGCAAGTGCTTAACCGCTAATCCATCTCTCCAGCCCCCAATCCTAGTTTTGATTGCTTCTTTTTCTCTCCTCATGTGCATGCTGGTTCATCTCATGAGTGTAGAAAATTTCATGCAATATATTCTGTAGGGCTGGCTGGGTGCTCATGTAATCATAAAGCTGGAGGTTTATCTCTCACCTTATATTATGAGAGATGATTTTGCTGGGTATAATAGTTTGGGTTGGCAGTCATAGTCATTTAGCTTTTGAAATATCCTGTTTCAAGCTTTTCTGCTTCAAGAGTTTCTATTGAAAAATATCAGGTAATCTCATTGAAGATGCAGCAATAGCAGCTCTTGCACAGCCTGTCTTGGGTGGGCTGGTTTCCTTTGATCATGGTAGGTGTGGGTTTGAAGACTATCCACTGGGTTGGTATTGGAGCACGTGAGCCTGAGCACTGTCTGCTTTGTGTAGGCCACCTCCTGGCAGATCTGGATTAGACCTTGGGCGTCCTGGCTTGCTTGGCAGCCAAGCTAGAAGTTGTTTGTCAGTCCTATTCACTGTCTGGCTTTTTGGAGTGAGTTCAGATCTCAGCTTCTCCTGGGGGCTGGAGCCTTCTGCTTCAGCCCTTTGTCAGACACGTACTTTTGGTGGGGGCTTTCAAGGTGGTATGAGAAGTAGAAGCCAGATTGGTCAGTCGCTCACTGTTGACCTTAGGCTGACTTGTTTCCTCCAAGTCATCTAGCCCTGGCCCACAAGCCAGGCACTCAGCCCAGTCTCACAACGGCACAATGACCTTCTGCCAGCTTGTTCCCTCCCAGGCAGGTGCCCTGGAGTGCATCTAGCCCTGGCATGCAGCCTTGTCTCACATTGGCATACGTTCTGCTCTCCTCTGCAGGTATTTATTTTTATTTATTTATTTATTTTACATAGAAGTTACCAAAGCTTTCATTTTTCATGTTACTTTTTAATCTCCTTGTAGACATAGACCAGGTAGAACACCAAGTATTATCTTATCTCAGAGAACATATTAGAATTGTCTAATACCACTAGATTAACAACTATTCCACCTTGGTCTTGCTCAAAAATCAAACAAACAAACAAGAAAGAAACTGTTGGTGTATTTTCCCCTAAGCCCACAGTGGCAGGGTATTTAGGCATCCAAGATTGGATAATCTGTTATATATGGAGGGTCTGTCTATGAACTAGGAAAAAGTCCTTGCCACTGGCATCAAACCTGCCAGCACCTTGATCTTAAACTTCCCAGGGTACAGGTCAAGGAGAAATCAATTTCTGTTGTGTCTAAGTTACTCAAAGTATGATGTGCTGATATATCAGTGCAAATGAACAGAGATGGTTCAGGTTAGGGAAGTAGCTCAGCTTGTACAGAACTCCTTAGGGTCTTCCCTGATGGCCTCTGACCCGAGTCTACCTTCTTGTGCTTTGAGATCCCAGGCATCCACTGGCTGCATTCTTAATCAAATGCTATTATTTTCCCTAGGACTGTCCTTTTTAGGATGTTTGTAGTTCACTAATCTTCATTATGAAACATGGAACAGACAAATATAGGAACCAGAGCATATGAAAGTCAAAGCAATCAATGTTCTCTCTCTCTTTTATTCTAATGAGTACTGGGCATTATGTATCCTGGGTTTAGCAAAGTTCATGTTTGCACTCCTAGGACTGTGTTCTCACTACTTCCTGACACTGGTGTATAAATTGAGGTAGGGAATGGGGATATAATTTTTTTTTACCCTCTTTCTTAGGCAGTCATTTGCTTTAAAAGGAGTCTGGTAAGTCAGATCAAGGATAGGTTAAGGAGAAACAAAGAGATACAGGGCTACACAACTATTTCATCAATAATGGCTTCCAGAAAATTCACCAAGTATCCATGTGGTCTGTAAACAAGGAAAATGTATCTTGCTGTTTAATACCTAAATAGGATAATTTTTCACCTATATAAAAGGTTTCTTTTCTCCCTTGGGATGGTTTGTCAGTGGATGGTGGGAGGGAACATGATTAATGTGATCATTGTGTAACTAAATCTGTAGTCAAGACTGAATGCTGATAATAGGTGGAGTCATATTGTCCTATAAAAATAAAATGTTTTATTTAAGATGAGGTATCCTACTCCTGGCAACATTTTAAATAAGATAGAACAATAGAATATGATTTCAATTTACCAGTAAGGGGTACTTTGCTGCTTATACTTCAATTTCAGGTTCTGATAAAGGAGTGACTGAATTCAATTCAGTCATGAGTTTGATGATTATATTAACTGGGAGAAAGCAGCATTAAAGCCATTCCTTGCTAGAGAATACCAGCATATTTACATGGAAAATAATCTGGGAAAAGATGTCTCAGCAAATTAGATTGCTATCACCTCAAAATATAGAGTAGCTAGTCAGTACAAATGAAATGATACCTTTCAGAAAAGAAAGATGAAGGGTAGGTATGAGTGAGAGGACACTTGCCCAGCTTGCACAAGGCCTTAAGTTCAATCCCCAGCACTGCCAAAGAGCAAAACTGCACTTTAGAGGAATGTCATAAATTATTCTCTTTCAATGGCATGCCCTTCAAATTAAAAGAGAGAGAGAGAGAGAGAGAGAGAGAGAGAGAGAACTCAGCTTCATATATGCCATAGAATATTTACATTATGATTTATAATTATAATTTATATATTATAATTAGATAAGTGCTGTCTAATTTCCCAAGTATTCACTTCAGGAGCATCTCTGATGTAACTGCTATGGGTCCTTTGACATCTCTTTTCCTGGATTTTCTTTCACTTTTCCTGTCTCTCCCCCACTTTTCATACCTTTTGTACCATACCATTCTTGTGATTTTCAAACAGACATGACATTTTATTGTCATAAACATTTTATTGCCTTTATGAAGGCATAGCAGGACATGCAAGCAGAAGCATTGATAGCTTTTACAGAAGATCTAAGATGTTGTCTTTGCAGGCAGCCATTCATTCTTAGATTCATGAATTGTATTTTCCTCGGATTGTGAACAATGGAGAGTAAAGCAGACCTGACTTCAGGTAGTACAATCACTGTACAAAAGACCTTTCTGTGTAGAGGTAGGATCTCCATGAGTTTAAAGCCAGCCTTGGCCTGGAGAATCAGTTTCAGGTCAGCCTGGGCTAGAGTGAAACCCTACCTCAAAATAAATAAATAAATAAATGTTGATCTTTCTATTGGACATAGCATGTGCCTCAAATATAAGGCTGAGTGTGTTTCATCAGAATTCACTGCAATTAAAGACATGGTTATGAACCTTGAGAAGCCTACCAGATGGAGGTGATGAATTCCAAAGAATTTTGACAGTCATCAGTACTCTAAGCTCCTCACCAGATCAGAATGGAGATTCTTTTTTGTAATCAATTAAGTACAAAGTTAGGGATTCATTCTGTCTTGTTCAAAATAGGATTTTCAGTTCATAGTTGGTACAGTTCTAATGAGTCCTACCTTTCCAGCCCATTCAAACTTCCATTTTCCTCCAATAATAAATCCCTCATGAACTTGCTTTATTGGTATGTTTTCCTCTGCCCTAGCAAGGGAATATAAAACTCACTCTGCTGTTAATCACTCTGATGGTCCTTGTCTTTCTTAACAATCACATCGGTTTTCCTTTGTGTTAATATCTATATTGTTTACTTTCTTGCTGGAACAAAATGCCTGAACAGAAACAGCTTAGGAAAGGGAAAGGTTTGTTTCAACTTTCAGTTTTGAGAGGATGTTTCATCGCTTCAGGGAAGGCATGGAAGGGGCAGAGAGCTGGCTCCCCATCGTGGCATGAAGCAAGGAGGAGGATAAAGAGATTCCATGTGAGGCAAGTGGGGTGAGCTAGATAACCTCAAGACCCTCCCCCAGTGGCACACTTCCTCCAGCAATGCTCTCCCTCCTAAAGACAGAAATCTTTCCAAGTATTCAAGCACACAAGTCTATGACAGCAATTTTGCATTCAAACTACCACAATGTATTACACTGATTTTTCAATATCTAACATCTTTCAGTTTGCACTTAAAATACAAACACAGGATTATGTCAAAAATCCAAATATATATATATATATATATATATATATATATATATATATATATATATATATATATATATATATATATTATATCATCATTTTCATCTTGAAAGGGAACTTTATGACCTTTATGCTGGAAAGTTCTGCCGTGGCATTGTGGCAGAGATGCAGGTTGCCAAGGTCAAGACCGTGTTTCATGAGTTTTGGTGTCAGCCGTCCTCATTCCAGTAGGTTCCCCTTGCCAAGCAGCCTTTACCTTCCTGCCTTATCTGCACCGTGCCTCCCTAGAGAATGTTTTCAATGTGTGACTCAGGGGACCTCGTTCCTTCCGGGTCTACCAGTACATCAGATTTTTAAGAGCTACTTTAAAACTCAAGCTTTTCAGTTGCATCTCTCTCCGAGTGTGCCTCGCTGTTTGATATCAGCATCCTTAGGTATTCTGTACTTGATGTCTTGCTTCCTAGCTCTACAGCTGGTTATCATACAGGAGCACTGCAAGTTTCCAACGATTGCTCAAAACGTCTCTGGCATATTTGGTCATCTCTTACATCTTGCTGGTGGTAAGTGCTTTGCGTAGAGTTTGAGAAGTGCTCAGTGCGGACAGTTTACAGCCATCAGTCCTGCCGGCTTTCCCAAGCTCCCCCACAGCTCCTCTGCCACATAACATGCTGCAGCAGGAGCAAACTCAGAGCAGTGACTGTCAGATATCAGATGATCACCAGAAAACAGGCACTAAGGCCGTCACGCACCCTGTGCTTTTAAACTCAGAGCCGTCCTCGGTCAGTCTGCATTATCACCCCATAGGAACAAGCACAAAACTCAAAGATGTTGGCGTTGTAATCCCACAGTTCTGTTTTACTGAGGACTAACTGAGAAGCGAAACTGTCCCCACTGAAGGAATATCACGTGATGTTTCCATATACATGAAATGGAAAGTGATTGACTTTGGTCCTCGTCATCCCAAGAAGTAAAGCATGAGGGCTCATGTTTTGTGATTTGCAGTTTTCTGATGATTACTGATGTTGAACACTTTTTGTACTCTCTATGCTCACAGTGATCTAAATGGTATGGTGCTGGCATATATTAAAAAATAAAAACACGAGTAGAGAGCTCAGAAGTAAATACGTAAGTGTCCAGTCCACCAATCCTCAGCAAAGAGTCACAAGTTCGTAATGATAAGCTCTTCAATTACCGGTGCTCATGAAACTGGCTATCACATAGAGAACAATGAAACCGGACCTTCGTCTTACATAACACTCAAAAGTCAACCCAAAATGGATTAACGACTTTAAACATAGGACGAGAAACCACAAACATTCCAAAGGAAAACACAGGGGGAAACTAACAAGACATTGGTCTTGGCAATGATTTTAGGGCATTACTCCCAAAGTACAGATAACAGAAAACAAAAACAAATGAATGGGAGAACATCAAATTAACTGTTTCTTCACTGCAAAGGAAACAAGCAGCAACATGAAAAGGCAACTTATAGGATGGAATAAAGTCCTTGAGAGCTGTGGGACACTGACACCCCAAGAACATGAGGAACTAGGCAACTTTCAGAAAGCAAACATCAAACACTTGATTTCTTTTAAATTAGCAAAGCACCCAAGTAGACATCTCCAAGAGAAACATATGACAGGTAAATGAAAAGGTGTTCACACCAAAGCTCTGTCCAGTGACTTCACACCTGTCAAAAAGGAACGTGTCGCCTTACTTGGCCAAAGCTTAGTTGATCTTTTCATTAAAAGGCTATTTAGCCAGGTGTGGTGGTGCACGCTTTTAATCCCAGCACTAGGGAGGCAGAGGTAGGAGGATCACTGTGAGTTCAAGGCCACCCTGAGACTACAGAGTGAATTCCAGGTCAGCTTGGGCTAGAGTGAGACACTACCTTGAAACAAAAAAATAGGTGGCTTTATCAGCCTCAAAATGACCCTGTCATGGGTGATCCCAACCGTAATGGATGGCAAATCCATGCTGGGAGCTGACCATTCAGCAAGTCACAGCCACATCAGGAAAGCATTGAGGGACATTGTAAAAACAGACACCACCAAACACCATTTTGCTCTGTTTAGGAATTGAGAAAGGACTGGGCACAATATCATATCGGTAATCATTTTTTAGTTTTATAGATGATTTAATCTTATTTTGTCAATGTAAGAGAAGATTGCTGTCTTTGAGGGTGGGGCGTCATATTGTCTTTTAGGACAAACACGTGGTCTGCCTGCCCTCTTCTCCCTCCCCCTCTACCCCATTTCCTGCATGAGTCATTGTACGGCCTTCCTAAAAAAGTTGGCTGATAATGCTACAAGTTTGTTGGACTTTGCTTGAGAGATTCTTGAGGACAGAGGTGACAGCCAGCTTTCCTGACTAGCTTGGGGGACTTCTTTTGTTTACTAATAAGTGGATGTTTGGCAGAATGTGGTTGAGATGTCCCTCCATTGCAATAGGCCTGCTGTTGGTGAGGACACGGTGTTCTCCTCTCATGGTTTGAAAGCTTTCTACATATACTAAAACAAAGCTCAAAGCCAAACAGCTTCCTGGTTTCTAGAAGACAGAATTGTGGAGTATGCTGGCTTTCCTCTGTAAGATTGTTATCGTCGACTGGCCATTTGAATTATTTGTTCCCTAAATGTTCTTCCCAGAATAATACACTAACCATCAAAGAGAAACCGTTCCGACCGATTCATAATGAGAGACATTCTATCCCAGTCTTTGTTTCTGCAAGGGTAGCTGTTTCCTGGAGGTCCTTTCTGATGCACGCCTTTTGGTTTGTTATGACCATCTTTGCTTTCAAAGGATGAGGGTTTGTTAGGACCTGCTCCTTTCGCACACTGCAGGTATGGTCAAGGCCCGTGATCCTGGACCAATTGCAGCTCTTCTAGGTGCTTCTCGGCGTAGAAGGCAGCAGAGGGCAACAGTGAGCTGTGCATCGTCTGTGCTTCCTTCCTCTGGAAACACTGAATAACCATGATAACAATCATTTCAAACCATCTTGAAAGTGTCCAACACTAACATGTTTGCTCCCTTGAACAAAGATTAATATACTGGGGCCTCAACCCTATGCTCTGCACCTAAATTTTGACCTTAGTTTTAGGTTTCAGTTTAAGCAATTTAGGATATGAGTATAAGGCTATTTTGCATGTAGACATTCACAAATCAGATGTGGGCAAACAGTAGGCATTTACTTTTTTTGTAAGTAAACATTTCTATCTCTTCTAAGAAAAATGTTATTCCCTCAAGGAAATTCTGAGGCATGCAGGTAAATTGACTAGTTTATGACTTGAAGCATTGTCTTCTTTAAGGCAAATACACACTTTCATGAAAATTGATTTTCTTTATAAGCCTTTTAAATAAAGTAAGCGAAATAATAGAAAAATCTTCAAACTTTAGAATATATTTATGCTTTATGCAGAGTAGCCAACTTCAGCAATATTTTGAGACAGGGCCTCACTAATGCAAAACAAGCTGGTCTTCAAAGAACTGGGTCAGCCAGGCAGATGCCACTGTACCTGGCTAGTTTCATTCATACTGCTTCTTTTTAAAATATGAGAGAGAGAGAGAGGAAGAGAGAAGGCACCAGTGCCTCTTGCCACTGCAGATCCATGTTCCACCTTTTGCATCTGGCTTTACGTGGGTAATGGAAATAAACTTGGACTGGCAGGCTTTGCAAGGAAATGCCTTTAACTACTGAGGCATCTCTCTAGTCCAGTAGTTCTTATTTTCTGGTTTATTTGTTTGTTTAGATGATATGTACTTACGTTTCTTTCTTACTTTAAATGTGATCTACTTGCCTTCTTAGTGGTGAAGATAGACTAGTAGCTTTTTTTGTGCTGCCCTCTAATTTTCTCTCCCTATATTCCACCAAAACACATCACTATTCAATTTTAGGATCCTGTTCCTTACTCATAGTATGCACTTATGACATATGTGTATCAGCTGACATGATGGTAAAGTTACTGGCATACACCTCAGAATCCATAGGAAACAGCTAAAGACATGCTCAGTGTAAAATCTAAAGCTTAATTGTTCTGAATGTGGCTCTCCTCCCAAAGCTAATCTAACAGTTACAGTGAAATCTTAGCCAAAATCTCAACTAAAAACCATGCAGGGCTGGAACTGTAGCTCAATGGCAGAATGTTTGTCCTGCACATATAAGGCCTGGACCCGATCTCCAACACCACAAACAACAAACCTCTAAACTAAAAGCACATACGTCCCATGAAAGTGCAGACCTAATGTATCTGAGGGAATCGTGAAGGTGAAGAGTGAACAAAGTATGCCCCTTGGCTGATATAAAGATGTAGTAGTTGACACCGCATAGGGTTAGCACACATCGAGACAGGCCAGTGGGCCCCTGCTGCACGCAGACAGTCCCACACGCGACATAGTCCATGGCACAGGGTGACGCCGATGCTGCAATGGGGCGCATAGCGCTAGGTCAGTCGGATTCGCAAAGGGAAAATGCATTTTAAGCCCGTGCATTTGCCACAAGCAAAACTCAGTTTGATATGGACCATAGTCCTAAAGATATAGAAGCCAATGTTAAATCCCCCTGAAGGAAATAGGGGACAATGTTTAAGACCTTGCTATTAGATAATGCTAATTTCTGTCTTTTTTGATACTGTTTCATTATTTTTGAAACCGGATCATGTTATATAGTACCAATTGTCCTTGGACTTGCAATCTTCCTGCTTTGGCATCTAAGCGCTGGGAAAACTGGCGTGTGCCACCATGCACAGCCAGAGAATGACTTTTTTTTGTTTGCTTATCTTTGTTTTTCAAGGTAGGGTCTCACTGTAGCCCAGGCTGACCTGGAACTCACTATGTAGTCTCAGGGTGGCCTCGAGCTCACTGCAATCCACCTACCTCTGCCTCCCGAGTGCTGGGATTAAAGGTATGTGCCATCACGCCTGGCCAAGTATGACTTTTTAAACACAATGAAGACCTCAGACCATGGCAGAAAAGACGAATATGTAAACATCAAACTAAACATAAATATTTTAGTATTAAATGTGCTAGAAGGCAAACCACAGACTTGATGAGATGATTGTAACACGTTTTGGTGAGGAGCTTATATTTAAATAAAGGATACACACACACACACACACACACACACACACACACACACACACACACACACATATATATACATAATGTTGTTTTGTCTACCTAATTAATAAGCATAACAAAGAGATTGTACAGGTGGCCAAGTATGATTAATTCATAGAAGCTCGAAGAGAGCACATTTTAGGAGCAGGGACCATCCCCACTCCTAGGCTATGAGAGCTGGAAGGCAGGGTCTAGAAGCAGTCCAAGGATCAGGTAATGCCCAGCTCTCAAGTAAGGACCAACATAGATAAAGAAGCTTTGTCTTATTGGCCTTCCGTTGCAACAACCTGAATTGGACGCCAGAGGGCAGTGAATATAACTGACGCTGCCCGTGAAAACCAGCTTCCCAGCACAGCACAGGGATGACGAGCAGAGAGGACATGTATTTAGCCACTTGTCTCTCTGTCATCTTTCTCTCTCTTTAACATTTTATGTATTTACTTATAAGAGAGAAAGAAAGAGGCATATGTGTGTGTGTGTGTGTGTGTGTGTGCGTGTGTGTGTGTGTGTGTGTGTGTGTGAGAGAGAGAGAGAGAGAGAGAGAGAGAGAGAGAGAGAGAGGGAGAAATGTACCAACTCCAGACACATGCTCCACCTTGTGCATCTGGTTTACATGGCTACTGGGGAATCAAACTTGGGTCCCTAGCCTTTGCAGGCAAGAGCCTTAACCACCAAACAACCTCTCCAGCCCTGTCATCTTTCTATCTTTCATCTGTTTACTTAAGTTTTTCCGTGTATTATCTGTCTATCATCTATCTTCATCACATCGAGCTATTGATATATGATATATTTTTGCCTTTATTGTTCATTGTTTTTTTTTAACTTCCTTTTTTTTTGGTTGTTGTTTTGTTTTTGTTTTTGTTTTTTATTTTTTATTTTTTACTTTTTTTCTTTTTGAGGTAGGGTCTCACTCTAGCCCAGGCTGACCTGGAATTCACTATGGAGTCTGAGGGTGGCCTCGAACTCACGGCGATCCTCCCATGTGCTGGGATTAAAGGTGTGCGCCACCACGTCCGGCTTCATTGTTGTTTTTGAGTAGGCAATTACTACCTGTTAGTGTAAAATGAAACCCACTACCATAAAAGATTCAAAATTCCAAACATTTGTGTGCTAAATCAAGACCTTCACAAGATTATCGATCAAAACTTCAGAGGTTTTTTTCCTCAGGGTACAATACAATCTTGGAGGTGGAAGGAAGATATCAGCTAAAGATACCAGCATGTAATTGTTAGTGTTTTGAGAGAAAATGGTTGCATGTGACATATCATTGAAATATATGTTATCAAAACTTACAAGGAGGGTGGGACTGGAGAGATGGTTCAGTAGTCAAGGCACTTGCCTGTAAAGCCTAACAACTCAAGTTCAATTCCCTAGCACCCATGTAAAGCTGCCTTTGCAGCAGCAGAGTCCCTGGTGTGCCCATTTTCTCTATCTTTTTGGTGGCACACGCCTTTAAATCCAGCACTCAGGAGGCAGAGGTAGGAGGATCACTGTGAGTTTGAAGCCACCCTGAAACTACATAGTGAATTCAAGGTCAACCTTGTCTAGAGTGAGTCTATACTTCAAAAACCCAACAAAAACAAACTTACAAGGGAAGAAATATTTTAGAACAGCATAGGCTATCATAAAAATAATAGCTATAATTAATTTATTAATGTTGTAATATGTTAATTTAGCATAGCAGTATTTAATGTTGTGGGGCTATTTATCATTTGAGTGGCTGATAAGCATATGGTTATCTAAGTCTCTATAGTCTTCAGAGGGAGTGATCAAAGAGCAACTATATTTTGTAATTTAGATTTTTTGTGTTAATCATGTTTTTACCTTGGCAAGAAAGACATGTTTTTCATGATAGTAAATAGAATATATGCAGAAAAAACTTTGCAGAGCTGAGACACTAAAATGCACTTGTCTCTTCCAGTATTTATAAGCATAGATTTTAAAAACACTACCCCTTATGTGTAGTTCATTATCCTTCATCTACATGTGAATGTCTTTGCATGGGTTTTTATTATGTGATCATTAAGAAATTTCTTTTTTTCCTATTTTATTGACTATTTTCACACATATATACTGTATTATGATCTTATCTCCTCCTATTGTCTTTTCTTGTTCCCATTTCCACTGAACTCCTTACTTCCAAATATTCCTTTTCATCAGTAAGAATTTCTTGGTGAAGCATTACAAGAAATAACTGCCCTATTGAATTCTGTATAACTTGAGAAGCTCCTGTCATTGAAGCCATAGACAAGTCCTAACCTCTAATCCCTGTGAAACTTAAGTGAATTATTATTTATTTATTTATTTATTTGAGAGCAACAGACACAGAGAGAAAGACAAATAGAGGGAGAGAGAGAATGGGCGCGCCAGGGCTTCCAGCCTCTGCAAACGAACTCCAGACGCGTGCGCCCCCTTGTGCATCTGGCTAACGTGGGACCTGGGGAACCGAGCCTTGAACCGGGGTCCTTAGGCTTCACAGGCAAGTGCTTAACTGCTAAGCCATCTCTCCAGCCCTTAAGTGAATTATTTTGATTGACATCTATAATTCTGATTCAAATATAATAAATGAGACAAAAACCTTTGAATGTAATATCAAATTATTTTCCTAAAATTATCCATCGATTGTCACTCTCATAAAAAGTTATTTATTTATTTGAGAGCAACAGACAGAGAGAGAAAGAGAGAGAGAGAGAGAGAGAGAGAGAGAGAGAGAGAGAGAGAGAGAGAGAAGAGGAGAGGAGGGAGAGGGAGAGGGAGAGGGAGAGAGAAAGAAAGAATGGGTACATCAGGGCCTCCAGCCATTGCAAATGAACTCCAGATGCATGCTCCACCTTGTGCATCTGGCTTACCTGGGTACTAGGGAATCAAGACTCAAAGCGGGCTCCTTAGGCATCACAGGCAAGCACTTATCCACTAAGCTATCTCTCCAGCCTATCAAAATTTAATCAGAATGAAAACTCATAATTTTCTGAAAAAGAAAAACAGATTCTTCAATGGAGAGTAAGATCTGCATAGGTTAAAGGGAATAGGCATTGCTGATTTAGAGAGAGTTTGATGGGTGTAGCCTGTCTTTTGGCCAAAGACTCGTGGGAACTTCTCCTTGGAGTCCACAACCTTGGTCTCCATTGGATTCTGACTCAGTTCCCAGTTCCAGCTGTGGGTTCCTTTCCACTGAGTAGATCTCTTAGACAGATGGGTTACCCACCTAGGCTGGGTGACACTATTGCACAGGTGTGTATATTATTTCATATAGCATTGTCCCCTGCTTGCTGACAACTTTGTTGGCCATTTTCCCCCGCAGCTCATGTAGTGCTTTCCAGGACTATATGGGCAGACCATCTGGGAAGTGGTTTTGTTCCAGATTCCAGCCAGATCTCTCAATGTTCAGTATTGGCAGCATGTGGTGTCTTCAGCAATAGGGACTTACCTTTTACCTCAGGTGGGTAATCAAGTGCTTTGATAGAAGCCTGGCTTATTTTGTGGACCTCATAAGTCTCTCTGACCAACAGATCAATGTGGGTTGTAGCTGATTTCTGGTACTGGGAGTTATAAGCCAGGGTCAAATGTTTTGTTAGAGTTAGGCTTCATCCCATCCTCTCCAGAGTCCGTCTTACCAGATGGTATCCCCATACTCCTGTTGAGGGTTATAGCTTTTAGTCCGCTATCTGGAAGGAATTCATGTTGGCTTTGGTTTTGTATCTATCAGCCCTGCCCTCCCATTTCTCTCTCCCCAGACCCTTCCATCCCTGCTATCTGTCCCTTAAGTTGACTGTCAGGTATGCCTACAGCTCAAGCTGCTCCAGGTAAGGAACCACACTAAGAGGGAGAACATGCGACATTTGTCTTTTTGTGCTTGTGTGAGTTCGCTTAGCATGATCTGTTCGAAGTTTGTGTATTTTTCTATAAATTTCATTATTCCATTTCCCCTTATTGGTGAGTAGAATTCCATTGTGTATCTTCATCACCCATTCACCAAACAATGGGCGTCTTGGTTCTTAGCTATTGTGAATTGAGCAGTTATGAACATGGGGGAGCAAATTTCTCTACAGTGAAGAGGGGAATATTTGAGCTTTTGATGTAGTCAACTGTTCCTTTTTTTTTTTTAATTTTTATTTATTTATTTATTTGAGAGCGATAGACACAGAGAGAAGGACAGATTGAGGGAGAGAGAGAGAATGGGCGTGCCAGGGCTTCCAGCCTCTGCAAACGAACTCCAGATGCGTGCGCCCCCTTGTGCATCTGGCTAATGTGGGACCTGGGGAACCGAGCCTCGAACCAGAGTCCTTAGGCTTCACAGGCAAGCGTTTAACCGCTAAGCCATCTCTCCCGCCCCAACTGTTCCTTTTTAAAATACCTTTAGTGTTTAGAGGCTTTGCTTTGTATTAAATTTTAATATTTAATTGTTAACTTTTCATATTCAATCCATTTATGTATTAGTTACTTCCCCATTGCAGCAACTAAATACCTCACAAAAGCCCCTTAAGGAAGGAAGGATTTGTTTTGGCTCACAGTGTAAGTCAGGGTACAGTCTAACAAGGTGGAGAAGCTTGTCAGCAAGGAGAATGAGGCAACAGTCACGTTGCACCTTCAGTCTGGAACACAGGACAGGGAAGGCTGGTACTCAGTCTCCCCTCTCTCTCTTTCACTCTCTGCCTTACTCTCTCTCTCTCTTTCCCTATGGGTTCCCAGACTACAGAAATGTGCTGCCAACATTTAGTGTGGGTCTTCATACCTCATCTAACCGAATCTAGAAATTCTCTCATGGGTATGACCAGAGTTTTGTTACCTGGGTGAACCTAGTTCCTGTCAAGTTGCCCATCAATACTGACCAACATTTAATGATACATTTAATGTCACTTAAAATGGAAATATGAAATTATATATACATGCATACAGTTGTGTGTCACTTAATAACAGGTTAATTACAGGGATCCATTTGAAGAGATGAATCATTAAGATTTTGTGCTTATTTCATTATACATCGTAGACTATACACTTGCACAAACATACATGGCACAGCCTACTACATGCATAGACAGTATGGTGCAGTCTGTTTCTCCTCAGCTGCAAACATTTGCAACATGTTACTATATTGAAAAGCATAGACAATTATAAAAATATTTGTGCATACAAGTACTTTTAAGCAGAGAAATTAGAGTAGAAAGAAAGGTATAAAAATATTTTTTTGACTACAACTCTAAAGTAAACTTATTATGAATAGAGCTCCCAAGCCTAGAAGATGTAGCGGGTGAGTGTGGTGGGGAGGGAAAGAGGGAACGTGGAGGCCTGGGGCATGATGGTACATCAGTGGAGATTTTATCAACACTGTGCACTTATGCAACACTAAATTCATAAAATAGCTTGTTTTTTCCAACAGTAAAGTAACTTAGCAGACTGTAACAGTCTAGAGGACAGTGTGCAGAGGTACTCCTCCGCAGCCTCTGGCTCTTACATTTTCTGCTTCACCTTCCACCAAGTCCCCTGAGCCTTGCAGGGTGTGATGGTGATGTCACAGTTAGCAGTGAGCACTCAACAGTCACATTCTGAGTACTTCAGGCAGTTATGAGTCTCCCCAGTACTTATCACTATCTACAAAGACAAAGCTTCTCTGAACAAATGTGAGAGTAGCACTAACATATGGCATAAACAAAACTATTTAGAGTCTTTGCCCATTTCTTAGTTGGATTGTCTTTCTGATGTTGAATTATAAGAGCTCATGATAGATATTTAACCCTTATCATACATATGGTGGTTCCTAACATTTCTTCTATTCTAAAGGTTGTTTTTTTAATTTATTGATATATATTTTTATATATTTATTTGATATACTTTTTTTTTGGAGATAGGGCTTCCCTGTAGCCCAGGTTTACCTGAAACTCATGGTGATTCTCCTTCCTCAGCCTCCTCAGGGCTGCAGACTGAAGGTGTACGCCACTATGTTAGGCTATGCTCTTTCAAGGTAGGGTCTCACTCTAGCCAAGGCTGACCTGGAATTCACTCTGTATTCCTAGGCTGGCCTCGAACTCACGGCGATTGTCCTACCTCTGCCTCCTAAGTGCTGGGGTTAAAGGCATGCACCACCAAACATTTTAAGTTTTGATGAGCCTAATGATCTTTTTTCCCCCCTCCTTTTGTTGCTCACTTTTTTATGTCCTAAGAACTCATTGTCCTAAATCAAGGTCATGGTGACCCTGAAATTTTATTTCTTCTAATTTTATTTTCTCTTCCTAAAAAAATCTATTTCTCACCTGTGAATAATCAAACAACACTGAAATATCTGCCTCCACCCTAAGTCTCTCCTCTGACTGCAGAGATGTAGACTTGCTTGCTTGCTTTTCTATCCACCTGGTAGTCTCAATACACCCCAGATTCATCACGTCTCAGATCACACCTATAATCTCTCTACCCACCCCCAAACTAATTAGTTGCTAATATGCAGGATCACAACAAGTAATGACTTAGGGCTTTCAATTTTAGTATTTATAAATAGAATATGAGAAAGGCAGCTGGAGATGTGATTCAGTAAGTAGAGTGCTTAACTACATTGCTTGGGGGCGGGGAGAAGAGAAAGATTGAAGGCAAGCAAAACCATTTTAACCATTTAAATCTAAACAATTATTTTCAGAATTTCTGAATATTTTTCTCTGTCCTGCTTTATTTTCTCATATTTATAGTGTCAAATGGTGTTGGATGCAGGATGATCTCTAAAACTATCAAAAATTTAGGGCTGGAGAGAAGGCTTAGTGGTTAAGGCACTTGCCTGCAAAGCCAAAGGACATAGGTTTGAATCCCCAGTACTCACATAAGCCAGATGCACAAGGGGGCGCATGTGTCTTGAGTTTGTTAGCAGCTGCTGAAGGTCCAGGCATGCCAATTCTCTCTTTCTCCCTGCCTATTTCTCTCTTTGTTTCCCTCCCAAATAGATAAAAGAATTAAATGAGGGCTGCAGAGATTGCTCAGTGGTTAAAGATGCTTGCTTGCAAAGCCTGAGGGCACAAGTTTGATTCCCCAGTACCCATGCAAAGCTAGATACACAGGGTGTCACATACATCTAGCATTAATTTGCAGTGGCTAGAAGCTCTGGCTGGTGCAACCATCCTCTCTCTCCCTCCTTGCAATTAAATAATAAAGTTTAAAAAAAATTAAAGTAATACATTTGATAAAATCTAAGGCTGAACTGAAGTGTCATCCCTTTGACTTGTGGCCCATATTCATCAGGGAAGTTGACATGTTATTGTAATAAGTGCTTGTTTTATTTCATGTTTAATATTTTTACATAAGACATGTTGTAGTGGCTATTATGTTCTGCTATTATATAATAGCATATTATACAATTCTTATAATTTTACTAGCCCAGAGGAAAAATTTTAATATAGTGATTGGAATTATTACTGATGGTTCAAATAATCTCTTATTTTGTTTAGTCCCTAAACCAAACCTTATAACTTGACATTGTAATCATATACATTTATTAAAGGCATATTATCTCTTTTATTACAAATAATTTTAATTCTTTGTATTATACTATAAACTCGGTGTTTAAATAGCATAACAATATATCATTAATACTTACAAAATGAAAAAATTGATTATATCATTTTTATATGATTTTAACTATTATTTTAGTAATCTGGCTTTTTATGGTAAACATAATTGCTATTTAGAGGCTTTTTATGAGAATTCTTGAAATAGATCATTAATACGTGTCCAAGTTAAAACCACTTGTTTTATAAATAAGGAGAATGATAATTTGTACATTTAGAATGACAATAAGGATTTGTCAATTTATGTAATAAAATTAAAAGGTCTTTTTGTGTATGTATTCCAGAGCCTGAAAAATTGAATTTCATGGTGGTCTTTCATCAGCAAACATTTGTAATAATAAATCATGTGAGAACTTAATTAGGTCTTCCTTCAATGTCAATTTTGACATGTAATTCAGATGTTCAAAGAAATAAATGAAATTTCTATAATATAGTCCCTTCAACTACCATCATTTATTAATGCTTAACAATATGATTTCTTGAAGCTTATAAATATTAAAATGAAAAATAGCAGTGTTATTGAATTTCTAGCAGCATATTTTTTATGATATGCAAATAATTTGGACTGCTTACCAAAGTGCCTATTCTCATTAAGAGGTGCATTATTTGTTTTTAATATTGTTTCCTTCAATTTGTTTACTAATACATATATATGATGATAACATAGTACAAGTGCTCTTAAGGCAAAAAATACTTTTTTCTTTTTTTTAAGGTAGGGTCTCATAGCTCAGGCTGACCTGGAATTCACTACACAGTCTCAGGGTGGCCTCAAACTCATGGTGATCATACTACCTCTGCCTCCTAAGTGCTGGGATTAAAGACATGCACCACTACACCAGGCTACTTTTTAATTTATATATTTTTTAAGTGAAAGCAGTATGAAAGGTGATTCATAAGGGACTTTAAAAATAAAAAATGTATTTTATTGGATTAAAATTTCTCCATGGATGTAGAATGGAAATATATTTTCAAACAGAGAAGACACAAAATTTATAAACATGAGTTTCTTTATGTAATTTCTTTTCTTTTTAAATTTTTTTTGTTTATTTATTTATTTGAGACAGGCAGAGAAAAAGAAGGAGAGAGAGAGAGAGAGAAAGAGAGAGAGAGAGGGAGAATGGGTGAATGGGTGTACCAGGGCCTCCAGCCACTGCAAAGGAACTCCAGACACATGTGCTCCCTTGTGCATCTGGCTAACATGGATCTTGGGGAATCAAGCCTTGAATCGGGGTCCTTAGGCTTCACAGGCAAGCTCTTAACTGCTAAGCCATCTCTCCAGCCCAAGTTTCTTTATATACTTTCTAATGGACAATCAAAGACTAATAACCACTACTGGAAATTTGACTCTGACTCTTCTGGGGCATATATCTGCTGAGGACTGTGCCTTTTGTCTTTTATTTTTTTCTACTAAAGTGACAAATTTAAATCTTCAAAGGTAAATGGCATCACTTCCATCACATGGGTTGAGGTAGTAAAATTGGTATGAGGAGAGATTTCCTGTAGCACAAACATTGAGTAACACTTCTAATGGAAATTCAGCTGCATGGTATGTTGGTTAATGCTGGATAGCCTCTAGGCTGTGAGACACAGAATGGAAAAGTTAAAAATATACTCCTCATATTTTTCATCTGGATGCTTTCACCTAAGGACAAAAATGCCAAATTGGTCACGTACTTAGTTTCGGTGACATTCATTTCATATGCTTTGTCAGTTTCTAAACTAAACCTTGATTCAAGTGTCTTCCAACTATGCTGGAATGCATACTTATTGAATGTGGTTTGTCTCTCTTCAGCATTGTTGGAGATTGAATATTAAATGTCCCCACAGACACCTGCGTTTGAAACAGCTAGTTGTGCTGTATGGGAAAGTTGTGGAACTTTTGGGAGATGAAGCCTCACTGGAGGCAACAGATTCCTAGACAGGTCTTGAGGGCTTACAGGCTGGCCCCACTTCCTGTGCACTCTCTCTACTTCCTGAATGAGAATGCAGTGTGGCCTCCTCTTTAGGCCACCATGCCTTTCCAGCCCTGCTGGATTGTGTCCTCTTGATCTATAAGCCAAAATAAACCCTTCCTTCTTTAACATGCTTCATATTAGGGTATTTGGTCAAAAGAAGAAAACTAATCAACATAAGTATATTCATGAATTCTTTAAAGGTATTTTACAGGCTGGAGAGATGGCTTAGTGGTTAAGGTACTTGCTGACCTGCATTGGGACAACAGGAAGAATGCACTCTTTTGATGGGGCCCAAATGCTAAAGCAGTGCCCTGCCCTTCAAAGTCTGCTCTACTCCCCCCTGGATTAACAAGTTGGTAGCCCACCTGCTATCATGGATCATAACAAGTGCAAGAAAGAGAGGGTCATTGGATTTGCAACACAGTTTTTGTTTGGAAATGGCCATGGGCAATGTGAAGCAGGCTTGTTGGATTACCTGTGTGGAGGTCCAATGGAGCCATGAGGATGAACTGTGGGCTGCAGTGGAGTCCCAAAGGAGATGCCAAGACTATGGGATGGCTGCCAAGGAGAGCTGCCAAGGACAGATGAAGTTTTCTTGGACTGTGAGTAGCCTAGCTAGGGGGGCAGTATTGGAGCTCCAGACACTTGTCACTGGTTGGCATTATTGGATGTTGAGACTTGTCACTGGTTAGAGTTGTCAGACATGGAGTTACAGAACTTGATGTTTGCCCTACTTGTTTTAAATCTTTTGTTGAACATTTCTTTTCTAAGCCCAATACCATCTTTTTCAGTGTGAATATTTATTCTTTGCTATTTTAGTTTTCTTTCTTTGGCTCAGTTCAAAGATCTTGGACTATGGGGATGTTTGAACATCCTTCGGATAAAAAATTTGGGGACTTTTAAAGTTGTCCTGAATGCACTGCAGTTTGTATCATGGATGGTTATCATTTTCCTGGGGCCAATAGTAGAATGTAGTGGCTTGATTCGGGTGTTCCCCATAAACTTGTGTGTTCTGAATGCTTAGGCCTCCAGCTGGTGGAAGTTTGGGAATTGGAGTCTCCTGGAGGCAGTGTATTGTTGGGGGTGGGTGTATGTGTGTTATATCCAGCTTCCCCTTGCCAGTGTTTGGTGCACACTCCTGCTGCTATTGTCCACCTGATGTTGGTCAGGAGGTGATGTCCACCCTCTGCTCATGCCATTGTTTTCCCCTGCTGTCATGAAGCTTCCCCTCGAATCTGTAAGCCCAAATAAACCCTTTCCTCCCATAAGCTGCACTTGGTTGGGTGTTTTCTGACAGCAATGTGAAGCTGACTGCAACATAGGGACTTCATAGAAGTAATAGATTTAGGTGAGTTTATCAAGATTGGCCCAAATCTAGTATGATTCATGTTTTTATAAAGCAGGTGCTGGGCATGGGCATGTGCATGGGCTGAGCCCCTCTGCAGATGAAGGAGAGGCCAGCGTGGGGCTTCTACAGGCCAAGGAACACTGAAGATGGCCATCCAGTCATGAGAAGCTGGCAGGGTAACAGGACAGATTCTCACAGTGCCCCAGGTCCACCGAGCTGTGAAACATCACATTGCTGTTCAGACCTTGCCCTTGGTAAAGCTTTGCAGACTCTGCTGCAAGGCACTGCCTTTCTGCTCTGACAACTTCCTTTGCTGTGGCTGCCTTGGTGAAAAAATACAAGAAGGGCCACTGTCTGCTCTTCTTTCATCTGGGTCTGTATAGTCTTGATGAATTATATCACTCCCCTGCTCAAAGAAGAAGGCTGGGAGACCAGGGTCAGGGGTAAGGTCATGTTGTGCTGTGGCTCTTTCTAGGTAACTGCAGAAAAGGATTACAGACCTGGAGTGTGAGAAAAACCGGCCTGGATCAATTCTCCAATGTCCACTAAAAGCCAGATGTACAAAGTGGTGCATGAGTTTGGAGTTCATAAGCAGGGGGAGGAGGCCCTGTCATGCTTATTCTCTCTCTCTCTCTCTCAGTCTACTTCTTTCTCTTTGTCTCTTTCTCCCTCTGAAATAAATAAGTAAATAAATAAATATTTTTTTTCTTTTAAAAAAGAAATATAGTCTCCCTTTTGGATCATTTTTTTGGGGTAACTTTCTTTAATTTTTTTAAATCTTTATTACAGAGAGTGAGAGAGAAAGGGGGAGAGAGAAAGAAAGAGAGAGAAAAAGAGAATGGGCACAACTGGGCCTCCAGCCACTGCAAATGAACTCCATATGCATATAACACACTGTGCATCTGACCTATGTGGGTACTGGGGAATTGAACTTGAGTCACTAGATGTTGTAGGCAAGCACCTCAACTGCTAATCCATCCCTCCAGACCTGCGCAAACTTCTTTGAATTAGTTTTTTCCTGAGTAGCAAAGGGGTACAAGCTTCATGCTCCTGCTTAGGAGCTCTGCTCTGGGAAGCCTAGGGTTGGAGGAACTGAAGGAGCTGAGACAGGGCTCAGGAACAAATTCATCTGCTCAGTCTTTTCCTGGATTTAGTTCTCTCATTTATTTGCAATGAGAGTCCATTTAAACAGTGGAGGTTCTTACCTGAGCATGGAAGTAACCATGTTTGCGTTTTGTTGTTGTTTGAGGTACAGTCTCACCCAGCCTGACCTGGAATTCACTATGGATTCTCAGGTGGTCTAGAACTCATAGTGATCCTCCTACCTCTGCCTCCCAAATGCTGGGATTAAAGGCGTGTGCCACTATGCCCAGCTCTACAGAGTTTTTTATTTAACTGACGGTGTCTTTTTCATTGCTAGTATTTCTGACTGGTTTTTCTTTATTATTTCTATTTACTTATTCATGTCTTGTATTGACCTCCTTATTTCATTAATTTGTTTCCTGTGTCTTCTTTGATTCCTTTGACTTCCTCTTTGATTTCTTTGAGCATATTTCTAATCATTCTTTTTCAATCTTTCTCAGCCATTTCCTCTAAATCAGTCTTACTGGAGGTCATTTTTGATGGATTAGTATTTTTTGGTGGATTTATATTGTCTGGATTTTTTGTGTTTCTTGTATTACAATGTAGAGATTTTTGCATCCTGGATTAGTTTAATGGTTTGATTTTCTAACTATCTGTAGTATTATTGGATGTATCTATCAAACTAATGTTATATATCTTCAGGGTAGGAGCTTAACATGCTAGGTGTGGCTCCTAAGACTCTCAGAAAAAAAGACCCTAGGTGTTGGGTTTTCCTGCTATGAGAGTATTCTAGATTGGGTGGGTCAAAATGCAGGCAAATTCTAAAATTTAACTAAACAATATGCACATTCAATGAAAACCAGCACAGAGTATTTATGTAAGAGTAGGTATTATGATAAACAGATCCTCTAACAAAGTCACAGCCCCTAAGGGTGTGTGTTGCCCTTCATCCTGTCAACTGGGAGTCTGAAGTTTTTGGTCTGTAGAGGGTTACAGGGTCAGATTGTGCCCTAGTGAGACCTTCTTCAATGAACAACAGGAGACAAAGGCACTATGAATCAGGAATCAACAGCTGAAAAGGCCAAAATACAGCTTATTTAGAAATGGCAAATTAAGCCATCCATCAGGTTTACCATTTATTTTACCCCTACATGGAAGGTGCCATTAGCACTTCTGAGGCAAGTCTATTATACCAGGCTTTTTTGATGGATACTGACCTGATGTAATCCCAGGTACATTTTGGGATGGCTTTGGTCTCAGCTGTGCTACGCACCCGCTTGGGTCCCTCTTTGCTGTGCTATGGGCTCAGGTAGACTGACTGGGTGAGTGGGCCACTTCTCTGATCACCTGTGCTGGGTGCTGTGTAGGTGAGTCCCCTTCCTCATGTCTCTGGTGCTTGCTGGCACTTGTGCTGGCAGTGGGGGTGTGGGGAGGCTGTGGAGAGTAGCTGAAGTTCTCTTGCTGGTCCTTGCAATCCTTTTCCTAAGGAGCTTCTCTGCTGGTCCCATCTGCCCTTCATATTCCTTGAGTTTGCAAAGATGCTGGTGTGAGTGGAAAATCCCCTCATCTGTGTTTTCTTGTGGCTCAGATCGAACCTGGTGGCTGCAGCTACCCAGACCTGGTGCTGCTGCTGCTGCTGGAGCTGCTTCTGCCTGTCTCTGTGGGCCCTAGACACCCTGAATCTCTTCTACTTCTCTGATGTGATTGATAATGTATTATACGCCTTCACTTTTTAGTACAAGGGTATATTTTGCTTTTTTTTTTTTCTCTTTCTCCCCTAGACTTCTTTAGTGTAGTTCCTAGGCTGCCATCTTAACCAGAAGTCCTCTTTTCTCTCTCTCTCTTTTTGGTAAGGTTTGATAAAGGTTTATAAATCTTGCTCATTCCTTTAAAGAATCAACTCTCTTTGGGCTGGAGAGATGGCTTAGCGGTTAAGCGCTTGCCTGTGAAGCCTAAGGACCCCGGTTCGAGGCTCAGTTCCCCAGGTCCCACGTTAGCCAGATGCACAAGGGGGCGCACGCGTCTGGAGTTCGTTTGCAGAGGCTGGAAGCCCTGGCGCGCCCATTCTCTCTCTCTCCCTCTATCTGTCTTTCTCTGTGTCTGTCGCTCTCAAATAAATAAATAAAGTTTTTAAAAAAAGAATCAACTCTTTGTTTCATTGATTCTTTGTAATTTTTTTGTTTCTATTTCATAATTTCTGCACAGATCTTTATTGATGCCCTCTATCTACTGATTTTTGGTTTGCTTTATTTTTCTTTTTCCCAAGGCTTTAAGCTGTAGCAGTTGTACTTGGGACATCTCTAATTTGTTCATATAGGCACTTAAAACTATTAATTTCCCTCTTAAACTGCCTTCAATGGATCCTATAGATTTTGGTATGTTGTGCTTTCATTATCACTTGATTCTATAATCTTTTTGAAATCCTTTCTGATTTCTTCAGTGACCCATTAATCATTTAGTAGTGTACTGTTTAATTTCCATGAGTCTGTGTATGTTCTAAAGTCCTGCCTGCTGTTGGTTTGTGGTTTAATCCCATTATGATCAGAGTACAAGGAATTATTTCAATTTTCCTGAATTTGTTAAGATTGGCTCTGTGTCCTAATACAACGTCTGTTTTAGACAATGTTCCAAATACTGCTGAAAAGAATATATATTCCATAGCATTTGATTGGAATGTTCTCTAGATATCTGTTAGGTTCATTTATTCTATGATATCTTTTAATCCAGATTCTTCTCTGTTTATTTTTTTGCCAGGTTACCTGTCATTTGGTGATGACAGGTTATTGGAATCACCTTTTACAGTTGTGCTTGGGCTTGTCCATGACCTTATGTCTAGTGGTGTTTATTTAATGAAATTCTAAGCAGCCTTGTTGGATGAATATATGTTTAGGATTGTAATGCCTTCTTGTTGGATTATTCCTTCAATCAACCTTTATCTTTCCTAACTAATGTTTGTTTAAAGACATTTTTTCCAGATATTAGAGTATTAACACCTTCTTCTTTCTTAGGACCATTTGCTTGAAGTAGCATTTTCTACACTTTCATCCTAAGGTAGTATCTATATTTTATGGAGAGGTGACAAACAGAAGGATCGCGCCTCTTTTTTTTTTTTTTTTTTTTTTTTTTCAAGGTAGGGTTTCATTCTAGTCCAGGCTGATTTTCAAGGTAGGGTTTCATTCTAGTCCAGGCTGACCTGGAATTCACCATGTAGTCTCAGAGTAGTCTTGAACTCACAGTTATCCTCCTACCTCTGCCTCTTGAGTGCTGGGATTAAAGGTGTGCACCACCATGTCCAGCTGGATCCTGCCTTTTAATCCAGTGTACAAGTCTGTGTCTTTTGGTTGGGGCATTGAGGCTATTGATGTTATGAGTTATTATTGAAAAGTGTGCATTTATTATCATTATTCTTGATTATGTAGTGCTTGGTGTTTTTCTGTTACTCTCTTGTATTAACTATTATTTGACCATCATTTTTTCCATGTTTTCTCATGTATGTGCTTTTTTTTCCTCTTCAAAAAATCCCTTCACATATTTTCTGTAGAGCTGCCTTAGTGGTCATATATTCTTTTAGTCTGTTTTTATTATGGAAAGTTCTAGCTTCTCCTTCAATTATATCACATAGCTTTGCTGTATATATAAATCTTGATTGGCACTTTGTTGTTCAGAACTTGAAATACACTGTTCTAATTCCTTCTGGCTTTTAAAGTTCATGTCGAGTAATCTACTGTTATCCTGATGGGCTTGCTTTATAGGTGACCAAATGCTTCTCTCTTACTGTTTTCAATATGTTTTCTTTGGTCTGTGTGCTTAGTAGTTTAATTTTAACATGGGAAGGATAGGCTAATTCCATATCTTATCTGTATGGTGTTCTAATTACCTCCTATTTCTGTATTGGCATCTCTTTCCCTATTTTGGGGAAATTTTCTTCTATAATTTTCTTAAAAAAATACTACGCATCTAGAGTGAAATTCTTCTATTTCTTTCTTCTATACTTTGAATTCTTAAGTTTGATGTCTTCATAGTGCCCCAGATATCTTGAAATTGCCACTCATCCCTTCCTTTTATTTTGCCTTTGTCTTTGTTGCACTGTGGACTCAACTAGCTGGTTACATCGATATATCTGCTCTTCAGAACAGCTGTGCTGGATGTCGTGTGGATGAGGGGTGGCTCCGATCCCTTGGAGTCCCAAGGTCTCTGGTGGTTCCCAGTGCTAGTGGTTGGGGAAGGGAAGGCTATGGAGTGTCTGAAGGTGTTTCAGAGCTGCTCAGCTGGACCCTGTTGTCTTCTTCAAGTCTTTTGATTTTGTAGTGCCAGTGGAGAATCTCTTCACTGTAGTTCTGCTCAGGTCAGCGCAGGCAGGGCGGAGTGAGGAGCTCTTCACAGCAGACTGCTGGACCTGAAGCTGGAGTTGATTCTGGCTGTGCTGGAAGCCCCGGGTCTCTCCTGTTTCTTTGCTGAGGTTAACAATTCCTCACAGACCTTTGCTTTTTTGTAGAAGAGTGCATTGCATGCTGTTCTGCCTTGTTTGTCCTCCAGGTTGCTTTGGTATGGCTCCTACTAAACCGTCTTAACCAGAAGCCATGTTCAGATCATCTTCTACTTTTTAGCTATTATTTGATATTCGTTTTTTAGGTTGTTTGTATTCTTATTGTTGAGTTTCAGTTCTTTCAATATTAGTTACCGTGTGGCCTTTGTCTAGTGTGCTTTTCTTAATTTTTATTTATTTGGCTGAGAGGAGAGGAAGAAAAAGAATGAATGAGCCCACTATGGCTCTGCAAATAAAATACAGGTGCATATGTTACCTTGTGCATCTGGCTTTATGTGGGTACTGGGGAATTGAACCTGGCTGGGCAGACTTTGCAAGCATGCACCTCTAACATCTGAATCATATGCAAATATTTTGTCTAGTGTGAAAATCATCTTTAGATGCTTTTGTAGTGTCTTTTGTGGAGCACAATTTATTCTTTAAAATATTTTGTTTATTTATCTATTTGAGAGAGAGGCATTGGTAGAGAAAGAATGGGTGCTCCAGGGCATTCAGCCACTGCAAATGAACTCTAGACACATGCATCACCTTGTGCATCTGGCTTATGTGGGATCTGGGGAATCGAACCTGGGTCCTTAGGCTTCTCAGGCAAGTGCCTTTACTGCTAAGCTATCTCTTCATCCATGTGGAGAACAATTTCTTAATTCTAATAACATCCAATTTATTAATATTTTACTTCAAGGAATGTGCTTTTTGTATTAAAAACATATTTTAGGGGACTGGGGAGATGGCTCAGCAGTTATAAGAACTTTGTTGCATAGCCTACTGGCCCTAGTTTATTTCCCTGTGCCCACATAAAGCCAGAACTACTAAGGGGTACATACATCTGGGGTTCATTTGCAGCAGCAATACCCCTGGCTTCCCCCTGCATTTTCTCTTTCTCTTTTTCCTCACTCATTCTTTTCCTTCAGAAGTTAAAAACTAAAAACATTTTCAAAACAAAAGTATAAAAACATTTTATAAAACTTTTTATAGGGCTGGAGAGATGGCTTAGCAGTTAAGCACTTGCCTGTGAAGCCTAAGGATCCTGGTTCGAGGCTCGATTCCCCAGGACGCAGATGCACAAAGGGGTGCATGCGTCTCGAGTTCGTTTGTAGTTCGTTTGAGCGCCCTTTCTCTCTCTCTTTTCTCTCTCTCTCTCTCTGTCTGCCTCTTTCTCTGTCTGTTGCTCTGAAATAAATAAAAATGAAAATAAACGAAGTTTAAAAAAAGTGCCAGGCATGGTGGCACGTGCCTTTAAAAAACTTGTTATAAACCTAAATTTTGATTAGAATATTGCATTGTACATTTATGTCTATAGACCTTTTTGTCCTACTTTCACCTTTGTCTATTGTTTGCATATGGACGTTTAGCTTGTCCGACATCACTGTTGAAGACACAAGGCTCTCCACCATGTTGCGCTTCTCCCTTGTCAGACACTCATCAGCTGCTCTTGTGAGAATACATTTCTATTCCACTGACCCATATGCCGGTTCTTTTGCCATTCACCCACTTATGTGCCATTTTCATTGGTGTAGGCACATCAGTTTGCCATATCAAGTGGTAAATTAGTTTCTTAAGAAGGTAAAGCATATGATTTTCTGTGGTCCACTACAGCATCTATGATAATTTTATGGAAAGTTGAGTGTTCAATAGATACTACTTGCACACATTTTTATTATATTGCAAATGTTAAAAGAATGGAAAGGGTTTTATTGGCTGAATAAAACTTTGATTCAGAATAGTGTAAGAATTATTTTGAATTAAAATGCAGAATAAGGCTAGGATGACTTGGTCATAGGTAGATTGGCTAATTAGCATGTGTGAGTCCCTAGTTTAATTCCCAGCATGACAGCTAATTAAATAATAAATAAGTAAATAATAATAAAATAAATAAATAAATAAAGCATGTATGCAGCAACCAACCAAAAATAAAGGCATAAAACACTGAGGGATGTATGATGAAGAGTGGTATTTGGGATCATAATGTTATTAAAATGATTAAAATTATTATTGTCATTTTCATTCTTTCTCATACTCATGTTATTTAATTGTAAAGATCTGTTCTGGTATGATCTATCAATTTTTAAGCATGCTTAAATGTTCCATATTTCTCTGACAAACAGAGTATAATAATGTAAAAATCAGGCATAAGACATTAACCTGTGGTCAGGGCCATAGTCAGTGTTGACAAAAATGTGGCATTACAGTAACAAGCTGGCTTCTTTGACATTAAGAATGCACTTACCATAATTTGTTCCTCTATATTCCTAATATATTATTTCTTATTTCTAAGAGCTAGTTTAAATCCTATAGATAGATTGCTAAGGACTGTCTACAACTATTGCGGGAAGGTTAGACGTGTGGGCTTCACATGTGGGCGTTCGACCTGCAATGGCTTCTTGCTTGCCAAATACAGTTAATGTTAACCCACTGAACATGTTATAACCCACACGATGGAAGTTCAATTCCTCATGCCTGTTGTTACTTGCTTATCCTTCCCACACCTCCTATTTTAGTTCCAGGGAATATTCTCTCCTCAATATCTTCTTTCATTTTTGCATCAGCTCCAACCCAGCTAGTTACCCCGTGGGGCTCTGGTTCCTTCCTGCAACTCTCCGAGTTGGCTTCGATTATTTCTAATAAAATGACTTCACTGCCTCACTAATTCCTCTGTGAAGTCAAAGTCTCAGAACAGTCAATGTTTTCTTTGAAGATGAGGGAACTCCACCATGGAGAAACTGCGGTAAAATTTTGGTGGTCATTGGTGATACGCAAAGGAATGCATGACAGGTGTGTGATTCAGACATGTCTGCACATGATGTGCATCTGCACTCATGCTGACCTGTGGCCAGTGGTGCTGGCATGACTAGGTGGCAGTCTGGTGACCCTGTAGCAGGGATCTGTTAAACTGAGCCAAAAAGCTGCTGGTCTGTGGGCTCCAGAGTTCTCAACCACTTGAGACCACTCTGACGTAAATGTACTGCCAAAATAAAATCAAGAATAACAAAATAAATTTCACAAGCTGATAGACAAATGTAGGGAGGAGATCGCATTTAACAGTATTGGGAAAAAAATAGACTTGAGTTGGAGGACAACATTTCTCAACTATTCTCAGCAACATCAGCCTTGCACAAAGAGTCTCCAGCTCAGTTCAATCTCGTCATTACCAAACAGAACTGGATAGTCTAGCTGTCATCCCTGTGGGAAACACTCCATTTGTCACTCAGTAGCTGTTCTCACTCATCAGTTCAATGGATGGATTACAGACTTGCAATATAGGTGCAACGTGAACTCAAAGCAGAGTGATGAGAAATTTCAGTGGCTCACTGGTCTGTGAGATGGTGGGACTTGGTGCATAATAATAACTTGGTTCTTGTTTTGGTCTGGGTCATAAGAAATGTTAGCCTGGAAAAAAAACAATAACAAACTTAGTTTTCAGCCATCTGATACCCTAGGGTGATTTAAGGCGTGGGAATATCAATGTCAGCATCCTCTGGCATAAATGGTATGATCACTGGTTAAAAACTCCCTTCACTTTCAAAAGTAAACAGTGGGTGCTTTCCATGTTTCTACCAGGCGAGGTGGGGACTTGCTTGGAAGAAAAATCTCTCCTGTGTTTTAAGAGAAAATCATGTGCTGTAGCTGGAAGCCAAAAGTAAAAGTTAAATCAAGTGAAAATACAATATGAAACATCTGAGAATGGGACAAAAGTGGAAATAACTATCCCCTAAATGAGATATATCCATTATATACCCCCAAAGGCCCCACCCCTTGAGGCAGTTGCCTGAAGACCTTCGTCACTGGGTCTCTTAAGATGAAAAGGAAATTAGAGAATCAGGAAGGAGGTAGATTTCAAGTGCTAAAATAGCACATCTCTGAGGTGCTTATAACTCGTTTTCAAGAATTGGCCTTCCATTGATAGTAATCTAGCACGAACCAGCATTTCAGTAAGAGATACACATCCCCAGGCTACTTGTCACTAATGGCAAAGTTAAAGATGAACCAACAGCAGAGGCTGTGGAGTGGCCACAAGATGAGCTGATTATAATAAATTAGCTCTTCATTCCTGGTCCCCAAACGGGACCACACGGAAAACAGCACGTGGTGGCAGTAAGTGCTGTTACTTATCCCCACTTGACCATCAAGCTAAAAGGCAAAGTGCGGCCGATATTTATTATTCCTTCCTGTTTTAGACTCAGCCTGAGTTCTATGCTGTGCAGAGGGACTCTTAGCTGACTACAAGGTAAACCAAATAATAGTAAGATTAAATGTTTCCACTTTGGTTGGCCTGAAAGGGTGAAGGGCTGATTTTACAAGACTCATGCAGGTCTGAGAAGAAAGTAATTAGCACGTTTCAATGAAACCTATAAGGTAAGCAAAGCTCTCTTTCTTTTCTAGGCATGTCACCTATGTCCTTCAAGTATCTTTTCACTTGTACTGAATTAAGAGTAACTTTCCTTTTGTTACTAATGATTCACTTTAATTAATTTGTTTTATCAGTTATCTATTGCCACATGTTTTTATGTTTTCTGTTGTTAAACTCTTTATTTACATATTGGCCATATCCTATGATCATAATCCCCTCTTATAACCTTCCCTTTCCCTCCCTTTCCTATGTCCCCTCCACTGAATTTCCTCTTCTTTCCAACTAGTCTCTCTTTTATTTGATGTAATTCTTTTTCCCTCCTATTATGCAGGTCTTGTGGAGGAAGCATCAATCAAAAAGCGTAACAGTGTTTGTGGGAAGCCATGCTGGCTTCGTCAGGCTTTGCCATGTCAGCTTGTTTACTGCTTTTGTATCCTAATTGTCTGCGCATGAGCACATGATGTTATTCTAATATGGTTGCTCACCCATCCCGATTGGGTGATGCAAAATCATCTGATGAGACTTAAGCCAATCAGACGACGCTATACAATCACATGACCATAAGTATATAAGCTTGGCACTCCGTAGGGTCGGGGTCCTTCTCTCTTTCAGTTTGGAGCTCCCAATAAAGTGTGCTTGAGAAGAATCCTGTTGTTGTCGTTCTTCCTGCTGGCGGGAGGGGCGCAACAAGTGTTCTAATCTCCCTCTTTTATTCCCCCATCTTCACTTTAATGCACAGGGTACTCCCCCTCTCTCTAGCTACAATAATTTCTCTTCTGTTTCTAGTCTATGTCTATGTTTGTTTGTTTTTCTTTTTGGAGTGAGAAGAGCGAGCACCAGCATTCATTTCATTGCTCTCGGCTTCCTGACTGTAGATGCAATGTGCTCAGCTGCCTCACACTCCTGATGCCAGGGTCGACTGAGCCCTCCAACCAGGGCTGCCAGGGTCAACTGAGCCCTCCAACCAGGAGCCAAAATAGACATTTCCTTGTGCTGCTTATGTCAAGTGTTGTGTCAGAGCAAAGAGAAATGTAATTACTGCACTGGGATTTATGAATGGGTACAAAGGTAGCAAGATCATCATCACCAGTTTGGTCTGCTCTTTGTAAACTATTGAAGGCCAAAATTCTGTGTGAATTACTCAGTCTTTCTATGATGTAAGGTTAAAAATGATTGAAGCCCTAAGTCAGGGATATGAATTTAACTTCTGATGTTTGATAAATCACTACTGACTGCAAAGTCTTTGTTTATTTATTTATTATTGGGTTTTCAAGGTTTTGTTCTAGCACAAGCTGAGCTGGAATTCACTCTGTAATCTCAGGGTGGCCTTGAGCTCATGGCGATCCTCCTACCTCTGCCTCCCAAGTGCTGGGATTAAAAGTGACTGCCACCAACCAGGCCCAACTTTGTCTTTTTATCTTATTTTCTCTCTATGGATACATAAAAATTATGCATACTCTAACTAGAAATCTTTCAACTAAAAGTCTTACTATGAGAATAGAATTAACTTTTTTTTTGTTCAATTTATTTATTTATTTGAGAGTGACAGAGAGAAAGAGGCAGAAAGAGAGAGAGAATGGGTGCGCCAGGGCCTCCAGCCACTGTAAACGAACTCCAGACGCGTGCGCCCCCTTGTGCATCTGGCTAACGTGGGTCCTGGAGAATTGAGCCTCAAACCGGGGTCCTTAGGCTTCACGGGCAAGCGCTTAACCGCTAAGCCATCTCTCCAGCCCTAGAATTAACTTTTCTTCATATCCATAAATATCATAATTGGTATGGTAAATATAATCCTATGATATTTGTTTCATTAGTCAAATATGAAGTTTCTCATTATAGTAGATGCCAGTTGCACTATACACAGACTTAATTGAGGGCACTGGATTTCATTGGGTAACATGAGAATAATGTTGACCTTTGCCTATTACTATTTGAAAACTTGTATTTTTAAAAAATTTTTTATTTATTTGAGAGAGAGAGAGAGGTAGAGAGAAAGAGACAGAGAGAAAATGGGCACACCAGGGCTTCCAGCCACTGCAAACAAACTCCAGATGCATGCACCACCTTGTGTATCTTGTTCATGTGGGTTCTGGGGAATAGAACCAAAGTCCTTTGGCTTTGCAGGCAAGTACCTTAACTGCCAAGCCATCTCTCCAGCCCCGAAAACTGATATTTTTATAAGAAGGATAATCATAAGTAAGCTTTGAAAATTAAATGAAAGTTGAAGTTATTGACTTAAAGTTTCATATTACATATTTTCCCATGAATATTGACAGACAATTTTCAATAGTTTAGAAAATATTTTTGTCAACTTTAGAGAATATACTACTCATTCAGTTTTGACCACTAAATAATATTATTCTTTAGCATTTTATAACATCTATCATGGAGTGTAGTCTTAAGAGGTAAAAGCTATACAATTGGAAATTATGTAATTAAAAAACCAGGGCTAGAGGGATGGCTTAACAGTAAAAGCGCTTGGTTAAAAAGCCAAAGGACCCAGGTTTGATTACCCAGGATCCACATAAGCCAGATGCACAGGTGGTTCACATGTCTGGAGTTCATTTTCAGAGGCTGGAGGCACTGGGCACCCATTCTTTCTCTCTGTCTCTCATCTATCTGCCTCTTTCTCTGTGTGTATAATAAATAGTCTTAAAAAGTCAGTTATTTTCGGGCTGGAGAGATGGCTTAGCGGTTAAGCGCTTGCCTGTGAAGCCTAAGGACCCCGGTTTGAGGCTCCGTTCTCCAGGTCCCACGTTAGCCAGATGCACAAGGGGGCGCACACGTCTGGAGTTCGTTTGCAGAGGCTGGAAGCCCTGGCGTGCCCATTCTCTCTCTCTCCCTCTATCTGTCTTTCTCTCTGTGTCTGTTGCTCTCAAATAAATAATTTTTTTTTTAAAAAGTCAGTTATTTTCTGTCTAGTGTGTAAAAATAAGCATATTCAGTAAGTTGGCCCATAATAGATTAATGATTATACTCTAAACATTTAGTTATCTGTTTTTTTCCTGTGTGTGTGTGTGTCTGGGTGTGTGTGTGTGTGTGTGTGTGTGTGTGTGTGTGTGTGTGCATGCGCGTGTGTGCACATGTCTGCATGCACATACGCAGTGCAAACAAGTGACTGTCTGGCTTTATGTGAATGGTTAGGGAGTTGAACCCTGGCTCAGACTAAATGAAAAAAGCACCTTTAACCACTCAGCCATATACCCAGCCCCATTATTATACTCTTGAAGTGCTTTATCATTGACTTTTGTAGCAGACAGCTTCAGGTTCACTGAGATGAACTTCCAGACCAGGCACAGTTATGGAATGAGGGATATTTATTGAAGCTTACAGATCCAGGGGAAGTTCCATAAATGGCAGAAGAAGCTGGCCTGACTTCACAGGACCAAGCAGAGCTAGAGAAGCACAAGCCTAAAGCCACACAGCATAGCATACTTCAGGAACTCCATCTAGGCGCACTTTACATATCTTTAGATTGAAATCTCAAACCCACCACCACACCTGAAGATCTGCCCAGTGACACTGCCTCCATCCAGGTGGCTGCAGATGCAAACTACAAAGTAATAAAACACTGAGTATATTGGGGGCCATCTATTCAAGCCACCACACTTTTTTGTTGTTGTATAAAATATTCTTAAAACAGAATCACAAAATTTAGAAGCATCTTAGTAAAATTTAAAAAAAAATGCTAGAAAAATGCTTTCATACATATATAAAATAATTTCACTATTTCATGTTTTTAACTTTCACTTTGGTTTACATTTTTCATGAAAATATGTTCAAACATAGAGTATATTTTCATTCTAACCTTTAGGTTATTGTTACCAAGAGAATATGAGTTAATAAAATACTTAAAATGAAACTGGCTAATGTGTTAACTTAAAAAACAAAAATATTGTTATTATGTAAGTATGCATGCACATCTGAGTTATGTAGGTATTTTTTTTGCAATTCTTCTGAACACCATCAACCCATCAGCAGGGTGACAGATATGCTATTTCAAGGTAAAACCCTGCCTTTAATATTCTAGTGACTATCAAATACAATCTACAGTTTCACTAATGTTTTGAATTTTATTGTCTTGTAGGTACATTTAATGAGATAGGAAGATATGGCAACTTTAATTAGTTTGCTGTTTGGCTCACATCCTTTAAGCAGCGGGACATATGGTATGTCATTTTCAGTTTGTACTGCCCTTCAGGCCCGACAAATGGCTCAGTTTTGACAGCCCAGGCTTGAATTTTATCTTGGCCAGATGTATAGAAAGGGCTGTCTGTGTGTGGATGTTTCATGCATGTAAGAACCCTGGAAGTTTGCACTTCTGGTTGATTCAGATTAGAACAATATAAAGGAACGAGTGCATGCAATGTTCTAAATTGTGAGCCAAATTATTAACACTTGTTTTAAATGCCTTTTTATTATAAGAAATTATGATTTTAGTGATGACCCTCGGTATTAACTTTAGAATTATCTACTACTATGCACCCATGAAAGCAGGCTTCATGAAAAAAAAATCACTATCCAACTGATTGTCTGGTTATATACTATCTTCCACTTTATAAGGGAATTCCATACTATGTATTATTTTGATTTGAAGAGTGAAAATTGAGGCATTCCCCAGAAGAGTCTGCTGAACAAATCTACTTGATCACTCATCATTTCTCTCCCTACCTCACTGCTGGACCCTGGACTCAGTCTGTGTGACTCATGATGAGTGTCTGGCTGATGTTGAGCATTTTAATTACTACTGGAGACCCTCAGTAAGACCCCTGGGATTTTGTGAGCTTCTTGGTATCTGACTCAATTACAAGTCTTCTTCCTTTTGATTTTAGTCCATGGTTCTACTAAAAAACAAAAGATTTACATGCTCTGAAAAGAAACCAGAGTACAAGTTCTGTTTTTATTTTTTTAAGCATGTTTTCTCCTTTTAAAAAATATTTTATTTGAGAGAGAGGGAGAAAGGGAGGGGAGGAGATAGAGGGAGTGGGGTGGGGAGAGAATAGGCATGCCAGGGGCTCTGGCCAGTGCTAATGAACTCCAGACACACGTGCCACCCTGTGCATCCGGCTTCATGTGGTTACTGGGGAGTCAATTCTGGGTCCTTTGGCTTTGTTAGCAACACCAGAACTGCCAAATTGTCTCTTCAGTACTTGAATTCTGTTTTTTTTTGTTTTTATTTTCTTTTTCTTATATACCTTATATCACTCCTTTAAAAAAATGTTTTGATCTTTAGTTTCAACTAAATAACAACTTATAAACTTTTATTTCCCTTTCACTCCTTGAAGTTCACAGAGTTTCAGGGTGTTAGGATAAGGTACTCTACAATTATGTAGGAGAATTGATGATTTACCTCTCACCTTAACAAGTTTGCTGGGTACCATGTTGCTTAGAAGAGGTGGGAGTAGGCATCCTTGTCTCATTTTATATTTTAGAGAAAATCCTCTATTTCTCTACATTTAGTACCATGCTTTCTGTGGGCTTATCATAAATGGCCTTTATTATTTTGAGATATGTCTATCTATGCCAAAGTTTAAGTGGCTATTCAATACAGAAGACCTACAAATTGCCATCTATAAAATATTACTGAAGAATTATTTTTTAATTAGCTTTCCAGAGGGAAGGTTTCTATGGTACTGATTCATGCCATCATTACTTTTGTGTAAGTTCCCCAGTCCCCTGCACCCTTATATTCTGATATAACTCCTAATAAAGAGGGTGGGAAATAGTCCAGGCAGAAGTGCCTTGTAGGGGCTAGAGAGATAGTTTATCAGTTAAGGTGCTTGCCTGTGAAGCCTAAGGACCCAGAATCAATTCTCCAGCTCCCATGTAAGCCAGATGCACATGGTGGCATATGTTCCTGGAGTTCATTTGCAATGGCGAGAGGCCCTGGTGTGCCCATTCTCTCTCTCTCTCCCTACCTATCTCTGTCATAAATAAATAAATAAATAAGTAAAATATTTAAAAAAAAAGTGTCCTGTAGGGGATGAAGAAAACTTACTCCTAAAACCATGGGTTCTAGCTGGTAAATCTCAGTGCCAGAACTAGGTTACTCCCACCTAGAATTGTTTGTCAGTGATGTCTATGAGGAACCCCCCCCCCAAACAATGCAGCATATTGCCAAAACACTTTGTTACCACTAGAGCTAAATATCAAGACCCTACTGCTGAATACTTTATAGGCTATGAGCATAGGGTAATGAGAAATCATGCTGGAAGTGAGAAGGAAGCCACCTTCTGGAAGGCTAGCCCTCATAGTGCTGAAAAGTACTATGTGAGCTGTTGGGAGACAGAGGTCAACAGTGTGCACAAGCAGAGGATCCTGCAAATTACAAAATCAACCAGCCAGGCAAACTTGTGCAATACTGGCATGCAGACTGTGGGGGTAATCAACTTCTCTTCTTCTTTTTTTTTTTTTAATTTAATTTATTAGTTTTCATTTCAGTGAATACAGGCAGTTTGGTACCATTATTTAGGCTCATCTGTGATCTACCCCCTCCCATTAGACCCTCCTTGTTAATGAATATGGGTCGTGCATTGTGGAATTAGCCCCCAGATATTAGTATGATAAATGTCTCTGCAAATCATGACCCAACATGTAATTCTGACATTCTTTCCGCCCCCTCTTCCGCAAGATTTCCCTGAGCCATGTTGGGTTCATTTTTGGTCTGCTTCAGTGCTGAGGTGTTGGGGGCCTCTGAGGCTCTGGCTCTCTGATTTGGTAGGAGTTGATTTTTCTCTGCGTTGATCTCCTTCCCCTTTGTGCTGGTATCCAGTTCACAGGAAAACATCACCCTTGCTTATTTCGCCAGTTGTCCTTAGTTTCAGTTGGGCCCCTTTTGAGGTATGTTGGGGCAGCTCTCTTCTTAGGATCTGCATCTATCTGGAAAAGAGAAGCAGATTCTCCAACGGAGAGTAAGTTAGCACCCGGAAAATTGAGATAACACTTACTTTTTTGATAGACAGTTTGATAGGTGTAGGCCCTCTTATACCCCGTGATTGATGGTAGCTTGATATTGTAGAGTGGGCTTGTGTTGGGTATGGTTCTGACTTGTTTCCCAGCTCCAGCTAAGGGTCTAGTACCACTGAGTGGATCAGTTAGCCAAATCAAGAGCAATTGATTCCTCACCATGGCTGTGTACCACTATTGCACTTGTGTGGGCATCACATCTGGTTATTTGTTGCTAATTAGGTTAAACAATGTGTTGCTTGGACAGATCTTGGTCATTTCCCCCAGTTGCCTATGTAGCGCCTTCTGGCACTAGACACGCTGACTGTCTGGGGACTGACTCTCTCCTGGCTTCCAGCCATGTCATTCCATTTTATGCATCAGCTGCGAATGGAGTCTTCAGCAATAGGGTCTTACCACTGGCCTTTGGTGGGTCATCAAGTACTCTGACAGAAGTCTGTCATTGTTTTGGGAAACCTTGTAGGTTTCTCTGATCAGAAGCTCATTGTGGATGGTAGGCCCAAGCTGGAAGTGGGGGTTACAGGTCAGGGTCTACTAAGAAATTGAGGAAAAAGATAACTAATATACAAGAGTTAGAGAGGAGAGAGATAGAGGGGAGAGGGGGACAGGGAGGGAGGGAAGATGTAGGAGATTTAGGTCAGTCTTGATCCTACCCTCTCCAGTGTCTTGTGGTTCAGGTGTTTCCTGTAAGGGTCTAGTGAAGGTTCAGCCATTTGGTCTGTCTTTTAGGAAGTAGAATTTTATGGTACCATTGCCGTTTGGGTCCGGATTACTGTTTTCCACCCTTTGATTCCCTCCCCGCCCTCCCATCCATCTTATTGTCTAGTCCATGAGGTGCTTGCTGGGTATGTAAGGCATCTTGGGCAGATTCAGTTTAGGTGTTGCAGCTGAGTGAGACTATGTGTTGATTTTTTTTCTGTGATTGGGTAAGTTCGCTGAGAATGATCTGTTCCAGGTTCAACCATTTTTCCTCAAATTTCTTTATGTTGTTTTTTCTTACTGCTGTATAGAATTCCATTGTGTAGATATACCACATCTTTGTTATCCATTCTTCTAATGATGGACATCTGGGTTGATTCCAGCTTTTAGCTATTACGAATTGAGCTGCTACAAACATGGTTGAGCAAATCTTCTCTTCTTTTGGATATGAAGCCCACTCAGTTGGAGGGAATTCATATCTGGAACTGAGAATCAAGTCAGAGTCACATAGATAGGAAGGTCATAGACTCTAGAAAGAAGCTCTCAATGTTCTTTGGCTAAGAAGAGGGGCTTTGCCCATCAAAAGTCTTTGAAAGTACTCTGCTTACCCTCTATGATACATGTTACTCTCACTCTTGGTTCTACTTTTTTTTTTGTTTGTTTTATTATTTTTACAAATGGCAGTGAAAACTAGGGAGATCCAAGGTCTATCAATATAACAAGAAAAAATAGACAGCTGCCTAAGAAGAGATGACTCATCTCTCTCACATTTGCCAGGACCAAGGAGACATTACAGAGGAAATGCGATTTTAACTTGAGTCCTGCTCTAACTTCTAACCTCACAATCTCCTTCAGGGAGATAGTGATAGACATTGAGGAGACTCAAAACACATCACAGCAGAAATTCAGAGGATGCAGAGAGCACAACACTGAAAGAGACTTACAACATGTCTGTCAAGGCTCTGAAAACACTGAGAAGAGGGAGAAAGAATGTTGTAGCAGTCAGCCTCACATCACTGGGATGAGCCTCCAGACCAGACACAGTTATGGGAGGAAGGAAAGGATTTATTGAAGATTACAGATCCAGAGGGAGTTTCATGATAGCAGAAGAGGTGGGCCTGCTTTCACAGGTCCAATCAGAGAAAGAAGAAACCCACCACCAACACCAAAACCAAGTATACTCTTCAAACTCCAGGCAAACCTCAGGCACTTCACATATCTTTAGACTGGAATTCTAAAGCTGCTCCCACATCTTAGGGCTGGACCCTAGAATCTACCCACAGTGATGCCTTCAGCCAGGTGGCTACAGATCTAAATTACAAACTTTAATAAAATCTTGAATACATTGGGGGCCATCCATTCAAAGTACCACCAATGTTATGACCATAAGGTGTAACACGTATCTAGAGACATTGTCCCCCACACTGAGATTGACTGGAGCATTCATGATCCCACAGTGTTTAACAGCAACCCCACTGAGAAGGGTCCTCAGTGGAATGGGGGTGGGAGAGAGGGAATATAAGAGTATAACCCTATGGGAATATGACCCATATACAATATATTCTTGCTGTCAAGTTCATAATAAAAATAATGTACATGTATATATATATATACATATATATATGTACATATATAGTACTTGAAAATATTTTAGTCAAGCTATTGATTTATTATTTAGGAGGATAGTAACATTGGACTTTATAAAGAGAAATCTGTAAAGGATAGTGGTATTTAAGGAACACTTCCAATTAGTCCTGAATAATTATGATAAACTCCTTAATCATGTATGGAGTATTCCATTATTCATTCAACAAATATATTCTTAATTAAGTGGGTATGGAGTAAGAAATAAGTAGAAAAATCTTTGCTTTTGTGGATTCTATATGGTGATGGGAGACATGGTCAAGGACTAAATTTGTAAAATGAAAGTAAGTGTTAGAAAAGATGAGGTAAGCAAAGGTCATTGGCAATAGTTGGGATGGGGAGATTGCTTAGTGGTTAAGGTGCTTGCAGGTGAAGCCTAAGGACTCATGTTCGACTTTCTAGGTCCCACGTAACCCAGACACACACTGACGTAAGTGTGCAATGTCACACATGTGTATAATGTGGCACATTCATCTGGAGTTGGCAGCGGCTGGAGGCCCTGGTGCACCAATTCTGTCTTTCCCTCCCTCTTTCTCTCTCTCTTTCTTATATTAAAAAAAGGCCAGTCTGTTGGGATTTCATATATGTATGTGTATATATACATATGCATATATACATACATGCAGTATTTAATAGGATGATCAAAGGACTGAGAAGACGACATCTAAGATCAGTATTACGAGACTAAGAATCAAACCTGTAGTTATATAACAGAGCATCTAGGCATGACTAGCCAAGCAAAGGCCTTAAAGTATTCAGGCATTAAGGCAGGTATTGGAAAGTTTAGAGCATGGTAAAAGTAGACTCTGGGAAAGAGAAATTTTAACAGGTGCAATTTGAATCGACTGAGGCACAATTTCAGTCAGTTGACACCCATAGGTACTAGGTAATTCATTTTCATGGTCTTCATGTTTATACACAATTTGGTTGAAATGCATTAAAGCTTTTAATAATGTCAGTGTAAAGATTTAGAATGATGAGTAGATAAGAGGTATACAGCTAAATCACCAATTTAATCCCTAGGCCTTTATAAGATTCTTTGGAAGTGTTATTCAATTTTATTAAACTGACTAGTATACTGACCATAGAGATAACAATTAGAAGTCTATAAAATAACTCAAATATGGATGATAGTGATTATCTATGTAAAATACTACTGATTCATCCCAGAGATCAAGGATTGGGAAACATTTACTGGGTCATTAACCTTATATGCTTGTATTGGCAATTGAGTGAACACTACCAGGGGGAGGGAATGCATTAAACACTAACTGGAGAGTTCCCCAGTCCTAAACATCACATTTCTGCTTATGTCTTATAGTATCTAAAATTGAGGTTTGAAATGACTAGTTCATAGGCTGGCTTAAGTCTTATTTTCTGACAGTACTGTAAAGAACATATTGGCATAGTCAATATTTATTTTCCTTGAGTTTGTAAGTAAAAGACAGATTCAATTTAAATTGGTTCAAATAAACTTTAAATTTTTTCTCAAAAATTTAAAAAAATAGGTCTACTATCCAAATTCACATCATATATACAGACAGAATGAAATTAGTGTACCAAAGAGATATCAGTTCAAATGTGCTTACTGTGGCACTGTTCATAATAGCTATTGCCTAGATTTCGGTGAACAGATGAGTGAGTACAGATACTATGGTACAAATGTGCAGCAGAATAGCATTCAGTCATAATCCTCCATTATGAAAATACAACAAAACAAAACAAAACAAAGCCCTGTCATTTGAAACATGGATGGAAATGGAGAAAACTTTGTTAGGTAAGCAAATTAGACACAGAAACAGAAGTACTGCATGATTGCTGTCATGTGTGGAAAAAAAAATTCAGCCTGAAATGGAATAATTATTATTAGAGGTTGGGAAGAGTATGTATGGAGAAAAGTGGATGGACTAAATGTGTATGCGCATGTGGATCTATCATCCCAAACTCCATGTAAAACTAAGACTTTTAAGTTAAAAATAATTCTTAAAATCCTGGTAAGTGTCTTAGTTTCCTATGAAATGAATCCATGGCTTCTCTCTTGCCCAGTGTTGGAAATTACATTGATAATTTAGGGTGCAGGAAAAATTACACAGACAATGGGATTAGTAGGATGGTTGAGGGTGGTTCAGACAAGGGAGTCACTGCCCCGTCTATAGCCCACAGGTGGTTAGATGGGAAGTACCCACTGCAGTTTCCCTTGAGCCATGGTAGACCCGAGGGACAAAACAATTCCTGCTCAAGGATATGAGTAGACAAGCACATTTTCTAGGAATGACCCCAAACACAGACACCATCCCAGACAATGTCTAGTCTACCAGCAAACACAACTGTTACATTGTAGGATGGTTTATACTGATTGTCAGCTTGAGAGGATCTGGAATCACACCTGTGAGGGGTGAGGTATTTTGTAATTAGATTAGCCTCTTCACTTGTTTGTGAGGGATTAGCCCCTACAGGTGAATTAAAATGTGAGGCTCTGATTTAACTTTGGGCAGTGCCATTCCATGGGCTGGGGTCATGGACTATGTGCAAAGGAGAAAGCCGGCTGAGAAGCTACATTCATGCCTTTCTGCTTCCTCACTGAGGACTGAGTGTGACCAGCTGCCTCCATTTCTTGTGGCCACGCCTTCCCTGCCAGGGTGGAGTGTAATCTGGCACTGTAAACTGAAATAGACCCCTCCTGCTCTAAACGGAATTTTTATCAGCTATTTTATTCTAGCAAGAAGAAGGTATTTTGTTCCAGCAATAAGCCATACACATAGTCTACATGAACTAGCGAAGTATTTTTTTTATTTATTTATTTGAGAGTGACAGACACAGAGAGAAAGACAGATAGAGGGAGAGAGAGAGAATGGATGCGCCAGGGCCTCCAGCCTCTGCAAACGAACTCCAGACGCGTGCGCCCCCTTGTGCATCTGGCTAACGTGGGACCTGGGAAATCGAGCCTCGAACCGGGGTCCTTAGGCTTCACAGGCAAGCGCTTAACCGCTAAGCCACCTCTCCAGCCTGAAATATTTTATTTATTCAAACTTGAGCTAATATTATAGTTCAGGGAGTTTTACATTTTATGACGTTTCCAGCCTGATTAGAGATATTTTATGGAATTCAGTATGAAATTCAAGACATCAACTATAGGAATGGAGAGGTATTTGTCTTTGTGTTGAATTATCTTAAAATTATTTTAACTAGCTTAAGAATTTGGTTCAGGGTACAAATATGAAACATGCTAGGATAAGACCCATCCATGAGTCAGCATGAGTCAGCAATTCAGTGAGCCTGGGAACTGGAAATGAGTTGGAATGTATTAACTTTCTAGCACTTTAATGTGAATGAGGCTTTTGAACCCTGAAACGTCCAATGTCTGTGGTTGTCTGTTTAAGGACAGTTTTGCAATACAAAGTAATTCAGGGAATAAGCTTTTAGACAAGACAAAACATTACTGTTGTGTCACATTAAGAGAAATATATTACTTGAGTAGCTCAAGCAAGATGAAGTAAGAACTTTTATTATCTAAAATCCTGGGGCACCCATACCTAGTGAAAGCTTGGTTGCCTAAGGAGAAACTCAAAATAAATCATTTCAGGGAAGAACTTCGACAAAGTCAGTGTTATAAAACACGTGGAGCTGTTTCAAGTGTGCAAACACTATAATCCTATAAAAAGGACACTTCTGAGGGGTAACTACATTTGATTTCTTCAATTATCTTCTGATTATGGAGGGGAGCTATGATGATTATGGGTAGAACAGGTAGATGCTGTGCAGTCCTGCTCCAAGAAACAAACAGGCATATCTATTAATAGCTATTGAACAATGAAAGGTAAACAGGGGCCACTGAAGTGTTATAAACTCCACACAGCAGTGATATTGCAAGTGAGTAGCAAACAGAACAGCGCCTTCAAGGAACAATCAGAATGGGCCACACAGTATTTCAGATGGGTATTCACTTTCCATCACCAGATGCTTTGCTGGGATTTGTTGAGAAGTTCAGGTTCTAAGCAAATTCATGAAGCAATGTCATGGTGCAAGTGAGACCAACTTCAGCAAAGTTCGCAGTACATTTGCAAACATTTTATCTATGTTCATATGCAGCAATTACTTTTCAGAGCACGTGTTTGTGTGTGGTGACTGCTTATTTAACTAGAATTAGAGTGGAAAAGTAGCTCTGTTTCAGGACCTATACAACTTAAAGAGCCTTGGCTCCAGTCTATGCTTCCTATGCCTTTGGGGAATGTTGTATGGCTTGCTTTGAATGCTTGCTTAGAGAGATAGGATCAGCGTACTTGGATTCTTATTTATGGTGTTGTAATTCTAAAAGCAGCAAACTGGAATCAGTGATGTAGTGCTGATATCTTATCCCACCTCTAAATCATACTGTTGGCTGTAAATCAAGAGTTCCATGGTTCTGGATATGTTCTGAAGACTCTTCCCGTCTTGCATTGCAGACCAGTGCTGCCTGGACAAAAGTTTACATGGCACACAAATCATTCCTTTGAACAGGGAATTGTGAAGAAAACATGGTACAAGTGGATATTTAAGAGACAGAAGCAGGAATTCTATTTTTTTTTTAAATGTTAGTCTTAATCTTATTTACCTATTAGATAGTATGAAAGGATTGACTCTTCATATATTGCTATATCTTTGAAAATTGTCCAAGATTTATTCAATTTTCTTTCTTATTCTTGTGAAATATCTGGAGGCATGATATATCAAACATAGACAAAATTCAGTGTGGAAAGATGTAAAGGCTTCTGGAGATTGTACAACAGTATGAGTGTACTCAACACTACCCGGCTGCACACTTACAGTGGTGAAGATGGGAAAGCTGATGTGATATGCTTCACACCAACATTTAAAAATATTTTGTTTATTTAGTTATTTAATCAAGAAAGAGAGAGAGAGAGAGGCAGATAGAGAGAATGATTGCACCAATGCCTCTAGCCATTGAAAATTGAACACCAGATGCATATGCCACCTTGTATATCTGTCTTACATGGGTCCTGGGGAATCAATTCTGGGTCCTTAGATTTCACAGGCAAGTGCCTTAACCACTAAGCTATCTCTCCAGCCCAACACACAACATTTGAAAAAAACCTGGTGAAATAGACAATGATGCATGATTGAGAAACATCTCAGCCATTTCATTGTGGGACGGTCTGATTTCATATGCCTCTAGTATGTTGTTCTTTATCAACCAACACTTCTCTCCCTCCCTTCATACACATCACTCCCTCTTTCCTTCTTCCTCCCTTTTTTCTCTTCCCTTTTTGAGTTTTGAAGTTAGGCTATTGCTATTTACCTCAAGCTAACCTTGAACTTGTGACTTTTCTGTCTCTGAGTGCTGGGATTTCAGTATGGACCCTGTACCTGGCTTCAGCAAACTCTTAGTTTTGTAGTTTCATATACTTATATAATGTATTTTGATATTATTTATTCCTCATTTCCTTCTCTTACTCTGTCCCACAAACCCCCTTCTTTCTAATTAAACCCTTCCTACTTTCTTACACGTGTGTGTATGCTCACACGCACATGTGCATGCATGCGTGTGAGTTCACACATGCCCCCACCACTGAGTTAAATTGGGATTGCCTGTATTAGCACAGTGGGACATTATTTACTGGAGTATGGGAAAATTGCCAGAGGCCTCAACACTGAAGACCGTGACTCCACCACTCAGCAAGTATTAACTTCTAGTAGGTACTCTGTGAGGAGTGGGGTCCTGTTTGCCTCTTCTCCATCCATGATGATATGTACACAGGTTTTGCACAGGAAACCAACCACAGCTTCTGTGTGCATGCCTATGATGCCATAGATCCACAACACAGCCTTCCATATCATTCCTCTCTATTCTTTGGCTCTTATATTCTTTCCATCCCCTCTTCCATGCATGTGGTTCCCTGAATCTTGGAGGGGAGGTTCAGATGTCCCAGTTAGGGCTGTGGTATACACAGTAGTCATTGGTTCTTAGCCATTTTGCCAGGTGTACATCTCAGAACTAGTCTCTCCTGGGTGCGGAAAGAAACTTCTGTGACTGGAGTGGAAAGAAACTTTGGGACAAACGTAAATATTTAGGAAGAAGTTCGACAACCTTACCATTTAAGATAGCATCAGTAGTAACTCCCATGTTCCCACCATGCCTATGTCCCTAGACAAGAGCTTTTGACCAGGCTTGCATACTGGGCATGAATTCCCTCCTGTCTTTCTCTCTCCCTGATACTTGATAGACATTTCTTAGAAAGAATGCTGTACCGAGATTGGAAAACAGTGCTCTATCTGGCAGCAATCAAGGACTAACACCCTGACACATCTCTTAGTTGAATCCTATCAAATGGCTATTTGGTTGGCTAATGTTGCCCAGATAACCTCCTTATGAATTGTCTAATCAAAGATAGTTTTAAAATTTACAGAATTTCAAAGAAATTATTAAATCATCTTTTGGTGTTAACTTAGCCTCCTGATAGCTATATGCCTGGAACCATAGCATTGTCTGGACAGTGCTTTTTCAGATGCTGGTCTGCTGGCAGGTTCATTCTTCCTGCTGCTCTTGCCATAGCTCTCCAGCATTCACCTCCAGAGATAATTATAGTTATTTTATTTCTGGTCTTTAGCAATCCACTTAAAGTTTGTATAACAGGGTACTACTTAATATATTCAAACTAGCATTTTATGTTAGCACAACATATTTAATTATTTAAAAAATATATACTGGGAACCGAGTCAGAATCCTGTGATGACCAGGATCATGGACCAAAAGGTAGGCTCCACTCATCCAAATCTCTCTTAGTTACCAATGATCATCTCGCTGAACCTATGCTGACCTAAGTCTCCAGTGGAAAATCTGTTGTTTTTTTTTTCAGAAGGCAATGAGAACTGAGGAGATAAAACGCACTGCCAACAATAGCCAGGGCTCAAGTGAAGCCACAGGGGAGCATGAGTGATGAGCAAGAGTCCTGCTTCCACAGTGAACCTGACAGTGTGTGCCAGGGTGATGGAGACAGACCCTGTGGATACTCAACATGTCTCAAAGCACCAGAAGCTGCTGAAAGCTCAACAGTAAAACAAACTTAAAACACACCCATCAAGGCTTGGGGAATTTTTAGGAAGAGGGAGTGGAAAGATTTAAGAGCCACAGAGTGGAAGGGAATGTCCAGAGGCATTGCTCTACCCCCCCCCCATGACTGACTGCTGCTGTTATAACTCATAATTCACAACCACATGGTGAATACCAGCAATCCCACTGAGGAGAGCCGACAGTAGAAGGGGCCAGGGAGGAGGGAGATGATAATACCCATATACCCACATATTAGGTGTCCCTACAAAGTTCTACCTAATAATAAATAAATAAAAATATAGAGAATTATGGCGGGCACCCTCTCTATCCTTTTTTGGCTGTTCATCTCTTCATGCCTGAGTCTTGGGGTCTCTGTGCTTGTAAAACCACGTCCTTCCCACTCTGGTGGCCTGCCTGCCAGAGTTGGAGAGGATGTTCTTTTTCTATTATTATGATTATGGCCTTTTTATTTTTTAATTTTTAGAAAATCCCTTTTCACGTTTTTATTCCGAGGCCTATGCTTAACTCCCACATGGACTCTCAGAAGACATGGGTGCATCCAGTCCCTTCTCCTTGGTTTGTAGCCTCCCCCTCACTCCCCTGTCTTCCCTGAACAAATATAATAGTTTATAAACTAAATATAATATATATATATATATATATATATATATATATATATATATATATATATCTCACAAAGATTTGGGCATACTTAAATTTTCTAGTTCATATGTACACTAGCCATTTAGACTAAGCTAGTTTTAGTAAAGCATGGCTGAGTTTTCAGTATAGGCTTGCTGGTAAGATCTTGATTTGTTTTCATTAGACTGCAGCTACTTAAACTCTTATAAAATTATGAAGTAACTCCATCAAGTTAGCAGATATTTATTTATTTTGTGTTTTTTGAGGTAGGGTCTCACTCTAGCCCAGGCTGACCTAGAATTCGCTATGTAGTCTCAGGGTGGCCTTGAACTCACCACAATCTTCCTACCTTTGCCTCCTGAGTGCTGGGATTAAATGCGTGCGCCACCACGCCCGGCTTTTTACCAGATATATTTTTATGGTGAATTCTCAGAAAAGGAATTTGTGGATCAAAGAAAAACATTATTAAAAATATTAAATATCTTGTCAGAAATCTTTCCAAAGGCTGAATCCATTACATTTTCACATCAGAACTTCTGTGTATCATGTCCTACAAAAGTATGTATGTTATTCCATATTGAAAAAAGTTGACAAATTGCTCCTCCTACAGTTTTATTTTCTGAATTGGTAGGTTATTCAGAGGACACTTTTTTTTTAACCCATGTTTCTGTTTTCACAAAATACTTTTCTTTCTTTTCTTTTCTTTTCTTTTTTAAATATGGAACGCTTCACGAATTTGCGTGTCATCCTTGCGCAGGGGCCATGCTAATCTTCTCTGTATCGTTCCAATTTTAGTATATGTGCTGCCGAAGCGAGCACAAAATACCTTTCTTTTCTTCTATTTTTTTCCAAAGAACTGGTAGGTTTTCTTAGTGATTTGTACAAGCTCACTGTTCATTGGCAGAGGACTTGCCATGGATATAAATTTATACTTAGAAGAGCTCTCTTCTTAATCACTTTGCATGTTTCAGTGGGAGTGAGGGAGTGGAGAATTATACATTACCTCTGCCTCTCTGGGCCTGTAGCAATATTAACTTGATTTTGATCCAGATTTTCTTTGGGAAAGTGTTACACATGCAAAAGCCATTTGCTATGACTACCACTAAAACAAGCAGCTTGGAAATATTATCTTTTTCTTTAACTTAGAGTGGCCGGGAAGACAGATCATGGGATATATGGAATATTTGAGAGCGAGTCAGAGGACGACCCCATTCCACACCTGCTCTGACAGGTCAACTCCTTGTCTTCTTCAGCCTGGAGCAGGGCAAATGGCATGCTCAGAAGCCCTGGAACATTGTTGCTCTGGTTTCCCATAACCTCCCCTGGATAATTAGCTAATAAGAAGCATTCACAGGAGTTTATTTGGGAATTGGCTGCTGCTTTGTTTTCCCTGGTATTGCTGCTGCCGAAATAGTTTGTGTCTGAAGTCAGCATGGCTGTGGTCTCCTTTCTGTGACAGAGGATATTGTGAAAGCCTTGGGCACCACAGCAATGGATGAGTATTACCCCTCATGCTGAAAAACAAGGAGCTGTAGCAGAGCTGCAGCTGATCCACCGAGGCCTTGCGCGGGGGGTGGCTGACTTCCCTTCCCCAGTGTGGTCCTCCTCCGCCCTGCTCTTCCTGCAGTTCCAGGGTCCCTGTGCGCTGGCTGGGGTTTTTGAAAAGTTAATTATTTTACCAATTATTTTTCAGATTTCTGATGGGTTCATAAAGAAAAAAAATGACTTCATTAATCTTCTCTAGGAAAATAAACTTTATGGTGAGGGTTATAATTCCTAGTTTCTGGGCTGGAGTGGAGAGATAGCTAAGCAGGTAAGGTATACTTGCCTTAAAAGCTAGAAGACCCAGTTTGATTCCCCAGGACCCATGTAAGACGGGGCATGCATCTGGAGTTGGTTTGCAGTAGCTGGAGGTTCCTGTGTGACAACTCTCTCTCTTTCTCACTCTCTCTCTATCTTGAATAAATAATTAAAAAATAAATCGTTAAAAACTTCCTAGGTTCTGAATGTACTTTTCCCATGTGTGAATGAATGCACATGTGTGCACAAGCGTGTAGGCCAGTTCTGGCATCAGGTATCTTCAAGCTCTATCAGTTTTCACCTTTATTTCTTAAGACAGTCTCACAGCTTGCTGATTGGGCCAGTGTAGCTACCTAGCTTGCCCTGGAGATCAGATGATCTGAGTGTCTCCAGAGCTCTGGGATTACAGGCAGGCTGCCGTGCCCACTCAGCATTTACGTGGGTGCTGAGGATCCAAGCACATATCCTCACCTTGGAGTGATGAGTGCTTAGCTAATTGAGCTTTCTCCCCCAGTGTCCAGATTATGATACTTGCAGAATACTTTCCCTTAATATGTTAAATGAACAAAAGTGATTATTGAAATTTTTTAAACTACAACTAAGCAAAATCAGGAAAGAAAAAGGAAATTTAAGTCATCCACTATGTCAGCACCCCCATGATGATTCTCATAACATTGCCATGAGTCATTTCCTTTCTATGAATCTGTATTCTCTTAAGGATTCTTTTTGATTTATTTGAGAGAGAAAGAATGAGTGCATGCCATGGCCTCTGGCTGCTGTAAATGAACTCCAGATACATGCGCCATGTTGCGCATCTGGCATTTTATGGGTACTGAGGAATTGAATCCAGGCCCAGTAGGCTTTGCAAGCAAGCAACTTTAATGGCTGAGCTATCTCCCCGGCCATGAATTTATGTTTTAAGGCTATTAAAAGCTTTGGCTTAATTAAAAGTGAGAAGATTATAAAATATTTGATGCTCAGATAGTGCAGTATTTTAATTTGATGCATCATTTGTCTGGTATGATCAAAACATCAAAATGTCATGGAGCACTCTGGCTTGGTAGATCTGGAGGCTGGGCAGGGCCGCGGGACAGCAGGGCGGTGCACATTCAGCACGTGGGGGAGCGCGTTTCCTCACTTCTTCTCGCTGTGTCCTGTCTCTGCAGATGCCGAAGGACTGTTCCATACGTTCTCCGTTCATAAGAGTCGTACGGCCTCGCCACCTGATCACCTTCCAAAGTCCCACCTCTCAGTGCCACCATGTACAGGGACAGGATTTCAACATGTGGATCTGGAGGTGATACAAGCGTGCAAATCAGAACACTTTGTCCTTCAATTAACTTGGCAATAAAACTGTCAGTAAAATCCTTTATTCTCTCTGGGTCTTGCCAACTTCCTAAATGGGGCTTGAGAACCCCTAACTTCTTTCAAGGAGCCCTACTTTATGAATACTCTGGATCTAACTAAGGAAATCCATCAAGCCATAAGCCCAATATTTTGTGTATAAAGCATCATAAGCCTGGTTATGAGTATAATTTCCCATCTCAGAAATATGACCAATGTTAGGTTAGGTATTAATTTTAATCACTGATCTTTTGGTTTTTAAGGAAAACAAGAAAATGACTCCCACTGCAACTACACTGACTATTCCATACCATAATATATATATATATATATATATATATATACATATATATATATATATATATATATATATATATATATATATATATCTAAAAATGTGACTCTAGTTTTTTTTTTTTTTTTTGCCTTATAAACAGTGTTGCAGTTAGATTATTGCTGCTGGTAGGAAACAACTGACCAAGAGCAGCTTGTGGGAGGAAAGGGTTTCTTTTAGCTTGTAGACTTGAGGGGCAATTCCGTAATGGCAGGGGAAAACAATGGCTTGAGCAGAGAGGTAGGCATCTCCTTTGGCTAACATCAGGTGGACAACAGCAGCAGAAAGTGTGCCAAACACTGGCTAGAGGAAACTGGCCATAACACCCATAAACCAGTGCCCAACAATGCACCACTTTCCCAATTTTACTCCAGTTTCCCAATTGCCACCAGCTGAGAACCTAGCATTTAGAACACCTAAGTTTATGGGAGACACCTGAATCAAACCACCATAAACAGTGACTTCATTATTTAAAAAACAACCTGAATTCTTTTTATTTTTAAAAATATTTTTATGAGAGAGAGAGAGAGAGAGAGAGAGAGAGAGGGAGAGAGAAGGAGAGAGAGAGAGCACACCATGGCATCCAGCCACAGCAAACAAACTCCCGATGCATGTGCAACCTTATGTAGGTCCTGGGGAATTGAATGTAGGTCCTTTGGCTTTGCAGGCAAGTGCCTTAACCACTAAGCAACCTCCCCTGTCCCAAAACATGAGTTCTTTATGTAAAATTGAAACAATTTCAATCAAAGCACAAAGAATAAAGCTTAAGAATGAATTCAAATTATACCACCATAAAATCTTATAAGTAACATTTGGGGAATGTCAGTATAAATATTGTCTGTGCATTTTTATACAAGGAAGACAGATTATCAGAAAAATTAGAAGGCTACATAGCAAATATATACACTGTATATTTCAACTACACAAATAGGACTGGTTTTAAAGACATTTTCATCCCTCAATTGTAGAAGAATCTTCTCATTCAAATGCTTTTGACACTAACAGAAGGAAAAGAGACACTGAGTTCAAAGTAAAGTTAATGTTGCTTTAGACCAATCCCTCCTCAAGCAAAACTGCAAAAAAAAAAAAAAAATACTGTATGTTTGAGCCACCTTTTGCATCTGGCTTTATGTGGATGTTGGGTAACTGAACCTGCGTGGTAGGCTTTGCAAGCAAGCACCTTTAACTGCTGAGCCATCTCCAGTCCTATTATTAGGTTCTGACTTTTTAAAAACTTTTTAAAAAACTATTTATTTTCAAGCAGAGAGAAAGAGAGAGAGAGGAGAGAGAGAGAGAGAGAATGGGTACACATGCTATGGCCCCTTGCCACTGCAAATGAACTCCAGATAGATGCACCACATTGTGCATCTGGCTTTAACAGGGTACTGGAAAATCAAACCAGGGCCATTAGTCTTTGCAAACATGTGCCTTTAACCATGTCTCCGGCTCCTTAATGCTTGTTTTTTTTTTTTAAATTATTAGTAGCACTTTATATAGTATTTAAGTTGCAGGTCATTCTTTGCTTATTGTTGAGGTGCTCTGTCACTGAGGCAGATGCATTTTTTCAATGGCTTAAGAGTCACTGGGATAGGAAATGAATTCACACACCTCTACAATATGTGTATGGGAATGGGACTAATGTGCAAACAAATATCATCTATATTTATGATGTTAGATCATTATTTTTTCCTAGATATCTCATTCTGTAGGCTAAACGGTGTTGGGACTAGCTATATAACACAAGTTGGCCCCAAACTTCCAGTGATCCTCCTGCTTCAGTGTCCAGAGCGCTAAAAGTACAAGCATGAGCTGCCATGCCCAGGTTACATGCCCACAGGACAGTGCTGGCTCCCTGTGAAGGTGACGGAACCACAGAGAGAGAGCACTGTACATATGGATGACTCTCACAGAGAAAGATAAGCTCACCCCAGCCAGTTATCTTAAAAGTCAGAAATGGATTGAAATTAAAAACTGACATGATTTTTATCTTCCAAAAATGTATTTAAATTTTATAGAAGGGCAAGCTTGACAAACATGCACACATACATCTCTCACAGTTAGACACTGTACATGTACCTTCTCTACGTATGGTTTATATTTCCTATCATTGGTCCTCCATGTTGAAAGAGGAGAATTAAATGAGTAAATAGGGGCAGAACAATGAGATATGTTCCTCATGTTCTGTTGAAGCCACGTGGGGATAAATTTTTCTTCCCTGGGAAAAGATATCTTAAAAACTTTTAAGAATTTTTGAACTTATGTTCACATAGTGAATCCTATGGACTATTTTGCAAACATAGCCTCAGTTCTGAATTAAAAGTTTTGTCAGGTTTAAGAACCACAAACTTCAAGTGGTATTCAGACATAAGCTTTCCTGTTCTTTAAGCATGGAGTCCCTGGTGGAAGTCTACAGTGGGGAGGAGTAGCAAAGGGGAGGATCGGGGGAGCACCTCCTCTACCTGGAGTCTTCTATCTCTCTGAGCTGGGAATGGAAGCAGGAGAGCAGAACAGGCATGGGGAGGGTGAAAGGCTGATTTCTCTGGGCTTTACTTGGAGTTTAAATATTTTTATTTATTTACCTGCAAGCGGAGACAGACAGACAGACACACACAGAGAATAGGTGCACCTTGACCTCTTGCCACTGCAAGCAGACTCCAGACACATGTACCACTTTGTGCATCTGGCTGTATGTGAATACTGGGGAATCAAACCCAGGCCATCAGCCTTTGTCAGCAAGCACCTTTAACCACTGAACTATGGCTCCAGCCCTATGCAAGCATTTCTATACATAGATATGTAGTAAATGGTAAAATTGACCTGTCCAATTTTAAATAGTAAGTTATTGAAGAGATGGTCTTGAGATAACTGGCTACTAATTAAGAAAATCCTAAAGTTCACATTAAAATTCAGATTTTGAAAGGGGAATGGAAGCAAAAGCAAATGACAAAGAACTAGGAAAGCTGAGTAAATATGTATCTTATTCAACATGAGAAGACCATTTTCTGAATAGAAATATAAAAGGATTGTTAAATTATATTGCACAAAAATCAAGATATCCTACATAAGAAAATACCATAGAATCCTAGGCAATTTGAGAAAAACAAAAACAAAAACAAAAAAAAACCCCAACTATTTCAAAAACAAGGTAAATAGGTAGCTAGTAGATATTCCTCTCAAAATACTGAATACAAATACTATAACGATAAAACACATTTTTTACTGAGTACTATTTATAGAGAGCATGGTATTTACCAACATAGATTGGTAAACTATATTGAGAACTATGTTTTATATCTTTAACCTGTGGTGGAAGTTTTTTTAAGAAAATAAATGAAGGCCTGCTAACAGAAATGGCGGACAGGCTGGTGAGTTGGAACTTGAAAGTTGAAACACTCAGCATTTCTTGGTATGGGGATACTGTCCCAGTTCATGACATTATCATATTTATCACTTCAAAAGCCTTACTGGGTAAAGTAAGGGAACTTTCTGTAAACATCCTGTTTTAATGCAAATGATTTCCTGGAAAATGTTAAGAGGTATACTTGAGGAATGGGCACCAAGTTAAGGAGCTAGCTTTGGAAATGTTGCTGGGAGATGTTTATACTTAACACACTAAGACTTGACTGGATCTTCATTTCCCATCAGGGATGACCACATTGTTACCATGATGGATTCACCATCTCATCAGATAGTTCTCTAACTCTTGTGCTTTTCCCTAAGTTGGTTGCTGTCCTGACATGTCTATTCACCCCAGAAAGACCAAAGCTTGATTGAACCAAAGGTGTTTTTGGTGAACCAATGAGCTTATGAGGGTTACTTACAGAGCAGAATGAGGGGCTGCTACAGGAGTATGGGTGACTCAAAGGCAGCTGTATGGCTGAGAAGTCCAACCAGCATAGGTGACCTGACATGAAAGCTGCATCTCTGGAGATCATTACGTGACCTACAGGTAGCTCGGAGAATGTGAGTTTTCCTCCCTCCAAGCTGTTGTTTAACCCCTTCATATAACTTTGAGGAGTGGTCCTGTGACTTTTTTGGGGGGGGCGTTTCAAGGTAGGGTCTCACCTCTAGTTCAGGCTGACTTAGAATTCACTGTGTAGTCTCAGGGTAGTCTTGAACTCTTGGTGATCTTCCTACCTCTACCTCCCGAGTGCTGGGATTAAAAGTGTGCACCACCACACCTTGAGGTCCTGTGACTTTTTAACTTTCAGTTCTCCCGATTTACTGACCACCTGACTCCCTGCTCTCTTCCTGAAGGGATATTTCAATTTGGAGGAACTTACTATACAATTGAAAGTTTTTCACCTCTTGTGTATATTGTGGATGCAGTGGTAAGGAGATTCTAGTGAAAATACTCTGGTACCCCAGTGTTGGATCAGTGTATTTTCTGAGGTCACTATAAAAAATATGAGTCAGGATCCATATAGCTAGAAAAACTACAGTAAGAACAAAACCAAAATAAAAACTGTACCAAGAACAAAACCAAAATAAGTTCATTTTATTGATTGCTTCTGAGTGTTAGAGTATCTTTGGGGCAGTGATGATTCAAACAAGACATCAAAGATAGTACAATAGAAGTGAATGGGCAAAGCTGTAATCCAAGCCCAAAATACTTTTCATAACCCATCTCCCATTTCTCTTCATCTGATAGAAATTCAGAACAACTGATGGAGAGATGACTTTGGAGAGATACTGAAAATTTGCTTTCTAATAAAACTAGCTATCTTGTCTTATAACTAAAGAGGGTCTTATTTCACATAATCTGTCAGCACAGGGAAGGAGAACTTGTTAAGTTTCATGTTATATAGTAGCTGAATGGGTTTTAAAAATGATATGCAGTCATTCTAATAGACAAACTGGCATGCATAGATATACAAATGTCTTTTATTAGTTGACAGTACTATAATAAATTTTCCAGGAGTCAAAATAATGCATAGATTGTTATAGAAAATGTAACTGTGATATATAACTCTTTGGTATATTATGCATTGCAAACACATAGTAGCATCTATTTTACTTAATGAGTATGTTTAAACTACTAGACCTGCTCCTTTCTTATTAAGGCACAGTGTTATATTTAATATGTTAAAGTATCTTCCACAATCAACACTTGTGTGTAGTTAACTCCACCGGGGAAAATGAGACTGTCAACATAGAGAGAAATCAATTCTTTCTATCTCCCCATCTTTCTTTTCTTTGTTTCAAAAGAGGGCCCACAGTGATCCACAAACCTGCTGAGAATTACACTTATCAAGACCTGGTTCATAACCCATTGTGTCTACACACTGGGGAACATTTTCATCTTCAGTGTATGAACTTGAGCTAAAGATGTTAAATGATAGATTCAAACTGCTCTTAGTAATTTTTTGTAAGCTAAATAAAGAAACTCAGCTGACTTGAAGTTTGACATCATGGATATAATCCCACTTCCTTATTAACTTTCCTTTTCAGAAAGGTTATGACACCTGTCATCTTGTCTCATACTACATTTTTAATGTGGAAAATGATATTATGTTTAGTTGTTAATTTTATTTGAGAGAGAGATACAAAGAGAAAAAGAGGCAGATGGAGAGATAATTGGCTGATCAGGGCCTCTAGCCATCCCAAACAAATTCCAGATGCATGTGCCACCTTGTGTACCTAGCTTACATGGATCCTTAGGATTCACAGTACCTTAACCACTAAGCAGTCTCTCCAGCCCAAGATTTTTACATAATTATTTATCACTGAGGTTTTCTCTACCTCCTATACTTTATAACCTCTGTGATGTGAATCTTGATGGCATTACCTTCTCATTCTAACTACAGGGAGAACATTCTGCCATGAATTAAGAATAAGGCTGCTCTGGGAGATTGCCATTCTGGGAAAGAAACTTGGATGGTCTAAAGAGAGGAAATAGCCTGTTCTCGACTACTTGTACTTATTTCTCCATCTCTTGCATTATCTAGTATTATGCATGGTAGTGTTAGATCTATGCATTCAGAGCAGACAATTATGAGAGGGAATGCTAGAAGTGATGGCAACACGAATCTCATTATTCAGATCTGGTGATGGTTTGCACACAACACTACAAACTTGATGTTCTCCCCACACTAGAGATGAGGTCCTCCACTACCTGTCTCCATCCCCTATTAGACAGATGTAGTAAATGTTAACAACGTACTGGGTTAGGTAGGTGTTTGTGAAAAAAATCCATTCATGTCTTTTTACAGCAATGTGCTTGTGCTGGAGAGTATAAGAAGTTCTCTTTTTACTATGCCTCTCTTCTTCATGTCTTTGTTATGACACATCCCACCAGTTTACAAGAAAATATATATGTAAATATAACCACCTAAATCTACTTTAATTTATCTGAAGGCCAGCCGCTTTGCTTGGATGCTTAATTGAAAACACAAACATTGTTATTCAAGTCCTACGTCTGGTCAGAACTGAGGATCAAAGGGCCTGGGCATGTCTCTACAAAAACAAAAATAATTGAGTAGGTGGAAAAACAAAAAACACTCAAGAAAGAAGTAGAAGAGGACTTAAGAAGATGGAAGGGCCTCCCATGTTCCTGGATAAGTAGAATTGATACTGTGAGAATGGTAATTATACCAAAAGCAATATACAGATTTAATGCAATATCAATAAAAATACCAGCATCATTCTTCACTGAGACTGAAAAAATTATCTCAAAATTCATATGGAATGGCAGAAGGCCTCAGGTATCCAAACATATCCTCAGCAAAAGAAACCCCTCTTGTAGTATCACCATACCTGATCTGAAGCTATATTACAAAGCCATACTGACAAATACAGCATGGTACTAGAATAAAACAGAAACATAGAGCAGTGAAACAGAATTGAAGACCAAGACTTTAGAGCAAGCAAATAAAGTTTCTTGATCTTTGACAGAGGTGCCAATAATGTATACTGGAGAAAAGATAGCATCTTCAACAAATGGTGTTGGACAAATTGGATGACTATGCAAAAAAATGAAATTAGATGCACTCATTTTGCCATAAACAAAAATCAAGTCCAAATGGATTAAAAACCTCATTATAAGACCTGAAACACTTCAACTACTGGAAGAAAAAATAGGAAGCAAATTCCCTGATACAGGACTGGGAAAAGACTTCCTGAACAAAATCTCAGTAGCCAAGGAAATTAAACAAGCACTCAACCAATGGGATCTCATGAAGCAAAAAGCTTTTGCACAGACAAACATACCAAATGCAGAGCCAACGATTACCCACTGAATGGGAGAAAATCTTTGCCAGCTATACCACTCACTGGTAGAAACCTAATATCTAGAATCTATAAAGAACTCAAAACACAAAACAATAAAAAGTCAAGCAACTGCTGGGCATGGTGGCACATGCCTTTAATCCCAGCACTAGGGAGGCAGAGGTAGGAGGATCATCACAAGTCTGAGGCCACCCTGAGGCTACATGGTGAATTCCAGGTCAGCCTGAGCTAGAGTGAGACCCTACCTTGAAAAAAAAAAGTCAAACAACTCACTCCAAAAGTGGGGCAGAGAACTGAATAGGGAGTTCTCAGAGGAAGAATGACAAATGACTAACACTCACTTAAGAAAATGTTCAACATCCCTAATCATCAAGGAAATGCAAATTAAAACAACTATGAGATTCTACCTTACTAAAGTAAGGATAGCAAACATTAAAAAAAATCAAATGAGGGCTGGAGAGATGGCTTAGCGGTTAAGCGCTTGCCTGTGAAGCCTAAGGACCCCAGTTCGAGGCTCGGTTCCCCAGGTCCCACGTTAGCCAGATGCACAAGGGGGTGCACGCGTCTGGAGTTCGTTTGCAGAGGCTGGAAGCCCTGGTGCACCCATTCTCTCTCTCTCCCTCTATCTGTCTTTCTCTCTGTGTCTGTCGCTCTCAAATAAATAAATTAAAAAAAAATCAAATGAAAACAAATGTTGGTGAGGTTGTGGTGAAATAGGAACCCTCATTCACTATGGGTGGGAATGTAAGCTGGTACAACCACTGTGGAAATCAACTTGGTGACTCCTGGCAAGGATGAATATAGAGTTTCCAGCAGACCCTGTTATTCCCTTACTAGACATTTTCCATAAAAGCTCCACATCTCAGTTCACAAATATTTGCTTAACCATGTTTACAGCTGCTCAATTCATAATAGCTAAAAACTGGAATCAGCCCAGGTGCCCATCATTGGATGAATGGATAACCAAGATGTGGTATATCTACATGATGGGATTCTACTCAGCAGTAAGAAAAAATGACACACTGAAATTTGTAGAAAAATGGTCAAACTTAGAAAAGATCATTTTAAGTGAACTCATACAATCACAGAAAAACAAACATTACATGATCTCACTCATCTGAAGTTTCTAACCTGGATCAGCCCAAGTTGCTTACATAACTGATTAGCATCTTGAGGCTTGGACAATAGGGGGGGTAGGGCTTTAGGGAAAGGAAAGATTGGGGTGTACACAAAATCTGAACCCAAATTGAACTGGTACCATAGAATCCTATCTCCTGGAAATCAGACTAAAATGTGGAACCATCAAGCAAACCTTACAGAGATCACCTGAATCAAAAGGACCTAGAGAGAGTGAGATGAAACATAACCTCAAATTTCCCCTGTTTCTCTTTCTGATCTGGCCTTTTCTTTTCCCTTGGTTCTAGCTTGTAATTCCCTGTATCAGGATGTGGTCTACATCCACAATGAGCTGTTGATCAGAGAGACTTACTAAATCTCCCAAAACAAACAAGACAGACTTCTGTCAGAGCACTTGATTACCCACCAGAGCTTAATAGTAAGACCCTACTGCTGAAGACGCCATACACTGTTGGCAGGCACCATGGAGGAACCTGGTTGGAATCTGGAAGAGAGCCAGGCCACAGCCAACTAGTCCATCTAGTGCTGGAAGGTGCTACATGAGCTAACAGGGGAAAGTGGCCAATATCTGTCCAAGCAACTCAAAGTCTAAGTGACTCAGAAGCAAACAACCTGATATGATGCTCATACAAGTGCAATAATGGCACACAGTCATGGTGGGTAACCTACTGCTCTTGGACTGGCTAACAGATCTGCTCAGTGGAAAGGAAACCATATCTGGAACTGGGAAACAAGTCAGAATTATATCCAGATAATGATTTTGCTTTCCATTGTCAAGTTCCCATTAACCTTACACTATAAAACTGTCTAAACCCTTATAATTCTCTCCAAATTAATAATGGTTATCCATTTTAACTGGTACTGACTTCACTCTCCATTGGAGAATATGCTTCTATTTTTCAGGTGGGAAGTGGACTTGAGATAAATGACCCCATGCACTCCACCCCGGCCCCAGCTGAAACCACAGAGGAATTAGGGAGATAAGCAAGAACACTGTTCTCTTAGTTAACCTGATATCAGCACAAGTGTGATGAAGATAGACACAGAGGATACTCAATACCTATCAAACCAGAGATCCAGAGGATCTTAACTACCCATCACTGAAGTAGACTTAAAATGTTCCCAGTATGGCTCAGGGAATTTTGTGGAAGAGGGGGTGGGAAGATTGTTAGAGCCACAAGTTGGGACATTTTGCACAGAGTCATTGCCTCTCCCCCATCACTGACTGCTGCCCCCATAATGCATGACCCACAATCCCCATGGAGTTGACCTGCATCCCCAGTGAGGGTGACCTCTTCAGGAAAGGGGCAGGGAGAAGGGGAAGGATGGTATGAACATGTGATGTTTACATACAAAATATGTCCATATCTAATAATAAAAAAATGAAAGGAAAAACAAATTGGGAAACAGATTCCCATGATAATTTTGTCAAATCTTTTCTATACATACTAGATTTCTGTATTTGAAATCATTGGAATGATATGCAGTGTCCTCTAGTAGTTATAAAGGAAAGAAATGCATTTTCTCACAATGAAAGTATCTTTAGGACCTATGCTATACTCAATTTGCTGTGGTCTTAAACTTGACAAAGTAATAAAACTGTTTGTGGGAATTCTAGTTCCATAGAGCACATCAGTAGAGGGAAAACTGCTTCTGCGTTTCAAGGAAAGTCTCATTGCCTTACTTTTCAAAGCCCATAAGACATCCTCCCTGTGGGAAGCAGCTGGGCTCAGTGTGAACTGAGGGGAGAACTATGCCAGGAGTTCAGGGACATCTTGGTTAGTGTTGCTGGAGTTTTCTTTCTAGTTGCATTCACCAAACCATGTGACTATGTCCTGTGTAGAGCTTTTCTTTAACTGAGAGAAATCTTGCCCAGCAACATTCACCTTTGAATCAGAATATTTGTGATGCTGGTCACTGGGCAGATGTTCAGTTAAGCAGTGACTGAAGTTCAGCTCTACTCGGAACACATAAAAATGGCCTCAGACACGCCACATGCATTCTTTAATTGTATTTTCCCAAATCTCTCAGGGGAAATTGTTTAGCAGATGTACCAGCAATATGGAACTACCCTAGCAATTAAGTGTTATAACTCATGGGTCGAGAATGCGTTCAGTGGAAATCTGCCTCCTGGAAACATATGCCGTGCTGACACTTTTTATAGAAACAGCTAACACTAGGTTGTCAAAAACATCTCATTTACAGAAAGTGCAGTCTTCTCTGGAGCACTGCTCAGAAGTTCTTCATCCATGTATTCCCAGGCAGCTTGTCCAAATGCTGGACAACTTTGGCTTTAAGAACTTCAGTCTTCTCACGTGGGTCTCTGACCCTCCTCTGCAACTTTATGTCTGTCAATCAGACAAGAAAGGTAATTTCTATCCACTTCTGTATCTCTGACTGCTTCATTAAGCCCCTCAAAGTCTTACTCTTTTGATAAAAAAGAAATATGTCCACATATCTGTATTTGTATCTCTATCTATCTTCTATCATCCATGTATCTACGTATCCTACCACCGGCCTTTTCCCTCCCTCCTCCAATCCTCTCCTCTGAACATCTTCTTTCCAAATGGTCTCTCTTCCTTTTAGATGCCATCAAATTTCCCCCTCATATTATGCAGGTCTGTGTAGGCAGTCACAGCCACTGTGGAGTCATGATGCCATGGCTACTCTGTGTCTGAAAGGTAGCATTCCAAAGGACTCCTTCCCATTCTTTGGCTCTTACAGTCACAAAGGTTTACTCTTATCCTTCTACATTGATCCAGATATGTGGCTATGGATTTTGCATTTTCAGAACCACTTGTGCACTGCCAGGTTTGCCTTCTCAGGTTTATTTTTTCCTCTCTTGGAAACTGTGTGCACCCTCTTCAGCGATTATAGAAAAGAATGGCTTACAGGCTGGAGGTATGGCTTAGTAGTTAGTAATTTCTCTGTGCAAGCATGAGGGTCTGAGGAAGCCTGGGAGACCATTTGATTTTGATCCCACATAAATAGCCACGTGCATATACCACAAGTGCATGGGGCCCTCAAAGGGCACATGCGTACACACGCGTGCACATGTACATGCACACACACACACACACACACACACATACACACACAGTAGAAAAAAACAAAGATAATCATAGACTCATACTTAAGATTTATAAGAAAAATAACAGTGTGATCAAAGTTGTAGGTTTTATGTTAACTTCCTAACAATATATGTTTCTTATAAGAATTTACATTTAATGAATTAATTGATTGGATATCTCAATAGATTTATACTACTTCACACTTTGATGTTAATTGTTCTTGCTGTTGTTTTAATCAGAAAACCTTTCTAAAACATTTGCTAAGCATCTAAGAAATCACCACATCCCATCTACTTTGAACGAAAGCTCGAAGTTGTTTATTACATATATATATATATATCTCAAAGAGGTCCATGATATAAAATTGCCCCTCAGTGGAAGCTAACTCAGATCCAAAATTTCTCTCACTGTTTACTCCTTTAGCTGTTTGAGTGTGTGTGTGTGTGTTTTCAATCTGCCATTTCTCACTGTCAGTGTGTGAGCAGATTCTGAGAAAAAGGGAAGTCAGATGCCATAGGAAGAAAGAAAACAGAGGACACTTGTCCTCAGAAATGAGTGGTAAAAGGAATGATGAACTATGCCCAGGATTGTTGACAGCCAGCACGAGGTGAGCTCTGAGAAGCTGCACTGACTTGGTGACATGGAGCCACTCAGGAGGTTGGCATGGTTTGACAACAAACAAAGAAAGGAGAAAATTCCTTTAATCAAAGTGTGTACTCAGGAGAAGTAGCGAAACAAAACTGCAATTGCAGAGGACAGAGCAACCCAGAGCTGAGCACTGCTTATTCTGAACAACAATGTGAATATTATTTTCACAGAAAATTAATGATTCAAGACAGGAAGTCCTTGGAGTCACGTCTTTGGGTAGAAGCCAACAAGGGGAGTTTTGTCTTTTGTTGGCTCCAGTTGCAGAGAGAAGGTGAGGGCATATAGTGATTTTCTATGAAGGACTATGAGAAAATGTTCCTAGATGCATCTATTGCTTCCATGGCCTAAGGAGCAATGTGTTTAACTCATGTGAGTTTTTGAAGAGATACCCATGCTCATAGTTCCATTCTAACACAGTGACTACTGAGATCACCCCTCTCCAGAAACTCTTTATGTGTTTACATCACTTTCTGGAATAATAATAATTTGTTATTTAGTTCCTATCTTCTTTTATAATTGTAAACTCAAGTTCAATCAAGTCTTTCCCAAATGAAGAAAAAAAAATCTTTCTGAGTATATCTGAAAGCAACGGCTCTGGCTAGGTGTTTGTGTGTGCTCATGAGCACACGCCCCTCTACTACTTTCCAAAAGGACTCCCGAGACGTGTTTCACCAACATACACCCACAGAATGAACTGAGATGGGGCTCTGCACTGGCCACCACAGCCCTCTTCCAAATTCAGCCACAGCAGCAACTGTGACAAGCCTTGGGTTCCTTAGCATTTTATGCTGGGTCTATCTCCCTCAAGGACCCTTCTCCATCCTAGTCCTCAGAAAGAATAATACAGAGTCACCCAGTAGTATGGTTTAGTAGTCAGGTGAAAGCCCAAATCCCAAGTCTTCTTTTTTTCTTTTGTTCTTTTTTAAAGGTTTCTATTTATTTTTTATTTTTAATTTTATTTCTTTATTTGAGAGAGAAGGAGAGAGAAAAAGGCAAAGAGAGAGCAAGACAGAGAGGGAACAGACACGCCAGGGCCTCCAGCTGCTGTAAACAAACTCCAGATGCATGTGTCACCTTGTATAACTGCCTTATGTGGGTCCTGGAGAATTGAACTTAGGTCCTTTGGCTTTGCAGACAAATGCCTTAACTGCTAATCCATCTCTCCAGCCCTTATTTATTTATTTATTTATTTATTTATTTATTTATTTATTTATTTATTTATTTGCAAGGAGAGAGAGAGAGAGGGAGAATAGGTACTCCAGGGCCTCTAACAATTGCAAATGAACTCCGGATGCAGGCATCAATTTGTGCTTTATGTGGGTACCAGGGAATCAAACCTGAGTCTTTAGGCTTTTCAGCCAAGTACCTGAACAACTGAGCCATCTCTGCAGCCCAATTTTATAATTTTAATATTGTATGTGTGTATGTGAGGGTGAATGTCTAAGTGTGTGTGTGGAGGTCATATGACAGCCATGGTATCATACCTCAAGAATACCATTCACCTTTTCTTGAGACAGGGTTTTCTATTGGCCTGGAGCTAGCTCAGCAGTTAAGCTACATTGGCAGACCAGTGAGCTTCAGGGATTCACTTGTCTCCCTGCCTTCCCCATGCTGGGATCCTATGTGTACCACCACATGGAACATATTTTTAAATTTTTTTTGCTCATTTTTATTTATTTATTTGAGGGGGGGATAGGCGCACCAGGGCCTCCAGACACTGCAAATGAACTCCAGATGCGTGTACCCCCTTGTGCATCTGGCTAACATGGGTCCTGGAGAATACAGCCTCGAATCGGGGTCCTTAGGCTTCACAGGCAAGCGCTTAACCATTAAGCCATCTCTCCAGCCCAACACACCCAACATTTTTTAAAAGTGGATTTTGAAGATCAAACCCAAGTCCATATGCTTGTAAGCCAAGCACTTTACCAACAGATCTATCCCCTCATCTCCTATAAATCATCTTTATATGAAAATTTGTTTCACTGGACAAATTCTTCAATCTTAGCCTTCAGGGGTAAGTCAGGGAGGCACCCAAGTGCTTCCAATAAATGTCTGACAAAGCTGAAGTCCATTGCTCATCATAGTGATGGTGATGTCATTACATATCTGTCAGCCTCTTTGTCTTCTTTCTCCTTCCTGGAGCGACTCCCCTGATAGGTAATCTGAGCCCGGATATTCCACACAGACTGTTTTTGTAACCATCAAAATACAAAGAGAATATAGTCTCTGTATTAAGGGGCTATAAAATAAAATAAATCTAAGGTAATATAAATAATTATATTTGGAGACTGAATTACATTATGATCCACCCTGATTACCAAACCCCAGAAGAAATAATGAACAAATAATTCCAATTATTATATAGAAAGAGGCATGCTGATTCACTTGGAGGAGTTCATGTACCCCTTGAAAAAAAATGATACAGAGAAAACTCAAACTTGAATAAGATATGATGGTTTTGGAAATGAGGCATCATGGTAGGGCAGCCCTATCCTTCTTATTTCCCCATTAGAAAAGCTGAGGCCTTAATGCCACTTTCATAAAAGTCAGGCATTTCCTACCCATGATCAGACCCAGACAGGGCATCTCAAGTGTATCATTTGAATGATTTAGGCCACTCTCAAGTCTCAATTCTTTAGTTATGTTGTGATATTGCTATCTAAAAGTCTCAAGAGCCTTTTAAAAGGTAGAGTACAAAAAATTCTAAATGTGATTAAATGCCTATTCTTTCTAAGTTAGTAATGTTTCCTCTTGTTCTGTCATTTACCTGGGACACTTAGGTCCTCTTGGGAAACAGTACTATAAAGACAGCCAAAGCATGTTATACCTAGAATAACACAGTTCTTTTGATTCGTTCAGAAAAAATGCCACTGCTCCACTGTCTGCAGCCAGTACTGCACAACCAGAGCACAAAGTTGGTGCCTGCTTTTACTGGATGGCTGGTCAGGGCATCACTGTGGTTTTGTGAAAGGCTACAGGCAGAAGTGGTGCTCTCAAGTGGCAGACTGGGCATCTTCCTGAGGATGGGGGAGAGAAGGAGAGAGAGAAAGAGAGAATGAGTATACCAGGGTCTCTTGCTGCTACAAAGCATACACCAGACACATGTACCCCACTTTGTGCATCTGGCTCTATGTAGGTACTGGGGAATCAAACCCAGGCCATCAGGCTTTGCAGGCAAATGCATTTAACCAGTGAGCCAGATCTCCAGCCTTGACATAGTTCAAATACTGGTCCAGGATCTCTTGTATGTGTTACCCCTTACATTATCAGAGAAGCAAAGTTAAGTCCCAAATCCATGGGGTAAGTTATTAAGAGTCTGCTACCTACAAAGTTAATTTCTTCTTTTGCTGGGAAGATATGATTCCTCAACTCATTGCATCAGTTATAGTCAGCCTACATAGAATCATCTCCTATTAAAGTGTTTCACTATGGTTTAAACATGTCAAGAGATTAATTTCATAGCAACACATATATCACTGTTTGATTAAATAATTGTGACCTGGAAATTAGACATGTTGTCATATAAAAGTGACAGGCATGAGTCTAAAGAGGAAAATATAAACTTGTCCGGGCTTTAGCAACATAGAGGTGGCCTGGAAAGGTTGGATAAAGGCAAGTAAGGAAAAATAAAGAACTTTGAATACCCTTCATGGCAGGATCTTTCTGATCAAGGACTTTGTAGTTGACACACACAGCAGTAGCCTATCTTAGGCAGTCAAATCCCCTCTCAAAAAGTGACTCTGGTTCTCCAGGGATTTACAAACGAGCAAGAAGTTTTTCTTGGAACATCCGCAGTCCTATCAATCTAAGTTTCCAGATCTCCGGTGAATTGACTGGGTATCTTCAAATAACTGATATGCAAGAGATAAAAAAAATTCTCCATCAGGGAAACCCAGTGGATGATTCTCACAATGGTTCTACACGTTTGCATCGGGCAGTTTCTGAAGCCATGCGGTGTAGTGCTCCGCATGCCTAAGTCATAACGGAGCCCCTGTTCCCAACGCTGACAGCCAAAGTCTTTGTGCTTTCTGGAATCCAGACCGTGTACATAGGAGTCTTGTTTATTTTCTGCCTTTTGTTGCTGTTCTTGTTGTTTTTGAGGCAGGTTCTTGGTAGGTAGTTCTTTAGCTTTTTTTTTTTTTTTTTTTTTTTTTTTTATTCATGTTGTTTATTTACTTTGTGTGCAGAACAAACCTCCAAACACCATTAGAAATCTCTGAGAATTTTACAAGTTTGAAACAACTTACAATTTTGATGGGTGGAGGTTCTCTAAGTATAAACCTTTGCATAAAAGTAAGTAAAACTCAAAGAATGACAAGATTATGGTTGTGCGGGTCTGCCAATATGATTCAACACTGGCTAACACCTAACAGCCTGAGAATGGAGATTGACAAAGAACTTTTTAAGCTTTTGATGCCTGCAAATCGATATCACTTTAGTTGCCAAGTTTGTAGGTAGGTATAGTTAGGATTGATTTCTAAAGCTAATTTTTCCATGGCGGGTCTTTATGCTTGATGTTCTTTATGTAAATTCAAAAGCTTTACATTCCAACAAGAATGTACTCATCTGGAAAGTTGAGCTGATCATCAAGAATAATGCTCATTAGACAGAATCAGAATGGTTAGGCACTGTCATAGAGTCATTGCTTAATAATTTACTATATTGTGCAGCATGTTGGCTGCTGTATTAGTCAGGGTACTCTAGAGGAACAGAACTGCTAGAATGAATTATTTTAAAAGGGGATTTATTGGGTAAGCTTATAGTAGTCCAATAGCAGTTGCAGGCCTGAGAATCACCAAACCTGGTAGTTGCTCAGTCCTCATGTCCAGAAGCCTCAACAGTGCTGACCTGGCACTGCAGATGGTACGGGCAAGCCTGGTGGCTTCCTGAGGAGCCGCTGAGTTTTGATCCACACGGGTCTTCAGTTGATCCTGGTCTTCAGCCCACACTGGTCTTCAATACACGCTGGAAGCTAGCAAGCAGCTCCTGGAACCGTGTGTCATTCACAACCACTCCATGCATTTTTTATGCTTCTGAAACCAATACCAGGTGTGCATAACATAGCCATATTCTTAATTCCTAGACAAAATAAATCATAACCTTGAAAAGCAGGTTCCTTCTCTAATCAACTCTTTCCAAAAGTGTTTGCATTTTTATGATAAGTCTTTCCTCAGGCATCCTTTCTATGGTAAAGCAATTGGACCATCTTCCTTTAAGATTGCTAATGTGTTTGACAATAGCAGATTCAGTAACTTAAAACCAGTCTCAGTGAGTGTAATTTTAATTTATTTGAGGTTTTCCAGCTTAAAATCTTAAATCTCTTAGTCCAATATCTCTAGCCAAGCACATCAGTCCACTACAAATTTAACCTTGATCAAATTCTCTGGGCCTGGGAAGCAGGATGCAGCCAGCCCTTATGCCAGTAGCCCAGTTCCAACAATGTTCTCTGCAGTCTTTCCTTCCCCTTAGAAAGATCATAAACAAGCCTTGATGTTCAATGCTATCTATACTTAGCATCTCAGACTCTCATCAGAATAACCCATAAAACTTGGCTTACCACTCCAGAAGACATCTCCAGTTGCAAGCACCAAGTCCATGCCTATTACTCCAAAACAAAGGTTTTGAAAGATCAACATCCACATAGTCAGGTTCATCTTACCCCACTCCTGGTACCAAGTTCTGTAGCAGACAGTTTGAGGTTCACTGAGATGAACTTCCAGACCAGGCACAGTTATGGAGGAAATGATTTATTGAAGCTTACAGATCCAGGGGAAGTTCCATAATGGCAGAAGAAGCCAGACTGCCTTCACAGGACCAAGCAGCGAGAGGGAAGGAAGCACAAGCCTAAAAGCCAAAAAGCCACACAGCACAGCACACTTCAGGAACTCCTGCTAGGCACACTTTGTATATAGATTGAAACCTGAAACCCACCACCACACCTTAAAATCACCCAGTGACATTGCCTCCAGCCAGGTAGCCAGCAGATGCAAACTACAAACAATAAAGAACTGAATATATTGGGGGCCATTTATTCAAACCACCACAGCTGCCATTGCATGCTTTGTTGTTTGTTATACAAGTCCTGGAAGCATGCCCTGTGGAGGCTGTGTTGATCCTGTACAACTTGGAACTCCTTCATGGACAAAAGCAGACTTTCAGGAATTACAATTTGCCTGTGAGTAATGTGAGCCTATTGTCATCTTACATGCCCCATCTTATCTTATGCTTTTATTATAGAAACCAAGTGTGTGGTAACATGAATTAGTTAACTACCATGATTTATTTTCTTTCTAGGTCATTTTTTGTGTGTGTGAGATGAAGATCATGCCTTTAAGACTCCTATATTTCATTCTTGACTTTTCTTGTGGATTTGTTTCTATTAGAAATGCTACAGAAATGAAAAATTTCTGCACACAGAATAAAATAATATTTAGTACCAGCGTCCTTGGCTTATTATTAGTCAACATTTCCTGTTGACTTATGGAGTGGTTATATTTACTGATGTTAGATATACTTCTGTAGTGACTTGTGTACAACTACGGTTGTGAATTAAAGGGTGTAGCAAAAGTTCTAAATAAAAAGTTGGAGTGAACATTATTATTTGACATCATGAACCCTTCAGGAAGGCTTTCCAGGAAACTAGCTATGCATTCCTATGATTGAATAATTAATGTTTTTCTGAAATTTGTTTGTTAGAATTCTCTTTAGAACCTACAGTAATTTCATATTTTTTAATCTTTTTAGAGAGGGGGGGCACACCAGGGCCTTCAGCCATTGGGAATGAACTCCAGACATGTGCGCCCCTTTGTGTCACGTGTGTGACATTGCACACTTGTGTCACTTCATCTGGGTATGTGGGACCTGGAAATTTGAACATGAGTTCTTAACCACTAAGCCAGCTCTCCAGCCCTCTTTGCATATTTTTTTTTATTAGTTATAGACATACTCAGTATGTAAACAGCACATGTTGGTACCATCCTTACCCTCATCCCTGTCCCCACAAAGGGAGCCTCCTCATTGGAGATGCTGGTTATCCCCATGGGGATTGTGGGTTGTGCATTGTGGAGGTAACCATCAGTTATGGGGAAGAGGCAACGCCTCTGTTTGCATATTTTCAATGAGAGGAGTGATTATCTTCACAATAATTATGTTTTGGATAGAAAGCAAGTTATAGTTGGAACCATAGGTGGATGTGTATTTCTTAACTGACTTTGAAAAAAAAATAGTAATTCACAGGATTTTCTAACAAGCACCTTGTCTGTAGCATACACACATATCTAGCAGTGGGATGCCACTGTGGTCGTTACCTTCCCATTGCTGTCACAAAACACTTCACCAAAAGCAGCTGATGGGAGGAATGATATTTATTTTGGCTTACTGTCTTCAGGGGAAGTTCCATGATGGCAGGGGAAATCCTGGCATGGGTAGAGGCTGGTCATTACCTCCGCTACAGCAGCAGAAGAGAGAACCAAGTTCCAGCAAAGGGGAGCTGCTGTACCACTCCCAAGTCGACCACCACCACACCCCTCCTCCAGCAAGGCTCCAGCTCCTAAAATGCCATCAGCTGAGGACCAAGCATTCAAAACACGTGAGTTGATGGGGGACACCTAATTAAAACTACCACAGCCACCAAGTTGTATATGTATTATTGGATATAATCATTTTAGAAAGCAACCTCATATGTGAAACACTTTTTGCAGTAGTATAAAATTGCAGAAATGGGTTGGAAAGATGGCTTATTGGTTAAGGTGATGGCCTGAAGAACCTAAGGACCCAGGTTCAATTCCTCAGAACACACATAAATCAGATGCACATGGTGGCACATGCATCTGGAGTTAGTCTGCATGGCTAGAGACCCTGTCATGCCCATTCTTTCTTTCCCCCTCTCTATCTCTTGTCTAATATATAAATGAAAAGAAAATATATATATATATATATATATATATATATATATATATATATATATATATATTGAAAATAATTCTCTCTAAAATTGCAATTACTTGTTTAAAATTACCAATTTCTTTCTAAGGAGTCTGAAAAGTGATAATTTTACACATGAAAAAAAATCTTTATTCCACTATGCTAATACAAAATTAGATGATTCTTTGAGGAGCAGAGTAGTATTTCTATATAGCTCATGTCACCCTCAAAATCTATGCCTCCTGAGAGCTGAGATAATATGTGTGTGCTGTTATAACTCAGGTCTGGATTATTATTTCTAATAAAGAGAGATCCAGAGCTTAGTTTAAATGTAATGCTTTCCTGGCATCTTGCTTCATAGAAGATAATGAAAATACTTGAGTGAGTTTCCACAAATGCATTAAAAATGAGCATCACCACTTTGAGAGAAGAGCTTGCCAGCGTGGAGAGGTGATGTGAGGAGAGGTGTCATTGAGGAAAGGTCTTAGTCTTGTTGCAGATGGGGACGCCTTATAAGAGCAAATCAGATATGTCAGGAGAAATCAGTGCTCTGTGGAAGAGGGGAGCAGCTAGGAACCAAAAGAGCATGAGATGGGTGGGGAGAGAGTCCATTAGCTCAAGCTTCCCAAAATTTGGGGCATAGTCCACATCTGACTTTAACTTCTATTATTATCCTGACTTTTTGTTTTCCTATTTTTTTTTAATCTGCAGTTTACAGATACTTAAATCTAGGACTTCAGCACAGGAATAGGAATGGGAAGAATGATTAGGGCAGGAGAGATGGCTTAGCAGTGTAGGTGCTTGCATGCAAAGCCAATGGACCCAGATTTGATTCCCCAGTACCCAAGTAAGCAAAATGCACAGGGTGGCACATGTATCTTGACTTCATTTGCAGTGGCTGGAGGCTCTGGCATGTCCATTCTCTCTCTCTCTGACCCCTCCCTCAAAAAATAAATATTTTTAAAATGATAAACTTTAAACCTACATATGTGGTAGTGAATTTGTGGCTTTACCTGAGGCAGAATGATTTTGGTTGCTGAGAATCATCTTTAGAGTATGACACTGTATTCCCTTCCATCCTACAGGGTACTGTGGTGGCATCTCCAGAAATATTACAAGCAGTTTTAACAACCAGTATGAAAAATAAAATTTATATACTTAAAACGAAATAATATTAAATAATATTAAAAATAAAGTTATACACATCATTACCTATGGTCTTAGTGCATTGTACTATTTTCTATACTTTTGATGTTTCAAGCTTATTGTATTTGTAATATAATACTGTACTATTTTGCATCTATATTTTCATTTTTATTTAATTCCTTTATTATAGAAAATTTTATCAGCATGTATTCAGCATAGAAAATGATGAATTTGATTATGATATTTTCATACATCAAGTAACTTGACCACATTGATCCCTTCATTATACTTTCCTGCTCCTCTTTCTTGCTAGTTCCCTTCTATTTTCTACACACACGCACAGACAAAACATATGATATGCAACTTTTACTATTCATTTATGGATAACATGCTGATAGCCTGCAACTGGACATGATAGGAGTATTAGTTCAAATGATGGTGGATTTTTTTTTTCTCTTTTGGAGAATCAGATAAACATTTACCAGATAACCACTTCGGTGGACAGGAAGGAGGCTAACGATGGTACCAACGTGGCTATATACACACTGTGCACATAACTAATAAAAAAGAAGGAAAACATTATGATATTAAATGTTCTTAAGAGAGACATAGTAAATTTAGAAGTGGAAGCCACTAGTTATTGATTATTGTAGACCCTGCATAAAATATAAAATTGAAAGGGTATTTATTTTCAGGCATATTGAGCGACACCCGTGATGGTATATAGGATGAATCCAGTCACAGTTGAGATTAGGAACAAACACCACAAACACAAATATAGGATGTGAATCTTGTTTTGCACTTAGCATCATATGCATGACTTCATCCCTTTCAACATCCATTTCCTCTTCTATGATATTGGAATAATAGTTTCCTCACAAAGCTATTGAGAAGAAAAAAATATGTGAAATATTTCAAGGGCTTTTTAGCACAGTATTTGGTGGAAAATGCCATTACCTGGATGCATCTTTATCATTTACATGACTCAGGTTGTCTTTTCAAACCATGAGAAGCCAGGTGCTCTGTGAAGTAGGGAAGGTATGAATTACAAAAGAAGGCTAAATGGTACTTGGTAACATATTGCCCATCTATCCACTGGTGTATTAGTTACTCTGCTTTTAGCTGTGATCAAATACCTGGCAGGAAGCAACTTCAGGAAGGAAACACTTTATTGCGGCTTAGAGATCCCAGGGGCTGTATTCCATGGAGGCAGAGGAGGGAGGGCCACAGGCGGAGCAGGGTGGTGAGCGGCTCTGCAGCCACAGTCAGGAAACAGAGGGAGAACAGGAAGCAGCGCTGGGCTGTAAAACCCGGGGCCACTGAACCCATGAACTCCCAAGCCCTGTGGTCACCTGCCCAAGAGCTAGCTGCCTATGAAGGGCCAGTCACTGCTCTGTTATGGAGACAGGAGGAGGGGCTTATGGGGCCACTCCCTTCCTTGAGAAGCTAATGACTGTTGGTTGCTGGAGGAGGAGCCAGTTATTCTCTTCTGTGGTGTAGTCACTGGTAGTGGTGGAATAAGGGAAGATAATGTGGGGTTCATATGACTAAAATGCAATATATAATGTATTAAAATGTCAAAAACCCCAAATATATGAAAAAAAGAAAAATTATTATGCCTACCCCCTTTCCCAAAGATGGTGATGTAAACATCCTTCTAGCTTTCTCTGATTCCCTATTTGGCATCACTGCCCTGTCTACTAGAAAATCTCTTTCATGTCCAAGTATTCGGAAATTGTACATGCTGAAACTAGGTGTACCCAGATGGACAAAAAAAAAAAAAAAAGCTTGCAGGGCTGGAGAGATGGCTTAGTTGTTACGGCGCTTGCCTGTGGAGCCTAAGGGCTCATGTTCAACTCTTCAGATCCCATCTAAGCCAGACACACAGTGACCCAAGTGCAGGAGGCTGCACAAGTGGGCACGCACATATGGAGTTTGCAGTGGCTGGAGGCCTTGATGTGCCAATTCGCCATCTTACTTGCTTTCTCTCTCTCTCATTAAAAATAACAATAAAACAACAACAACAAATAAAACAGCTGGCAAATAAAAGCTGTGTGATCCACAACCGGGCCACTGAGGAGGACACCCCTCTTCCTGGAAGGTGGGCCCTTGGAACACAGTGGCAGCCTATGCACTGCAAACCCTTGGGAAACCCCTGATTGTGAAGGGAAATGATGAAGCAAGTAAATAATCTGAAACATACTGGAAATAGATACCTACTAGGGTGGTATCAGCAGGTTACTGAAAAGTTGTACTGATGTTGTGATAAGGAAAAAGAGACGCTGAACTTTGGAAAGTGGTTGACCTCTTTGAGTGAAAAGGCCCCTTTCCTCTGCTATGGACATGAAGACATAGCTGAGAGGCAGGCTTAGAATAAAATTGTTGAGTCATAGAGCTTCAAGCACATTTAAGCACATAACAGAGGAAATTCTATTATATAAATGTAATAGTTTTGTTTGGAAAAAAAATTGAGCCCTGAAATATGGATGGTGACATATGCCTGTCTGCCCCATGGAGGCCTACAGCTCCACAGAAGCCTTTAGGTGTGTGCAGGTGGCCTGCCCTTCCCTAGCAGGAATTAGCCACCAGCAGTGCTCAGATGCAATGACAAAGCCACTCTACTGTGAAGCAACAGGTACCTGCTTCAGGAGCTGTCTCCCTAATCCCTATACACACACACACACACACACACACACAGACACACATACACACACAGAGACACACACAGACACACACACAGAGACACACACAGACACACACACAGATACACATACACAGACACACACACAGAGACACACGCACACACAGACATACACAGTAGTGAATGTTTCTACATGAAGATGTGCTGTGCCTGACAAAAGAAGAAAGGGATGACACAGAAAACGTTCTGCCTGACTTTATCTTGCATATACCAACAGGAATCCAAACTATATTCCTATATTACATTTTGAAAGGATACCTAGTAATACTGGATTAAAAAAACTTCTTGGGACCACATTCTCAGGACACAGTATTCAGCACATTGGCAAACACTCCAGAGATCGGTTTTGCTACGGGGTGACTCTTAGCAGTCTGAACAAAGTGATTGTGGAAACCCCGAAGTCAAAATGCCAGAGTTTCCTTGGCAAAGAGCAGAGGGAGTCATAAAGAGGATGATGGAAATATGAATGTTGGAATAAATATTCTATGAAAATCCAGGGTATTCCACAGAGAGTCGTGTTCCATGGGGCTCATCCAGGAATGTGTCAGGAAAAGAGGCACTCAAACCACTAAGTTGTCCTATAGTGATTGTTCAACACAGGCCAGAACTGGTGGCCAGAAAGATACTCACAGATATGCTTTGTTAATACCCACAGAGATATATTCATAAGGTAAGATATGAATACATCAGGAGATATATTCATAAGGTATGGAGACAACAATGACTGTGCTCAGGTGGACCACCAAGAAGGTACAACACAAATACCGTTCTGCAGGTGATTAATAGAGCATCTGTCTGTAAGTACAAAATAAATGGACATCCACCATGGGGATTGCTTAACAGTGAAATTCAGTGAAGGGGTGGAAAGAAAAGGAAAACATCCTGAAGATAGATATTCTAATAAAATACCAGGACCTCTTGCTTACCTCAGCTTGAAGCAGCTTGCAACCCACTGATAACAGAAGGTTTCAAGGAGAAACGTCATATATACATAATCTTCAAATCTTGTTCCTGTCACTTACTTACTTTATGGCTTAGGTCTTGTTACTTAAACTTTCAGTTTCTGTGGCTTCTCCTTTATAAGACTGGAATAACAATATTTTTATCAAAGGATTGGTTTTAAAATTAGGTGAAATAAGCTGGGCGTGGTGGTGCAGGCCTTTAATCCCACTTGGGAGGCAGAGGTAGGAGGATCACCGTGAGTTCAAGGCCACCCTGAGACTCCATAGTGAATTCCAGGTCAGCCTGGGCCAGAGTGAGGCCCTACCTTGAAAAAAAAAATAGGTGAAATAAATGTTTATACATAATAGGTTTCCAATACATATCTTGGAAATTTCTTGGAAGAACTTGGAGACAAAGAAAACATTTGTAATGCTTATATGTTTCTTTCATTCTATCAAAAAAGGAAAAATGAGTGAAGTGCTAATCAGTGAGGATTTCCCTTCTGACATTCCGGTGAACAGCAATGTTGATGGGAGGATGGGGCCAAATACCTCTCTTAGGACTGCATTTCCATAAATACATTGGTGTAAAATAGCTTACAGGTATGTCAAAAAGTTTCACATGCACATTGTATTTATTAGGGTGCCTTTGGTTGATCTCGTGGGTAGTGATAACAAGGAACACTAAATCATTCTTCTACAAGCTTCCCCTTGGCATGGCTATCGGTGCTCAAGTTTACTGCTTGGAGCAGTGGGCCATATCTCCCTGCTTTCATAGACCCTAGACCCTAGATAGCAATAAATGAGTGCACCAGTTTGAAGGTCAAAGTGTAAAAAGAGTTTTGTTTTCTTCTTGCTGAGAGCCCAAGCTGGTGATATGTATTAAATCATCCTGTAGACAAAGATTCCAAGAGGGAAACAGAAGGTCAGAAGTGCTGGTTATTAAACCCTTGAGATCCCAATTCTCCCCTTCATACCGTTCTCAGCAGTCACACTGACTGCTGCAAATAGAGCTGTATTTTATGGACAACCTTTCATGGAAACCATAGAGGAGAGTATCTGAGCAGCGTCTCACTGTTTTTATGAACAGTTGTTGGGCTGTTGTAAACATACTCATAAAAAAAAATATCACCCATGAAAGCAAGTCAAAGGTTCTAAAGGAAATAGAGTTTAACGTTGAAGTAAGATAAAAATTATCTTCTAAAAGTAATGTAGAATTTCCATAATCAAACTGTGGGAAACGTCTCAAGAGTATTAGAGAAAATAGCCACTGATCTTGTCTCAGAAAGAAAACAACAAGAGTATAGAATCCTAATGTAGTAAGGACTAAAGAAATAATGACAAAAGGACATATTCACACATACATTTATACCATTTAAAGTCTTGTAATTAAGGCATTGCAAGTTAATTATCAGGACCTGGTAATTTCACACTTAGCACTTAGTTGCCTATAGCAATCAAAAGGAAATGTTCAATATTTGAAGGATTTTGCTCTTTTGTTACTGTCTGGAGGCAAGTGGGCAAGTTTTCCTAGATTGTAGAAGCTTTCTGGCTTTTCTCCTTCATTCTCTTTCACTTTTTCTCTTTCCTTTTGGAAAAGTCATCTTCTTATGACACCCCCAGATCTCCTCAGGTTTGCAGGCTCCTTCAGCATCAGGCTAAGCAAATATCCACTTTCTTCCTCTCTTTTGTGGATTTGGAGTAAGATAGAACTTGGTTATAATAATTAGTGGGCCCAAGTTAAAATATTATTATCAGCTATGTATAACAACTCTTCCAGAAAACTCAAAATAATTTTAATGAATGCCAATACTTACAAAAACCTTAAGCCTAAATGCACTTTCAGAAAGGTGAGTACATATGAAAATTAAAAAAATAGCAAAATTGATAAATGATTAGCTCAAAGTGAAAATATCTATGTCAGAGCCACACATTGGGTCATGATAAGCAGAGACAGTTCTACCCATAACTGTGGGCTAACTCCACAATGCATGACCCATATATCTCAACAATGAGGGGCTGGGGGGAGAGGGTAGAACACGGATGAGCCTAACAATGGTACCAACTTGACTGTATTCACTGAGTACAAAACTAATTAATAAAAAAATAAAGAAATAAAGAAAGAAAATATATCTATGTTTAGAAAACAAATTACGTACTCTTTTATAGATTGTGTGCATGGTTATTTATTCTTTCTCCTCTATTTAAAAGTTAGAGGTTTCTCCATTGAATTTAGATTCAGAGGGTATTCATCGTTAATTACTATTCTTCATGTCCAGCCTTTTATTTCTATATCCAGATAGGGTACCTAGGACTTTGTCAAAAGATGAACACACTGCTGCCTGGATCCCTTATGCATATTTTTTGAATATAATTTTCATTATTTTGGCCTTTATGTCTTTCAAATTATAACAAAGGGGATGTGAGACAGTACAGGCTATAATTCATAGTGTTTATAATCAACCAACAAATATAAGTCTAATATAAATATTGGCAAGAGATATAAAGATAAGAGTCACAGAAAACACCAACTCACAAGAAAATAATAACTGATAAAATTTACTTAAACTCAAAGAAATACAAAAAGTAAAGAAAGAAGTGATTTTATTTTTAATTTGAGAGAGAAGAAAAGCAAGGATGGTCATGCCGGGGCCTTTTGCCACTGCAGACAAGCTGCAGACTCAAGTGTCACTTTGTGCACTATGCTTTACCTGGGTCCTGGGGAAATGCAGCTGGGTAGTCAGGCTTTGCAAGCAAGTGCCTTTATCTGATAAGCCATATCTCCAGCCTGATTTTTCTTGCTGTGGGAAAAGTCCAGTTTATATATTAATTTATATTTGTAGTAGGACACAGAAAGGACTCTCTAATGAAAGGTGCAGACTTTTTTTTATAAACTTGAATTTTATATGTGGGTTATATACATTTAAGTTTGTTTCTCAATTATAGATTTTCCTTCGCAATATACTTTTTTAAAGTTATATATTTTAGAGAGAAATGTGGGGAGGAGAGAGGGCGAAGAGAGAATGGACATGCCAGGGCCTTCAGCCACTGTAAACGAGCTCTAGACACATGCATCACCTTGTGCATCTGGCTTACCTGGGTTCTGGGGAATCAAACTTTGGTCCTTTCGCTTCACAAACACTCTAACCACTAAGCAATATCCACAGCTCTTCTTCTTTTTATTTAGAATGTGCTTTGTGTGGACACATCATGCTTGTTACCATCATTTCCATCCTCTTGGCACCCATTCTGCTAAAGGCCCACCTAGTGGGCTTACTGCTATTCCCCATGGAGTTGTGGGTTATGCATTGTAAGAGCAGAAGTCAGTTACTGGGAGAGGAGGGGATGCCTCTGGGTATGCTCTCCTAACCTGTGGCTCTTACAATCTTTCTACCCCTCTTCTGCAAAATTCCCTGAGCCATGGTAGGTGTGTTTTAGGTCTACTTCAGTTTCAAGTTCTTAGGAGCTTCTGGATTTCTGCTTTGGTATGTGTTGAGTCTCCCCAGCACCTGTCTCCATCACCCTAATGCAGATTCTCAGGCTCCCCATGGAAGCAGCACTCTTGTTCCTCTCACCAGTTCCTCTGTGGTTTCACCTGGTCCTTGGCTGGCTGAAGTGTGAAGGGTGGTCTACCATCTCTGTGGGTTTCACTACCTTCTGGAAAAGAAGATCAGATTCTCCAGTGGAGAATGGAGTTAGCATAGTTAAATGGCATAAGCATTTGTTAATTTAGAAAGGTTCTGATGGATGGTCAAAGACTAGTAGGAGCTTGTCAATAGAGACCAAGATTATGGTTTTATAATCTTGGTCTCCATGGGATTCTCACCTGGTTCCTAGTTCCAGCCATGGGTTTCTTTCCATTCAGCAGATCTCTTAGCCAATCAGAAGGCCATTGGTCACCCACCAAGGCTGCGTGTCACCACTGCTGAACATTCCCCTCTTACTTCTTCTCAACCCTATGGTGATACTTTAAAATTTAAAATTTCCCATCTGTCCCTTTATCTACTATTAGAAATTTCTGTGTAAACATGAAAGCATTGTTCTCATAATTACTGAATTCTTTTCATTAGAACAAGCTTTTTTTTCCCATCTCTGATAAGCTATTAGAAATCTTTGTTTTATTGTTACTTTCAGTGCCTGTAGTGATTTCTGTTCACCTCCTAGACTTCTAATCCTCTGATTTTTATGCAGACAGGATTCTAGTTAATTGGATTTTAATTGTTTTATTAAGGAAATGTGGTTTGTTCTGCATAACATCAAAAGCTCACGTTTGTATGCATATCATGCTTACTAATTTCTGAAGGAGGATGCTAATGGTTGCTGAATGAAGGAAATTTATGCCCAGACTGGTCACTGGGTGCAAAGTATCATGGTTAAAGTCAGAAGATACAGTTAAAAAAAATCCTTCAAACACGACATCAAGAACATAATGGCACAAAGGATCCTTCATGACAGCAGAGCCACAGTCCTGGTCCTTGTTAGTAGCGAAGTTGACAGTCAGACAGCTGGGTTTCACTTCCCAGCTCTTACCAACTGTACGACATTTGGCAGGTTAGTGAGCTTCATCTTAGCTTAGATTTGTCATCTCTGTCTATCTATCATCTATCAATTATCTATCTTTTAAAATATATTTTTATTAATTTATTTGAGAAAGAGAGAGAGAGAGAGATAGAGAGAGAGGGAGAATGGACTTGTCGGCCTCCATCCACTGCAAATGAACTCCAGATGCATGTGCCCCCTTGAGCATTATGTGGGTTCTGGAGAATTGAACCAGGGTCCTTTGGCTTTGCAGGCTAATGCCTTAAATGCTAAGCCATCTCTCCAGACCCTATGATCTATCTATCTATCTATCTATCTATCTATCTATCTATCTATCTATCTATCTAGTTACCTAACATCTATTCCAGAGATTAGAACCTGGATATTTATAGGCATCACTATTATAGCCAACTACCTGGATATTTATAGGCATCACTATTATAGCCAACTATAATAGTGTTAGTATGAGCATTACAGCAAATTTAAAATGCAAATTTCTTGACACTCAAAATTGTTCCAAGCTTCTCAATTAATTCCTAAAGAGGTGCCAACTTGCACCTATCAGATCAAACTCCTGAATGAAGTAAAAACAATGCTTAAAGGTGGTGTTGAGGTGGGCCTTCTCTGGCAGATGCATTACAGAACCAAAGTGCTGGTGGCAAACATGGACATAAACCCTGAGCAGCCACTTTAGAATGGTCTTGGCATCAGACATAAAGCTTCTGGGAAATGGAACACCAATCTTAGAAGGAAAAAGAGTTTCATCATCAAGCTGATCCTTAACCCAAGTCATTAAATAGTCAATGTATTGTGGTGAAGAACATTTGATGGGTTTTAAAATATTAGTACCACCTGTTCAACGATATTCATACCTGGGACCTGCAGACAAGAAATGTTGTATAGAATTATTGTTACGAAGTTGTAAGAGGACAAATGTACAGCCGACACATTTTCTATCCAGACAAGTTGTCCTGCACTATAACGATGACAAGGAGCTTGCAAGAAAGCAAGAACTCAAGGACCCAATGCTAAGAAGCCTTTAAATAAGTAATGAATATGATTACTGGACAGCCTAAGCAGTCAAGATAATTTTTTTTAAAATAAGAAAGAAGGGATCATTGCAATACATTATTGTTATATATTAAATTTCCTTACATATAAAAGTTACCCAAAATTTATGCTCATTATAGTGATAGAATGAAATCTAATAAATCTTGAAAGGATTAAAAGTAACAAAATGCCATTAATAAAATTTGATAGAAGAGGAAGTATGAGGAAATGATTATGTTAACTTCTCTGTTTTTGTTCTCAGAAATTCAATAACTATGGACCAATATTGCTGTATGCATCTAATAAAAATAATAGCTCTTACCTAAAAATTTCCCATAATCTTATTTTCCTTAACTACATAGGTATACTGGCAAGAAATAGTGATAGTGACTTTTTAAAAAATGGTCTAATATCTATCTTGAATATTAGGATCTTATAGTTTTACCTATCTACTGATGAATTCAATTTTAGGACAAATTATGTCAGTGTTAATACTGATTGATATTAATATGACTGAATACTCCAGAGTTACTTCTTCAATATAAAAAGCGATGCCTCATATCCTCAAAGATAACCTCCCATGGACCAACTCATCGCTAATGCCATTCATTCGGACCTCATCCACCCAACCCCTGATGATTGTTTTTAATATTGGCTTTTAAGCCTTGCAGTATATTAGAATTGCTTTGAAAGTTAGATTTCAATAATAGGCTGTATTTCATTCTAGTTAATATAATTTGAACTTCTGGGGTAGAAATCAGGCATAATTTATGTTTGTTTTTTAATCTATAAGAGATTACAATGAGGAGCTGAATTTGAGAACAAACATGGCACTTTTAATATGATCATTAGTTCATGAGACTAGCATCATATAGAAGGTTTTGAGAAACAGAATTATGACTCACTTCAGACTTGAAACAATAACAAGTACTATTTTTTCTTTAAATCCCAGATGATTCATATCCACATTAAAATCTAAGTGGTCATGACTTATGCTTTCTCTAACTTGTCCCTGTCATTTCCTTGTGGGATATTTTCAACTGTACCTTACAGGGCACACATTCTGCAAACTCAACTTGAATTGACTATGGATGGAATCGATAGAGTTTGTTTTCACCATTATGAACCCGTTTTCCCCTGAGCTTTAACTCACTAGTAATATTTGTGTCCATCCTGAATTTATTCCTTCTAAAACTTTGTCTTTTATAAAAATCCTTCTTCCCAGATTTCATTGTACTATTATGCTCCTTCAATTCTCATTTTAGTTCATTTTATTTTACAGTTTATTTTATTTTATTTTATTTTGAGGTTGGATCTCACTCCATCTTCCCAGGCTGACCTGGAATTCACTACATAGTCTCAGGCTGGCCTCAAACTCACGGCGATCCACCTATCTCTGCCTCCTGAGTGCTGGGTCATTTTACTTGCACCACTGACTTAAACAAAATTGCCTGTCACTTACAGATCTGAGGCAGCTTTCTTAGGGAACTGCATATTGTTCCTTACTTGGATGTGTTGTGAATGGTGTGGAGGATTGATCATCCTCATACAGCAGCATCCACAGAGATCTTACATCTCTCAACCATGGCTTCATTTCTATGCAATTATAATCTACCACCTTCATGACCAGATTAAAGTGGTTTTTTAATAAAAATATTTTCTGATTTCTTTGAAAATTGAATGTGGACACTAATAAGAAAAAAATGCAGATTGCAAAATTCCAAGAGTTAGGTTAATAAAAATCTAAGAGTTAAACCAAGAGAGCTACAATACCATGAAAGCAAATATAACAGTAATAAATTATTTTCACTTGTTATTAATTTAAGAAGAGCTCTGTATGTTTCTCATTTCATTTAAATCTTTCCACCATTTGTAATTTAAATAAATTATGAACATTTCTAATCACAGCTGAAAGTACTTTGTGTATTTCTTCAATAACATAACATAATAGAATTAGTTGTTCAGATTGTCATTTTAATAAATTCAAATTTTTGTTCAGCCAGTAACCCTGCTATGCAAGAATAATTAAATTATATGTGAACTTAAATATTAATGATAATACACTTGTAAATTTACCTTAGCCTTTACATTTTAAAAATATAATAAAATCAAGTTCAAAATGATATTTTACTACTTTATCAACTTACCCTCAATATTAATAATGAACTGATTTAAATATAAGAAAAGAATTCTTACATTTTAAAAATAGGAAATCAAATACAGTAGTCCAAACTTAATTTGTAGTTTATTTGCCTGTTGGCTGGCTGGCTCTCGGATGGAAAATCAGAGGTTCATTATTACTTACAGGACTAGCTGATTTCCTCTACAGTGTGTTCACATGCTCAATAGTTCTAGGATATATGATGCAGCACATTGCAATGACAAGAAGTAGATCTTGGGAGTCTGTGAAAGAGTTTTAGCAAGTTTATGATCTGCTTGATCTTAGTTTTTGTTTTGTTTATTTTTATTTATTTATTTGACAGTGACAGACAGAGAGAGGAAGAGACAAAGAGAGAGAGAGAAAATGGGAACGCCAGGGCCTCCAGCCACTGCAAATGAACTCCAGACGCATGCGCCCCCTTGTGCATCTGGCTAACATGGGTCCTGGAGATTCGAGCCTCGAACCGGGGTCCTTAGGCTTCACAGGCAAGCGCTTAACCACTAAGCCATCTCTCCAGCCCTGCTTGATCTTTGTTTTAAACAGTAACCATATTTTCCTAATACTCAGGAATAATATGAGACTACAGTGAGATAGCCAAGAAATGAAAACAGTTGAAACTAAGACATAAGCACCATATATATATATATATATATATATATATATATATATATATATATATATATATATATATATGATTTAGGAGAAGGTAATTTATTTCAAACTGATGAACTCAGTGTTGGGCCACTACATAGTTTTGCTCATTGTTTAAATTATAAGAGGGAAATTCATTTCCTTTCCAGTGGTTATTAAACAGAAACAGAGTTTGCTGACCAATAAGTAATAATGTGGCATAAGCTCTGCATTGCTGTCGACACAGCAGGCAACAGACACAAAAATAAAACCACAAACTCCAACCCATAACAACTGAGAGAGCCAGGCCTCTTCTGGGAAGAAACTGAAAATGCAATCTGCCCTTGTACCAATCCCTGGGAAATATTTCAAATTATGAAATTTTGTAGATACCTAGACAAAAAAAAAAAACCCCTCTCTTCTCAATTCTAAAGCTATGTGAGTGAAGCTTTAATAATTATCAAAGTAAGGAGCAGCTACTGGAATCATGTCAGACGTGCAAGGCTGGGTCTCAGCCATCACAGTGTACCCACAGTGGCTTCTTCTTGGGAGCACACAGCAGCTTGAGCTCATCTCTTGCCTCCTCAGACCTAGAAAGCGTGGATGACATTCTTCCCTGAAATGTGGAGGAAAAACTTGACCCAGAGCAACACTGACCCAGCTAGCAAAGGACGGCCGTGGCCCAGAAGTGGCTTGAGTGCACGGTGTTGTAGAAAGAGTTCAGAGACATGTGCATGTTTGGGATGTATTTTAAGCAAGTGTGTGGTTTTGCCCGGGATCCACAGAAATATTGTGGGAGCTGGGCTACTCAGGAGATAAGACAACCCACACTCAAACACAGAGAGCCTCACTGTCATCAGTTTTGAACAGAATATGCAGAAAACGGGGGCTGTGGTGATGGCTCAGGGGTAAAGTGCTTGCTCTGCAAGCACAACAACATGAGTTTGAATGCTCAGCCCCACGTACAAGGTCCAGCATGGTGGTCACCCCATCATCTCAATGCCGTGGAGGCAGACCCAGGAAGATCACCAGGATTTGCCGCAAGTCTTGCCGAATGGATGAGTTATGGGTTTGTTGACCGGCCCTGTCATGTAAAAGTAGCCATAGAGAAAGACACCGACATCACCCCCTCGACTCTGCATGCATGCGCACACCGCACACACACGTGCACAGCAATGAAATGCAGGAGATAAGCTGCTCCTCTCTGCATTGCCGGTATCCCTAGCACTCAGGTTTACATGACTTCCTTATCATTGGTTAGCAGTTTTCCATCCCCACCTTCTCCTGGTCCCATCAATGCTTGGGCAGATCTTGTGCTGCTGGTAACCTCAAAAGCCACCACCCATCTATACACCTGGACACAATTTCGGCTAAGTGCTTGTAACTTATGTTGGGTAAGCTGATATAAAAATTTCCCCAAATTTGGTGGAGAGAGGGCTTAGTGGTTAAGGAGTTTGACTGCAAAGCCAAAGGACCCTGGTTCTATTCCCCAGGACCCACGTTAGCCAGAGGCACAAGGGGGCACACACATCTGGAGTTTGTTTGCAGTGGCTGAAAGCCCTGGCATGCCCATTCTCTCTCTCTCTCCCTCCCTCCCTCTTTCTCCATTAAATAAGCAAATAATGAAATAAAGTAAAAGAAATTCCCCAAAGTTAGTTCAAATCCAGTTGTCTCACCTCTAATTTCCATGATAAAAGGAAAGGAACTGAAAATATTTTGAAATTTTGAATATTTTGAAAACACACTGAAATGTGTTCAGATTGATTGACATTACTCTTTTTAATTTTTTTTTTTTTGGTTATTTATATTTATTTACTTGAGAGTGACAGAGAGAGAAAGAGGCAGATATATACGGAAAGAGACAGTGGGCATGCCAGAGCCTCCAACCACTGCAAACGAACTCCAGATGCATGCATCACTTTGTTCATCTGGCTTACATGGGTCCTGAGGAATTGAGCTTAAAACTGGGGTCCTTAGACTTCACAGGCAAGTGCTTAACTGCTAATCCATCTCTCCAGCCCCCCTTTTTTTGAAAGGACAAATTCAGAGACACTTGTGACTAAACTTTCCTCTTCTGAAACATCTGTTCATTGACTATCTCCTAGGGTCACCACGTGACTTCATTCCTCAGCACCTATTTCTGGTCCGGACCTCAAATGCTCTCATCTTGCCTAATGTGCCATGCTTCTAACTCATTTTTCTTTTTCTTCCAACTCATTTTCCTTTTTCTTTTATTTATTTCAGAGAGAGAGAGGAAGAGGCAGGTATAAAAATAATGGGCGTGCCATGACCTCTAGCCACTGCAAGTGAACTCCTGACACATGCACCACCTTGTACTTCTGGCTTTAGGTGGGTGCTGGGGAATCAAACCTCGGTCCTTAGGTGTCACTGGCAGGTGCTTTAATGGCTAAGCCATCTCTTCAGGTCTGAATTTCATTTTCCATGAATTGTGTACTTTATCTCTTAAAAGGGGGAGTTCTGGAGTTCATTTGTAGCAGCCGAGGCCTAGGTGTGTGTATTTGTTTTTTTCTTTTCACTCTATCTCTGCTCAAAAATAAATAAATAAGATATTTTTTAAAAATAAAAATGATTATTTACACCTCTGATTTAATGATTTTATAAGAAACCTTTCCTCTGGAGTGAAGCAAACACTTTCTTGTCTTCTCCCCAGATAGGGGCACAGAAGACAGACCAAAGGACCATTACACCAAAGCCAGTTCTGGTGAACCCATGAGTTTGTTGGGGTTACTTACCAGCGCAAGTGAAGAGATCCTCACAGGAGTATGGGTGACTCAAGGGCAGTTGCAGCACCACGAAGTGCCACCCCTTCCTGGATGGTGACCTCATGGAAGCTGCTTCATGAAGTCCCACTTCTAGCTCACTTCCAGCCTCCTACGTAATCTAATTTTTCCCCAAGTTCACAAACAGCTGGTGCAGGGAAATTGGGAACAGTTATTGTAACTTCAGGTGAGGATCTTATGAACCTCCCTTTCTCTATCCACTAGGGAGCTGTCCATAGCTCCATTACCATTATGCTAGACATTGTATCACAGTATGGTTCTGCTCCAAAGTTGCCATAGCTACCTAGCCAAAGTTACCCCAAGACGGCTTCATGTTATTCCCAGTGGAAAAATGCCATGTATCAAATAAAATTCAATACTAACTTCAATGGTTTCGAATGTCTGAAAAATACCTAGCTAACAGTATTTGATAATCAGTATGTTGTTCATTTGTGCTTCCAGAATTAGAGTACTTTGAAATACACAGAAAACCTCATAGATACCTAGTGATAGTATTTTTGGATGAATCCAAAAAGGTCTGCTGTCCCAGAAAGTCTACTCACTTAATATTTCTTCTACCTACCTGTCTTTATACTGTAACTAAAATCACTTGGTTTACATATATCACCTTATAAAATAACTCATAGAGCTAGAAAATAATTTTGTGTAGACATGGTAAACTATGTAGACATAACAGAGAGGGAGGGAAGAAGGGAAGAAAACAATTACTACTAGGGCATGCATTGAAGGGCTGGGCCCCATTTTGGAAACTTGTGTTAATCCTCCATTTTATCAATTACATAAGGACAATATGGTAATAAACTTGTGATGCTTTTGTAGAAGTAAAATCACAGTCTGTTAAAAATGTTTACTGATGTGAGATTGATTTAAATAGAAGTTTCAGTTCAGTTTGAAAGTTAGAGTGCTTTTCTTATTGATAAAGAATAAGGCACATAATTATATTTGTGTTGTTTAACTTTGTTAATTATAATGCCTATCATTTTTGATATTATTGAGCCTGAATTACTTGACAAATGATATAAGGATACTAATAGTTCATCCATCTTGTGGTATTCTAAAGATCAAACCAGATACTTAAAACAGGTATCCTCGGGCTGGAGAGATGTCTTAGCAGCTAAGCTCTTGCCTGTGAAGCCTAAGGTCCCTGGTTCAAGGCTCAGTTTCCCAGGTCCCACATTAGCCAGATGCACAAGGGGGCACATGAGTCTGGAGTTCATTTTCAGTGACTGGAGGCCCTGGCATGCACATTCTCTCTCTGTCTGTCACTCTAAAATAATTAAATAAAAATAAACAACAACAAAAACAGATATCCTACAAACCATAAAATGCTATGGAAACTTTTTTTATTTTCTCTGTACAACCAGTCATTTGAATAGATAAATAATAAAATATGTACATAATTAGCATATGAACAGAACAGTGTTCTGCAGATCTCTCAGAAGTCTGTTATATATTGATGAAATTTTTGGAATTTTTTATAATGCTGTTCTGGGAATTCTATTATAAGAGAATTCATTGTCAAACATATTTCCATTCTCAACAGTCTCTCTAGAGGCAAGATGTAGTAAAGGGTATGCTCATGTTTATCACATAAATATTGAAATTTAGCATTGAATACTTGGAATCTACATGAAATTGCATAAATATTGAAAGATAGCATTGTATACTTTGAATCTACATGAAATTAGGATCTTGCAGAAACTTACTAGTCAAATATTTTAGCTAAAGATTTATTGCTATGATGCATCAAATGCTTATTTTCAAACTAAAAACTACTCCTTTAAAACATTTATGCATTTGGTAACATTTATTTTATCTGAGTATCTCCAAAGAGCTTATAAAATAAAATTTTCAAATCTTCATTTGATTTTAATTTATGGTGTAAGTGGTGAACTTCACAAATGTCTGAATCTTTCCTTTATTTGCTCTACTTTAATACATAGTTTTGTCTCATTTAAATTACTGCAATGTAGCAGTATATTTTGTGAGGACTTACTGAAAAAATTCAGTTTCAGCCTCCTTTGGAACCCCCAACCACAATGTATATCTCTTTGAAGTATTATTTGATGGGCACACACAGATCTTCCTGGGCTTTTCTTGTCTATTTATTTATTTATTTACTTTGTTTTTGTTTCTTTTCAAGGTAGGGTCTTTCTCTAGCCCAGGCTGCCCTGGAGCTCATTATGGTGTCTCTGGGTGGCCTCAAATGCATGATGGTCCCCTTACCTCGGCCTCCCAAGTACTGGGATACAAGGCATGCACAACCACACCTGGTTGTCTGCCTGGGTTTCTTCAGGCTTTATATAACCTGTTCCCAGTCATGCAAGAAACTTCAAGGGAAAAGAATTACCCTCCCTGACCCCCATATCTGCCAAAAGCAATTTTTATTTTTGGTAAACAACACTGCCATCTATTAGTTTTGGCCTTAAGTAAACCTAGTTTCTGTTGACTTCATCTTTTAGACAATTAAAAATGAAAAGATTGAAATATGGTTCTATTTTAGTATGATATTTAATAAGCCTTTGTCAGTCAAATTTTATTTTATTACTATATATTTATCAGACAAAATAATGGGCCTGTTATGATATGTCGATACATGTGTATAATATGCTCTGATAATGCTCAAGCTTACATTGTCATTTCTCTCATGTGCTCTCCCAGATGATCTCCTTTCAAGTTACATGTGTTATTTATTTATTTATTTTAATTTTGTTTTGTTTTGTTTTTGAGGCAGGGTCTCACTCTAGCTCAGGCTGACCTGGAATTCACTATGTAGTCTCAGGGTAACCTTGAACTCATGGCGATCCTCCTACCTCTGCCTCCCGAGTGGTGAGATGAAAGATATGCACCACCACGCCTGTCCATGTGTTAGTTTTTTAGCCTAGATTCCACATATGAAACAAAGCATGTAATATCTGTCATTTGGAGTCAGGCTTATTTTACTTAACATAACAATCTCTAGTTTCATCTGTCTTCTTAAAATGACTTACACTTAACACATACATAAAAAGAACAGTAATGCTTATACTTAGTATATTTTCATTTTCATCTGCTGAAGCATACCCCAGCTGATACCACAATATCTGTTATGTGGTGAACTAATTCCTTTGGGTATACACTCAGAAATGGCATAGCCAGGTATCAAGAAAAAAAAAAAAAAAGAACAATAAGTTCTGGCAAGGATACAAGGATACAAGGATAAAGAAGCCTTAATCATTTCAGATTGGGATTTAAATTGGGCCTGGACACTAGGGAAATGGATACAATAGTTTCTGAGGGTGGGGAACTAAAATAAATCTAATTATGTATCAATCCTATTTTATGGGATAAAATCAAATATAGCCTCTAACTAAAGGCATTCTACTGAAATTTGGATAAAGAACCAAACAACCTCATGCTGCCCATTATTTTTCTAGCTTTTAGAAGAGAGTTTCCTCATTTTGTCTATTGTGTCTATTTGTCATTAAACAATTATCTTTTCCCACCTAAGAAAATAGATTGAATCAGTAAGTTTCTAGCTGGAAGACCATTGGTACAACTGTCATTATACTTTGGAATTTATGTTCATACTAGTTTATTGCTTTTATTCCATATTCCATTATGAAAATTATCCAAGATGTTAGAAATTTGACTTATGTTGTAGAATTGTACCCAGGGAGGGTATGGCGACTCCCCATGACTTTTCAGTGATGTGATTCATACTCTGTAGCCTCTCACCCATACTTCTATAAGTAGCCCCAATAATTCAGTTGTTCACCTTTCTGAACTTGGATGGGATCATTTCTTTGGTCTTTCTACTTGGGGTAAATTAGAAATTTAATTCCCGGGAAGAGTTATGCACTTAGTTATACACTTAGATTCTAAATTAAGTACTTTGCTATGTCTGTACAATATCATTTTATATCTGTTTACCAATTAATTTATATCTGATACCTGTTAGTTCCAGATAGCAGTACTGTTTATCTCTAAACATCTCAGGATTTATAACATTATCTATTTTTAAGGATATTTTATTTGGTCTGGAGAGATGGCTAAGTGGTTAAGCGCTTGCCTGTGAAGCCTAAGGACCCTGGTTCCAGGCTCGATTCCCCAGGACCCACGTTAGTCAGATGCACAAGGGAGCACATGCATCTGGCATTTGTTTGCAGTGGCTGGAAGCCCTGGTGTGCCCACTTTCTCTTTCTCTCTCTGTCACTCTCAAATAAATAAAAATAAAGAAAAAAATTAAAAAAGATATTTTATTTATTTACATTTTGAGGGAGAGGTGAGAGAATGGGCATGTGAGGGCCAGCCACTGCAAATGAACTCCAGTCACATGTGCCACCTTGTTCATGTGGTTTATGTGTGTCCTGGGGAATCAAACCTGGGTCCTTTGGCTTTGTAGGCAACTGCCTTAAGTATTAAGCCATCTCTCTAGCCCATTATCTATTTTTAAAATTCACATAAACATACACTGAATTGCATACATGGCAAGTGCTATGTCTGATAAGTTTTTGATGATTATAAATGCATATGCAACAAAAAACCTTTTAAAGATAAATGGAATCACCTACGAGAAATTTGTCCTGTGTTCTCAGTGTATCTCTGCACAAAACTCCCAGAGACAATGACATCCTTTGTTTTCCTCACATATAATTAGAACCATATTTTTTCTGGGCAAGTCTTCTTTTACCTGTCAATATTTATATTCATTTGTACATCATTACCCTTTTTAGTGAATGATACTCAACTGTCTGAAAGCACTGTAGTTAATTAACTGCCTACTCATTTTATGATAGGCAAACAACCTGCAGTATAGTAACCTTCTCATTGCTGGAACAAAACATCCAACCAGAAGCAACTTATCAAAAGAAAAGGTTTGTTCAACTTATCGTTTGGAAGGGAAGCTTCATCACAGCGGGGAAAACACGGTAAGAGCAGCAAGCTGGCTCACTTTTTCACATATCAGCAGCAGAGAAGAAGCAGCACGAGTGAGTGAGCTAGCGAATGTACACGCAGCCGGGCTGGTGTAAGAAACCTAAAGGTCCACTCTGAGTGACGCACCTCTGCCACCAAGGCTCCACCTCCCAAAGGCTCCGCAAGTCTCCCAAACCGCAAAGAGCTGGGGACCTGGTATTGAGAATACATGAGGCTCTGGAAGACATTTCACATTCAAATGAACACAGCCTGCTTCTAGCTTTGTAAAAAAAAAAAAAAGTATTTATTTGCACCTACATATTGCCCATGTGTGCATGTGTGTGTGTGCGTGTGTGTGTGTGTGTGTGTGTGTGTGTGTGTGTGTGTGTACACCAATATCTCTTGCCACTGTACTTGAATTTCTGTCCTGCTTTAAGAGAGTAAATGGAAATGAACCTGGGACAGCAGACTTTGCAAGCAGGCACCTTTAAGCACTGAGCCATTTCCTGCTTCTAATTTTTATTTTTTATTTTCTAGACTACATATGGAATACTGCATTCAAAAATGTGAACTCTATGGCTTAATATAAATTTTATATAAGAACTGTTCAGTTTTTTTATAATAACTTATCTAATAAACAATGTATTTACTGGCTATCTAACCTCCTCACTTCATTTATTGGAAACAGAACCAGAGATATATGGTAACCTGCACAAATTCATATAAATAAAGATATTTCATTCAGACAATTTCACTGAAACAATCTGGTTTCTAGTATGCCACAGTTGCCTTATCAATGATGGGATAAAACACTCTACCAGAAGCAATTTATGGAAGGAGAGAATTTATTCTGGCTTGTAGTTTCAAGTGAATGCTTCATCATGGTGGGGAAAGTATGAAAAGAACAGATAGCAGATATCACATCTTGACGCAACAGTTGGGAGAAAGCAGATAGAGTGAGCTTGCAAGCCAGGCTAAACTATCGAATCCCAAAGCCCACCCCCACCGTCACACCTCCTTCAGCAAAGCTGCCTTCCTGAAGTTTCTGGCATTTGGGGGTTAAGTATGAGGCTGGATCCCCAACATATGAGGCTATGGGGAACATTTCACATTCAACCCACCACATTCTGCCCCTGCCCCCCATACACTCATGTCCATCTCATAATACAATTGCATTAAGTCTAACTTTAAAAGTCCCAATGGTCTTTACCAGTTGGTAAACAGTAAGGCAGAATTTCATTGGCACTAAAATAATATTCCCATATGAAAATTCATTTGAAGTATATTTCTGTTCCATTACCAGGTGGAGCAGTAATTGTTTGTAGCTTCCTTTCTTATGTTTTTTTATTGATGAAATGATGCTTAGGGACTAATTTATTATGACCCCTAGGGTAGCAGAATAGCTCTTAAATAAAACGCTATAGCAGTTTGGATGTGTTTGAGTGCACAAAATAGCAGACTGGATTAGCAAACGGAATATCTTCTTTGATTAGAAAAGTATGGTTGTAGTTTTTTTGTTTTGTTGTTGTTGTTGTTTTTCAGCTGGCTTAGCAACAAGGTAATGATCATAAACATGAGAGTCTCATATGAGGGAAGCATGGACAGTGGTAGAAGCAAATATTTGACTAATTCTATAAAGAAAGTCTGGGAGACAGGACTTAAGAATGCTTATTCAATCAATCACTCATCAGAAACTAATATGAAAATGACATGATTGCTATGTGTTTGTTTTCCTTTTAGAATATTTTCCAGATTTATCAGCAAGACTCTATTGAGTAATAAGTATTCATTTGTTTGATTAGCCTGTTTAAACTTTGGGCATTCAAAGATCTGATGTTTTCTATTTAGAATGTAATCAGAACTGAACCACTAGTCAATTCATCTTAGATTCTCTTAACAATTCTATTTGTAAAGGACAACTGTAAAATACTTGTATGCCTTGAATGTTGATTTTTTCCTTAAATCAGCCAACATTGAGGACAAATTGGGTAAAATATATGATGTTCTTAAATAAATGTTCAAATTTACCTTCTGATCTATTTCATGTACAAAGCAACAAAAGTTGAAGCAGTTAAACTGGGTTCAGTGAAGTAAGGATGGACAGAGCCTAAGAAAGGACTCCAGAGCTCTGAACTGGTTTATACCAAGCTCAGCTCCAGAGGATTTGCCTCAGGGAAGTCAAGCTATTAGGCTAGGGGTTAAACTAACAGTGGGAAGCCATTGATATAAGGGATTAAAGTTAATATTTATGTAAGCTTTGAACTTCTAGGGCCCCTTAGGTTAAATAGTTACGTAATGTTAATGGGAAATTTTGGTTCCACCACTGTTTCCCATAGCATTGGAATATGTTGAAGTTGCTTGTAAATATTTAGTAGAAATATTTTTTAATTGGATTTACCTAGAGAAAAGGCACTGTTGCAGGCATTCAAAGTTCTTAGAATATCAAGATACTTTGCAAACATAATAAAAAATAAAAAAGCTAATATTTTTAATAAAGGAATTAACTTGAGCAAGTTTTCTAGTCTTGAGATATGTTTAGAACAATGGTTGGTTCTTCCTAATATCAAGTAATCACAGAAGCTAGGTGGTTGGGATAGAATAATATGCTAAATTTAATCTTTAAATACTCTTAGAAACCTTAAAATTTCAGAATAAAGTGTTTGCTAAACAGAACTGAAATGGACGGCATCAACACTTTACATCATTCTGGAAGCATGTGTCTGAGACAAGATGAAATAAAACAAACCTTTTTCTTTCTAGCAAGCAGGAGTAATGTGCAGAAGAAAGAACAAATGTGGGAAGGCAGTAAACAGCAAAGCCATTTGTAAAATGAGTAAAAGAAAAATTTTCAAATTGAGGGTTGCATTTCCTTTCCACAGCTGGACAAAACCCGACCAGAAGTAGCTTATGGGAGCAAAGGATTTATTCCAGGCTTACAGAATCCAGGCTTACAGAAGCAGCTCAGGTCCATGGATCCATAACAGGGAGACACCACCAAAGAGCCAGCAATCACCAACAGCCAGAGCCAAAACTGCTCTTTACTGGCCTTAGGGCTGGACTTAAGATCCACCCAGTGACACCTCCTCCCCCACGCAAAGCTAGCTGGAAACTCAAGTTGCAAGCTTAATCAAAAATACCTTGAGCCAAGGGGTTACCTTCACATTCAGACTACCACAGTAGGGGATTTTATTTCACCTACACTGTACTTCCTATCCTGACACCAATACTCACCTTTCTTTACATTTGAAAATGCATACAATTCAGAGAACTTGAATTTGTGAAACAGAGGAACCTGATTTTCTACAGTTCAAAGGGCCACTTGCCTTCCCAGAGCCTTTTTACTCTTTCTCTAACAGGATCACACTGAGCACTCAGCCTACAATTAATTCCATGCAAGCTGAACAGGGCACGGAAAGCAGCTTACAGGTTCTCTGAGTCAACTGCCAGCTGAGGCTTTACACTTTCCTACAAGCCAAATGATGTGTTTTACTACAATAATCTTAATGAATTAATGGTTCATTTCTCATTTAAAAAATGTCAGGCTTGCTAATGGTTGTCCTATAGGGATTAGTTCTAGCCACAGCTGAAATTATTGAGGGGTGATTAAGATGGAAAAAGACATTTGACCACAAATGAGCTAGATAAGAGGAAGAAAAGTAATGGGTGTACCTTTATATAACAGCAGTATCTGCAAACACTGGGCAGCATTGAGTAGCTTGTAAAGTGAGATATATATTGGTTCCCCTATTCTCAGCATGTCTCTTTCTTCCACACATACTCTCAGGATATTCCCCCAGCCACAGAGGAACTCCATCTTGCCTGTTCTCTTTGTCCATGTTTTTATCTGACAAAGCTGGCCTTAGTTTTCTCTCCCAGTAGTCATCCATCTCTCGAGATACTTGTTTCTATAACAAAGGCAGTATGTGCAAGGGTTCCATGTTGAAGTTGGATCTTCTTTATTTTATTTTTATCTATTTGCAAGCAGACAGAGAGAAAGAAGAGAGACAGAGAGAATGGGGATGTCAGGACCTCCAGCTGCTGTAAATGCACTACAGATGCATGCACTACTTTGTGCATTTGGCTTTATGTACGTATTGGGAATTGAACTTGGGCTGTTATGCTTTCCAGGCAAGTGCCATAATCACTGAGCCACCTCCTCAGCCCTGAGGTTGGATTCTCTTTCACCAGTGATATTGGGACATAGCCTAGTCTGAGCACTTTTAGCAAACTGACATTCTAGTGACCCTTGACTTGTTTTAAGAGATTGTTTTAGTTTCAAACAACTCACAGGAGAGCCCGAGACTGGCTTTCAGGTAGCTCATTTGGAAAGGAGATGTGTCAAAACTGAGTGGAAGAAAACGAAGGAAGGGCTAAAGGAGAGAGGAAGGAAAGAAGGGAGGGAAGGAATAATGGAAAGAAGAAAGATACCAGTGTGTTTCTCAGTAACCCATTACAAATGGTGAGAATTTGATGCAGCATGATTTTCTGAGGGGCTGTGTGGTATGCCTATTTCTGTCTACCCAAGGGCAAAGGAGAGCCTGCATCCATTTGCTCCTGAACCTGTCTATCAAGGATAAGTTCATGGGCAGCCATCCCAAAGTGTTCACAGCTGTGCTTTCTTGAGTGAAGAAGGTATCCACACCATCACACAAGCCCCATGGCAAGAGCAGAATGCCACGAGTCCAGCTGACGTGATGTCACGAACACCTGAGTAAAATTGAGTAATATCAGGCTGGAGAGATGGCTTAGCAGTTAAGCACTGGTCTGTGAAGCCTAAGGACCCCGGTTCGAGGCTCGGTTCCCCAGGTCCCATGTTAGCCAGATGCACAAGGGGGCGCATGCATCTGGAGTTCGTTTGCAGAGGCTGGAAGCCCTGGCACGCCCATTCTCTCTCTCCCTCTGTCTGTCTTTCTCTCTGTGTCTGTTGCTCTCAAATAAATAAATAAATAATTTAAAAAAATTGAGTAATATCAGTGATCTAGTGGCTAGAGTAAAGGGTGGGACAAATCGCATCCAATACACTACATAAGAGATGCTAAATATACTCTTTAGGTCAACTCTAATATCCTAGAGGAACAAGGCAGTTTCTTCTCAAGATGCACAGTGACCACTCCATAAGGCGGTCAATTGAATAACAAAGACAAGACATCCCTTTGCTTCCATTGAACTCTAATGCATGAGAGCCCTGGGTGATGCATAAGATATTCTTTGATACAGCATTTTCTGAAATGTCACCAACTCTTCACTGAAATGAATACTGTAATAGTGCTACATGATCCACCACACAATCTAATGACCATGAAGCCATAAAGTAAAGATTCTGATACCTTAATTTCAGAGTTTTGTTAAAGGGAGCTCTGCTGTGTGAAACACTTTACAAAGAGCAAGTAACTTTTAAATTAGGTCAAAATACTTGAAAGCTTGAAGGGAATCCCTAAAGTGTAGTCCACGGAATGTGCCTAAAAGCCAGAGAGTTTGGATTTCTCCAAGCCTTGTCAAGCAACTTCCCTCATGTGGCTGTTCACGCTTTCCTCACTGTTCTTCACACTTATATTCTAACCTACATTTTAACTTCCACTCAGGATTGTCTCGAGAGCTTTCACTCAACATGAAACAGAGCCTGGATCTGTCCACCTGCGAAGTCAGTGTCTTCAATTTTATAGTGAAACACTTTGCTGGGGTTTCCAAGTGGCTGTTCCACAGACTGAGCAGGAAGAATATTTCATCACATACCTCTGTTCACTTTCTTTCTTTTTCCCTGATGAGAAAACATGTGGCTCAGTTCTTCTCGTGGTGTCCTTACTCTCTAGTATGTATTTATGGGAAGCATTGTTTAGGTTGCATTTACCCCTGACAAACTGAGCATTCAGTTATTCAAGCACTCATTCAACAAACCTTGCTGAGCACTCACTCCAAAGCAGGTGATCAAGTTGGAAGCCACATGCTCGTGATTGACACTTTTGCCACTTCAAAGGACCTAGGTAAGGCCAGAACTGAAGTGCAGTCAAAGAGCACAACTTCACAAGCAAAAGAGTAAAAGCAGACGCTGAATAGGGGCCTGAAAAGAAACGGGGAAGTGAAGTGGAGAACATCAGTAGACTCTATACTTGGTGTCCAAGGAAGCACAGTCATTTGTGAATGATGGACTGGCCTAGTTCCACAGGGTAAGAGTTCAGTATTTAGGCAGAAGAGTAAAAGACGGGAAAGCCAAGCATTGACAGCATGTTCATAAAGAAGGAGATTGCCCAAGGAGCAGTTGGTGGGGTGGACAGGGGCTTTTGCCAGCAAGCTATGAAGGAATGCTCAGGATGTGGCTACTATTGTAAGTGTAATGAAAGCCCCCAAAGGACCCTATTCAGCCAAGTGGCATCAGTGGATTTGCTTTAGAAGGGTCAGTTTACCATTGTGGGAGGCTTGTTTGGAAGCAGCCAAGATGCAAACAGAGGGGCCCATTAAAAGAATATGTCCCAGACAAGTTTTGATGGATTATTTCTACTAAGAAATATAGTGATGCAGAAGCAGGAGGAGATTACAAATTCAAGGTCGGTCTGGTCTACACAGCAAGTTCAGGCCAGCCAGGGTTGCACAGCTAGACTCTGTCTACGTGAATGAATGAATGAATAAGTAAGTAACTAAATAAAACAAAGGTGTAGTTTAGAAAGTAAGCTGTCAGATCCTGATGGAGTAAAAAGGTACTTTTCCTTAATTTATATTTCTGTAGACCTATTAAAAACAGTAACATGTTTATCTTTTCTTGCCCACTAAACTGCTATCTTATGACACAGTCTTTTTAATACAAATTCTTTGTTTTAATTAAATTTTTGAGAATAAGATAGGTATTCTAGAAATATTTGTGACTGTGTTCTTTTTGTATTAATTAGAACACAAAATATTTTGTTGAATTATTTCAGATATGAGACAAAAATATATCAAGTGTTTTCCAAGTCCTTCCAATATACCTTGTAAAAAAATTATTTTATTTGTGAAAAGGATACTAAACAACAGAATGTTGACTTTTGTGGGTGTTTCATAAAACTAGGGACTCTCTGCTTGGTTAGCACTGAGTGTGCCAAACTATTAATGTGGTTTCCAGCCTAGCACAACCTTGGCATGGAAAATAAGGCCATGTGTGCCTGCACATTTGTGATAGATCAAAGCATTCATAATCAATGTGGACTCTGGATAAATTTTATAAAAACAATGTCAAAATCTACCCAAGTCAGACCCACACAGGAGGCTCAAACCAGCCTTCATCATAAGACTGTCTCCTCCAGAGAAGTTCTTAGGGAGAAATAGCCTTTTATTCATTTCCCTTTCATAGATCCTCTCTTCCCGATATTCCTTTTCTCCCCATGAACTAAGATTCACTCTCAGTGGTAAAGACAAAGTAGTTACACCACAGAGTTAAAAAAGCACTGAAATTTGGGCTGGAGAGATGGCTTAGTGGTTAAGCGCTTGCCTGTGAAGCCTAAGGACCCCGGTTCGAGGCTTGGTTCTTGTGCCAGATGCACAAGGGGGCGCACGCGTCTGGAGTTCGTTTGCAGAGGCTGGAAGCCCTGGCGCGCCCATTCTCTCTCTCCCTCTATCTGTCTTTCTCTCTATGTCTGTCGCTCTCAAATAAATAAATAAAAAATTAAAAAAAAACTTTAAAAAAAAAAGCACTGAAATTTTTTGTTAAGAATACTTATTTGTGAACAGAAAAAGAGGGAGCGAGTGGAGAGATAGAGAACAGATGCATCAGGGTCTGTTGCCACTTCAAGTAAACTCCAAATGCATTCTCTACTTTGTGCCTCTAGCTCTATGTGAGTACTGGAGAATTGAACCTGGAAGGACAGGCTTTGCAAGCAAGCACCTTTAACCACTGAGCAACCTCTCTAGGCCCCATTGAAAGAAATTCTTGAAGGCTTATATTTCTGAGGGCTGTTTAGTAGTACTTAAGAACTTTCCAGCATGAAGGAGTTAAAGGGGCAATACCAAATGGGTTAGGATGATCTTCTCTACTCCTGTTCCTTATAGCAGTATCTGAAACCAAAACCTAACTGCACAAGCAAGGAATATCCTGGTAACCTATGGTGTACCCCAGAACTTTTCTTCCTGATTCAAAGTTCTAGGTCCCTCCTGTATCACTCCACAAGCAGATTTTACAGAATTGTGGGAACGTTATGCTGGCTCAGATCCTGGGGTTTCCGCTCAGTCCCCTCTGCTTATACACGGAAACTCTGGAGACAATGACATGGTTTTCCCTTGAGTTTACTAAGGTTTACCATCCTTTCTTCCTAAACTTTTGAAGAATCCAGTGTTTGTTAGTGTTGGGTGAGTGTCCCAGACACCACAGGATTAAAGGCTTGGGCTGGGAAAAGGCACCCTGCAGTTGGTAATGTTACTGCTACAGTCTCAGGCTGTATCATGAATAGCGGTGGGCCTTCATGGCTCTCTTTACTTTTTTTTTTTTTTTTTAATATTCTACCCTCTCCCCTCTGGTTATGTATTTCTGAATGTGAACCCTGAACCTAACTTTGATCTGCTTATTGCATATCCACACTTTAATGACCAGAAGAATTCAAATCCTATGTGTTCAAAATAAATCTTTTATTTTTCTTCCACCCCAGGCCTGACTGGCCCTGTCCTGATTAGATGTAGTTTTATGGCTTGCTCTTGACATAAGCTTTAAGGAGCATAACACATGACTCTAGCTTCCTCCATTGCTGACTTCTACTGTGTTGGCAAACCTTCATGATTAAATGGTGGTATAGGATCACTGGCCTTTCCCGTATTTCTTCTATCCATAATAGTCCCTTTCCTGCATTTAGTAGTACTATATCCTTCTAATAATGATATCATAATGAAACTTCTCTAATAATAACACACTCCCAAAACCTCTGTGAAGCCCTTGGAAATGAAATTTTGATCAATTATGGGAAATGCTCAGTTTCCCTGTGGACCCATTCATATTCATTCTAAACTCTAGGCTACAAAAGGAAAATATAACTTTTTTTTATCTTTAGGAGAGCCTATCAAGTACTCGAATTACCATTCTGTGTGCGTCTGACCATTTTTTATTTCTCTGATCTCTTCTCAGGTACTAACAGTTTCTTTTATTTCTACCTAAAACTCTAGTCTGCAATGCATTCCTGCTTGGTACTTACATTTCCTTTAAACCTTGATGCTTTGTTTTATGATTGTGTAACTTAATTTTATTTGTTACTATTCAATAATAAATCTTTTCTTTCTGTTTGGTTCTCACTTGACTTGAATGTAAGATGTAAGGGAGACAAACAAAACAAAACAAAACAAAACAAAACAAAACAAAACAAAACAAAACAAAACAAGCTATTTTGTCCAAAACCAATTACTATAAAATGTGTCCTGATAGGATACACAAGTGGTAACTGGCTAATGAGTTTAGACAAGGAGAATTTTTTGGAATAAGTGACATCAGAGTTGTGGAGTTGTCAATATGGAAAAGGAGAGAAGAAATGTCCCAAGTAAAGAAACTTTGTATTCATTGGCCCAGACCTGCAGCTGAACATAGTGTTTCCAGACTGACCATATTCTTCCATACAGAATATGTGTAGCCTAGCTATAGGATAAGAGGTGGACATTAGTGAGAGATGCTTCAGGAACTCCGAGAAGCTTCCAAGTCATGTAACATAAAAATATTTTTATTTATTCATGGAAAAGAGAGAGAGAAAATGAGCACACCAAGGCCTTTTGCCAGTGTAAATGAACTCCAGATGAACGTACCACTTTGGGCATCTGGTTTCATGTGAGCACTGGGAAATCAAACCCATGCTGGCAGGCTTTGCAAGCGAGCACCATTAGCTGCTGAGCCATCTCTCAGCCCAGCATTCAGGCTGTATTTTTTTTAATAAATATTTTTGAGGTAAGGTCCTACTATGCAGCCTAGGCTGGTCTTGAACTTGCAATCCTTCTTCAGCCTTCTGTATTGACTGAAGAAGAGTAAGTCTGCCCCACTTGTGTTGGTCCACTGGGGGAGAGGGAGACTTTTCTCTTAATTTAATCATTTGAACAATCTTTGCAAATGCTGACTGGTTATCACAAATACTAACCAAGAGTTAGAAACAGAGAGTTTGCCCTCTGACACTTTGTTGAATTGAGTTAATTCACCTTATAACTGGTCATGCTTCTGAACCTGGCCACACTTAAGTGCCCCTGTTTGTTTCCTTTGCAACAATGTTCAGTGTGATGGTTTTCATGTTTTAAGGCAACCATCTCATTGCCCTTGGTAGTCCTATACAAAATGAGCTCTTCAAATGTTACAGAAGAATCTGACAAGAATGGATACATCAGTAATACAAATTATTTGTAATTTCTCAGAATTTCATTGGCTTCATATGATTACCACTTAAATTTAAATTTCTGTAGCAAATGTATTAATTTACTTTTATATTGTTGAAGATTATTAAGACATCAAACACAGAACTAGTTATAAACTTGTGTCATGTCACCTAAAATTATTCAGCCAGGTAGCAAGAGTATTTAGTCTTCTCTGGGCTCTTTGGGGATTAATTTTACAGAAACTGTCTCAGGAATCATTCAATTTGCATATCTGTACTTATACTAAGGACTAGAAATACAGATTTTTGAGGTTTCTGGTTGAGTTCTGGGAAGCCCAAAACTTAAAGGGCATGTGTTAACTAACCACAGGTAAATAAATAAACCACCATTTTTTTAGTCAAAGGTTAACTTATTGGTATAAGTCACTAGGTTATAGAACTTCCATTTTCTTAACCAAAGAAACCAAAACAAAAACCACAACAAAAGAAAACACACACACAATAAAACCCCAACAACTTAACAACAACAACAAAAAATACAAACCATTTTCTCCAGACATGCCAAGGTTTGTCTACGCAAACAGTGAATTTTTCTGTCCTTGCTTTGAGATTTTAAATGTCAGCCAAGAACCTTCTTGACTTCTTATTTTGGCACTACATTCTCTTGGCTATTTTACAAAACCTCATGGGGATTTCTCCCTCTTCCTACTACATGAAATTAGTAGTTGGACATAGCTGAATATTAGGAATGTTCTCATTTAACATAATTCTGATCACATAATAAAGATCCTAACATACCATCAGCCAATACATTTTGGTGCTATTTCTGCTATCATATAAAGATATTGCTAGTCATGGTATATAACTTAATTTTAAATAAGTTATACCAACTGCCAAAGTTATTTTTTGTCTTTGATTTAAAGAAGTAAACATGCATTTAATGTTACAGAAAGCCTGAAAATAGAGAAAATGTACCATGAAAATAAGCCATATGTAGTTAACATTTTGTTAAAAATAACATTTCAAGTACTATTTATAAAATATGTTCACAAAATATGGATCATATGCTATGAGATTTTCTCTCCAGAAATACCTTTTAAGCTTTTCTTTAGTGGCATAAATCCTCTCCCAGAAAATTATGTTGAGGATAAAATTATTTAATCATATGACTATGTTATGTGTCTTTACTTACATGAATTAGTTTATTATCCACTATTTATTATATAACTAATTCTTTTTTTTTTTTTTTCGAGGTAGGGTCTCACTTTAGTCCAAGCCAACCTGTAGTTTACTATATAGTCTCAGCGTGGCCTCGAACTAATGGTGATTCTCCTACTTCTCCCCAGTGCTGGGATTAAAGGCATGCACCACCACGCCGGGCTCAACTAATTCTTATATATACTTTTGTATTCATGTCACAGATCAGACATATAGAAGTAAAATAGCTAGATTAAACAAAAAATCCTCCTAGTTTATTTTTGTTGTTGCTTTTTATTTCCTTCCCCCTCTGTAGCTTTTGCTGTAACTCCACTATTTTTCCCAGACTGACTTCAATTTTGTGATTCTCTTGGTAAGTTTTTTTATTAGCTGGGATTAAATACATATACCAATGCACCTGGTATAAAAAAAATCTCCATTTTTAATGCTTTTGATAAACAGCTCCTAATCAACTCAAAGTAAGAGCTATCAGCAACTGTATGATTTTGTAGCTTTCACTGATACCATATTTTATTATCTGTGTCTGAATTTTGTCATCTAAGTTTTTATCAGTCCATTTAATGAAATATTTCAAATGAGATTGCAAACATATGGGATGGGGATTTAGCTTAGTCATAAAGCTACTTTTCCTTGGAATTATGAAGCTGTAGGAATGAGGTTTGTATTCTTCCCCAGGTTGAAACCAATTTTGCAATGTTTTACTGAGTTGAAGATGAAAATAGTCCAGAGTTCAAAAAAGGGTAGTTTGTATATTTAAATTTAAAATAATTTTCCTAAGCTGATCAGAATAATAAATGTTCCCATCATATTGTAGCAACTTGTACCATAAATGAGCCATGATAAATAGCAAAACATAAAAGACAGAGGGGGCTGGAAAGATGGCTCAGTAGGTAAGGCACTTGCCTGCAATGCCTAAGAACTAGGGTTCAGTTCCCCAGCACCAATGTAAAACCATATGTACAAAGTCATGCCTGCCTCTGGAGTTGGTTTGCAGTGTCTAGCGGCCCTGATGCACACATTTTCTTCCTCTTTCTCTCTGTCTCTCTCTTCTCAAGTAAATAAATAATTTTGTTAAAGAAAAAAAAAAAACAGAGGACCATTGGCTAGAGGCACCATGTTTTCTTATGTTCTTTGCATTAACATGTTCTGGACAAGCACCAATTGAACATGTCAAACTAAATTTACAAAGTAGATCTTTTTAAATCTTCAGGGATCATCTGTTTCATTTACGTCACTTCACAGATGAGAACACTGATTAGTTAACCATATAGATTGTTTCTTGGGGAGGACAGGTCACCTGATTAATTGTAAATACAGGATTTTAGGGCTGGAGATATGGCTCAGCAGCTAAAGTGCTTGCCTGCAAAGTCTAAGGACTGGGATTTGATTCCCCCAATACCCAAGCAAAGCCAGATGCACAAAGTGGCACATGCATCTGGAGTCTGAAGTGGCTAGAGGCCCTGGCACACACATTCTCTATGTACCTTTTCCTTTTTTTCTATCTCTCAATAAATAATTTCTTAAAAAAGACAGGGTTTCAATTTAATTCTTATTTCACATTTAAGCACTAGCAATATTCAAACCAATGACAATCTTCCCAGTTTCTTAAGTTGGAATTTATTTTCGAGATCTCTCATTCTTTCATATTCTTATCTCCCTTCCAAACATTCCCTCCCTTACCTTATCAGCTCTCCCTCATCAGCCCTTCCATTTTCTTCCTTCTTCTCCCCCTTAGTTATCTGTTAGCCAAGACTGGTTATCCCTTTAAATGCTCAATATAGCATAATGTTCTTCTCTGTTCATAACTCTGTTGCTGCAAAATCTCCTTGCCATCTTTATACCTCTTTGCCATCATCATTTTTCTCTGTCTTCAAATTTATTCTAATTTTATAATAAAAAATTTTCAGTCATATGACTCAGAAAATCTCTCTAATGTTGAAATTTTTAAAAAATATTTTATTTATTTATTTGAGAGCGGCAGACACAGAGAGAAAGACAGATAGAGGGAGAGAGAGAATGGGCGCTCCAGGGCTTCCAGCCTCTGCAAACGAACTCCAGACACGTGCGCCCCCTTGTGCATCTGGCTAACATGGGACCTGGGGAACCGAGCCTTGAACCGGGGTCCTTAGGCTTCACAGGCAAGTGCTTAACTGCTAAGCCATCTCTCCAGCCCTAATGTTGAAATTTTTAAAAGTATTTCTACTAATTATTTTAATAAAGATAAATTTCTCTCCCCTAATTACTTGCCTTTAGAACATGGCTTTTTCTAGCCAGCCTCATTTCTGACATTGCCCATGTAGAAGAAACACATCCAGTTATGCTGGTCTCTTGTTGGTCTCCTACTTATATTATCCTAATCTCTAATATTATATCCAGATCTTTCTTTGCAAAATTACTACACATCATGTCCCCATCCCCATTCCACCTAACTTGCCCAAATAATTTTCAATTTCAAGCTTAATTACATGTTTTTCCCTGATGATTTTGGTAGTATAATGGTGTGAACATTTATTGCTTGAGTATAGTCTGAATACCTCTAAATTTAGTATCTTTCTATTGTTTTACTCCCAGTACTGTGCTTTTTACATATATTTAATTAATTAATTAATTAATTAATTTAGTTGAGAGAGAGAAGCAGATAAAGAATGGGCATGCCAGGGCCTCTAGACACTGAAAATGAATTCCAGACACATGAGCCACCTTGTGCATCTGGCTCACATAGGCACTGGGGCAAAGAACCTGAGTCCTCAGGCTTCGCAGAGAAGGACCTTAACTGCTAAACTGTCTCTACAGTCCCAATACTGTGCTTCTTTTTTTTTTTTTTTTTTAATTATTCTTATTTGAGAGTGACAGAGAGAGAAAGAGGCAGAGATAGAGAGAATGGAAGTGCCAGGGCTTCCAGCCACTGCAAATAAACTCCAGATGCATGCGCCCCCTTGTGCATCTGGCTAACGTGAGTCCTGGGGAATCGAGCCTCGAACTGGGGTCCTTAGGCTTCACAGGCAAGTGCTTAACCGCTAAGCCACCTCTCCAGCCCAATACTGTGCTTTTCAAGGGAGTTTTGGTACAGCTCATTTTAAAACATTTACAGTGAGATAGTAACATCTAGATTAAGAATTGAAAAATACATAAAAATGTTCCTAAGTTTCCCAGTCTGTGCAGAAAGATAGAGATCCTTCTAATCAGCCTGTATACAGTTTTTCCTTCTGTTTGAACCTTCCCAGGGTGGCTGAGAGCCATCCTCAATGACCCATACTATGATCATAAGTACAGACCTGTCTCAAAGACACACTTTTCTATTTTTCCTTCATATTTAAAAAATATTATTCACCTATTTGCAATGAGAGGACAGAGGGAGAGCGAGAGAGAGAGAGAGCAAGCACATGGGCACACTAGGACTTCCTGCCTCTGACTCTGCCATTGCAAGCAATTCCCGATACACATGCCACTTTGTGCATCTGGCTTATTACATGGGTACTGGAGGAGCAAACACAGGTCATTAGACTTTGCAAATAAACACTTTTAACCAGTGAGCCATATCTTTTGCTCTCCTTCATATTTGTAATTTGAACTTCTCTGCTTGACTCAATAGACATCATTTTTTTGGATTTTCGAGGTAGGGTTTCACTCTAATAGTCTCAGGGTGGCTTCAAACTTACGGTGATCCTCCTACTTCTGTCTCCCGAGTGCTGGGATTAAAGGAGTGCACCACCATGCCTGGCTCTTATTTATTTGTTTATTTATTTTTGAGGTAGAGTTTCACTGTAGCCAGGCTGACCTGGAATTCACTATGTAGTCTCAGGGTAGCCTCAGACTCACAGTGATCCTCTTACCTCTGCCTCCTGAGTGTTGGGATTTTTTTTTTCTAGCCCCTAAGAGGTATGAAATACTAATTTTTTTTTTTTTTTGAGGTAGGGTCTCACTCTAGCCCAGGCTGACCTGGAATTCACGAGTCTCAGAGTGGCCTCGAACTCACAGCGAACCTCCTGCCTCTGCCTCCCAAGTGCCGGGATTAAAGGCATGCGCCACCACGCCCGGCTGAAATACTAATTTTGAGTTAGATCCATGTTCATCAATCTCAGAGATATCTGGTGTCATAGATTGTCAACTACTTGAATTTTACACATACACAGTGTAAGATGAGCAGACCTTCTCGTTACTCTTTTGGTAGCCATCAGACCTCAGTAGACATTCTTTCCCAAGCTCTGTCATGGCTAACAGGCCCATGTGCTGCAGAGAACCTGGTTTGATTTAGGACATGCTCTGGCCTACAGAAACAGGAGAGAAGGGAAATCATCTGACCTTTGGTAAGCCTTGGTGCTTCATTTTTTAACCAAATTGTAAACTTCTTTAAAAACATTTTTTTAACTTTTTTTATTGACAACTTCCATCATTATAGACAATATCCCATGGTAATTCCCTCCCTCTCCCCACTTTCCCCTTTGAAACTCCTCTCCATAATACATTTCCCCCTCTCAATAAATCTCTCTTTTATTTGGATGTCATCATCTTTTCCTCCTGTTATAAGTATCTTGTGTCACAGTGTCAGGAACTGCAAGGTCAAGGATATCCAGGCCATTTTGTGTCTGAAGGAGCACGTTGTAAGGAGTCCTGCCCTTCCTTTGGCTCTTACATTCTTTCTGCCACCACTTCTGCAATGGAACCTGAGCCTTGGAAGGTGTGATAGAGATGTTTCAGTGCTGAACATACCTCCGTCACTTCTTCTCAGCACCATGGTGCCTTGAGAGTCATCCCAAGGTCACTGCCATCTGAAAAGAGAAGCTTATCTAGCCAAAAGTAATAGTAGCATTCATATATGGGTATGAACATTAAGAGAAGTGCTTACCAGGCAGTTTGGTGAACAAAGGATATACATTTAGCCAGACAGCAGCAGATGTTATATACCTACTTCTCATGACTACCCCTGTCATGGGTTTTCAGAGTGGGCCTCCATTCGAATTAGAGAGCAGTTGGTTTCCCCCATAACAGACATGCCATAACATAACATAACATAACATAACATAACATAACATAACATAACATAACATAACATAACATAACATAACATAACAGACACTCTTGCACCCGTGGGCTCATTTTGCCTGGCTGTCCAACTTTATGGCTTGCAGTGTCCACTGTTGAGTATCTACACTGGTGATTTCTCTCTCTCCCATTGAACCGCATGCAATGTAGCTTTTTACAGCTTTCTATCAGCTGGTCTACATGGAGGTGGTTTTCAGTTCAGCTCCAGAAGGATTTCTCAGTGACCTTGAGCCCAAGTATGTGAAGTCTTCAGGAATAGGGTCTTACCATCTATTCCTGGTGGGAAATCAAGAGCCTTGGTAATGACCTGTAATGTTTTCTGAGCATCAAGGACCTCCCTGGCAAACTCATTGGAAGATATCCCATCCCTTGCACTGAAAATTTTCTAATAGCAATCTATGGCTTCTGGTTGTTCCATTGTCCAAAAAGAAAGGTTTTCATGTGACTCATTCATACCCTCTTAGATGTTGATTAGCCCTCCTCCCCCTTTCCTTTACTCAGTCTCTTCCCCTGACCTCACTTAGGCCTTTCCCGCCCCATTAATATGTTTTTCTATTGCATACATACAGTATCATCCTATTAATTCCCCTTTCCCTCCATTTCTTTTTCTTTATTTTCCCTTTCTAGCTTTCTTGTCTCTACTACTTAGTTTTATTCCAACTCACATAGAAGTTCAATCGTTTGTAGCTAGGATCCACATATGGGAGAGAACATGTGACATTTAGCTTTCTGCCTGGGTAACTTCACTAAGTATAATCCTTTCCAGATCCATCCATTTTCCTGCAAATTTCATAACTTCATTTTTCTTTACGCTGACTAGAACTCCATTGTGTAAATGTGCCACGTCTTCATTATCCACTCCTCAGTTGAGGGAAGTCAGGGAACCTTCTCTATGAACTCTTTTGCCTAGAATCATGCTGAATTCAGAGACTTCCAATAAATACTTTATGACTTAAAATTAATTGAAGCTTTTCTTAGAAAAGAGCACTGACGTGCATAAGTCTGTATAATAAGTTGATTTTTTTCTCACAGAGGTTTGTTAATTAAACACACAAGCACAAAACTGAATCAGTAAGACAAGAAGCAAGTAGCAATAAGTTCCAAGAAAGAAATCTTTCAGAGTTTAAAATGCCTTTCCAATCCTTTTCCTGTTTGTGCTATCCCTTTCTCCTGTGTGCTTCTGATTTTATTGTAGCATAAAGATAATGAGAAACATTAAAAAAAATTGCCTATAGTCACTGCAGTAGCCTTCTTAGAATTTACTATCAATACGCATAAAGTTTGAGGGGTGCCAACGACATGCTGAAGTAGCTTAGTGCCCTACTCTGCCTGAAATGTCCTTGTCTAGTAACTGAATAGCCAAACTCTTCCTTTTGCTACTGATATTCTCAAGTTCTCAAGAACCTTTCATTCTGAAGGAGACATTTTACAAGAGATACACAGTGTCAGGATATCTGAAGCATCCTTTGTTACCGTTTGGTTTAATTATATCCCTATATTGAGACCATTGCTGCCTTAGAGACAGAGCCAGGCTCAATGGGCCAAGATATACAGCTCTAGATGCTGGTCTACATACCTACAGTTCATGCTATGACCTGGTTTTACCACTGAAATGGGGATTTTTGAGCTTGTCCATAATGACTTTTGAGGCCAATATTATTATTATTTTATAGGGTGTGAACTGGAGGTTTACTTAGGTCCATGCTAGGAGTAACTGATGATAGTAAAATTTGACTAGGTGTGTCTGACTCTGTATTCCTTCTCCGTGTTCAATCTCTCTCTCTTCATGGGAAGGCGTTTGTCTCATCTCTCTTGGTGCATCTGCTTTGGAAAACAAGGAAATAACTTGATGTATCCTAAGTTTTTCATGTCCTTCTTGACTCAATAATATGGGTCTGGGAAGATGGCTGAGTGGTTCTTTAACTTGCTTGCAAAGCCTGCCAGCCTGGGTTCAATTCCCGAGCCACCCACAAATGCTGGAGTAGGCAAGTATCTAGTATAACTTTGATATTAATTTGTAGCAGCAAGAGGCCATGGCACTCCCCCAACAAAACAAAACATGTGCAAATAATTTTTTTAACAAATGAATAAAACTAGAGAGAAAAATTTTACTGGACATTTATTAAAAACTTAAAAGATGTCATTCATGATAGCAATAGAGGTCAAGGCTGTTTCTGTAGAGGGTAGAGATTGAAATCAGCTCCAGAGCAAGCAGAATAACCAGAGCAGGGTGAGAAGGGGCCAGGAAAATCACTGACAGGAGCTTTGCTTTGCTGGAGGGTGAGGGGCAGGAGACTTGAAGGGAGAGTGCCCATGCTTTCCGATGGGAGATTTTTCTCCAAGATGGATCAGTCAGGTTCTTTGCCCAAAATGGGTCCTGCCAGCCAAGAAAGAGGTAAGGAGAGGAAAGGGCTGAATGGGCTTGGCTAACAGTGCACGGGTATCCTTGGCAGTGATGCAAGCACGCACAGAGCCAAACAGCCTTAGCTATGTTTTCTTCTTTCTGAAGAGAACACAAGCTTAGATATTAATACTGACTTAGAAAGGAAATGAGCCCTGTGATGCCTTGTCATGTAACATGGATCTGGATGTGAATGCAAATTTGAAAGCACACGCACAATGACTGGTCTCTGAGTTTCAGTTTTTTAAAAAAGGAAGCATCTATACTGCAGACAACATACCTGCCTCCCTCTGTCCATCTATGTGTGAACTTTAAAACAGGAATTTAAAAGAGAAAAAAAATATCCTAAAGATTATTCAAATCTTGCTTTATAGATAACAAAGCAAAGATCTCTAGAAATAAAATAATTAAGAAAAAGCAAGGCTCCAAAGAGCAAATACTAGCATGATATTCCCACACCAGCAGGTAGAATTCGGAGATTAGGTTTTTCCCTTTATCACCTTTTATTTTTTATATTGTCTCAGTAACATTACCATTTTTAAATTATTTTCATTTATTTGAGAGAGGGAAGAGAAAGTATGGGCAGAGCAGGGCCTCCAGATGCATGCACCACCTAGTGAATCTGGCTTTACATGGGCAGTAGAGAATAGAGCTCAGGCCTCCACACTGCAAGCACATGCCTTTAGCTGGTGACTCATCTCTCCGGACCCAACATTATTTTTTTTTAAATTTAATTTATTAGTTTTCTTTTCAGCAAATACAGGCAGTTTGGTACCATTGTTTAGGCTTATCCATGATCTATATGTATGTATATGGGTCGTGCATTGTGGAGTTAGCCCACAGTTATTGGTACAATAAATGTCTCTGCATATCATGACCCAACATGTGGCTCTGACATACTTTCCACCCCCTCTTCTGCAAAATTTCCCTGAGCCATGTTGGGTTCATTTTTGGTCTGCTTCAGTGATGAGGTTTTGGGGGCCTCTGAGGCTCTGGCTCTCTGATTTGGCAGGAGTTGATTTTTCTCTGTGTTGGTCTCCTTCCCCTTTGTCCTGGTATCCGGTTCATCAGGAAAACAGCACCCTTGCTTGTTTCGCCAATTTTCCTTAGTTTCAGTCGGGCCCCTTTTGAGGTATGTTGGGGCAGCTCTCTCCTTAGGATCTGCATCTATCTGAAAAAGAGAAGCAGATTCTCCAATGGAGAGTAAGTTAGCACCCTGAAAATTGAGATAACTCTTACTTCTTTTTGATAGAGAGCTTAATAGGTGTAGGCCCTCTTGTACCCCATGACCCAAACGGCAATGGTACCATAAAATTCTGCTTCCTAAAAGGCAGACCAAATGGCTGAACCTTCACTAGACCCTTACAGGAAACACCTGAGCCATAAGACACTGGAGAGGGTAGGATCAAGACTAACCTAAATCTGCTACATCTTCCCTCCCTCCCCCCCTCCCTCCTCTCTCTCTCTCCTCTTTAACTCTTGTATATTAGTTATGTTTTTCCTCATTTTCTTAGTGGGCACTGACCTGTAACCCCCACTTCCAGCTTGGGCCTACCATCCACAATGAGCTTTTGATCAGAGAAACCTACAAGGTTTCCCAAAACAATGACAGACTTCTGTCAGAGTACTTGATGACCCACCAAAGGCCAGTGGTAAGACCCTATTGCTGAAGACTCCATTCGCAGCTGACCCATAAAATGGAATGACATGGCTGGAAGCCAGGAGAGAGTCAGTCCCCAGACAGTCAGCGTGTCTAGTGCCAGAAGGTGTTACATGGGCGACTGGGGCAAATGACCAAGATCTGTCCAAGCAACTCATGGTCTAACCTAATTAGCAACAAATAACCTGTTGTGATGCCCACACAAGTGCAATAGTGGCACACAGCCATGGTGGGGAACCAACTGCTCTTGATTTGGCTAACTGATCCACTCAGTGGTATGAGACCCATAGCTGGAGCTGGGAAACAAGTCAGAACCATATTCAAACATAAGCCCACTCTGTAATATCAAGCTACCAACATTATTATTGTTATTAACACTACTGGAAAAAATTCAGAATCATTATTATCACTATCATTTTTAATATTTTATTAACTTGCAATGAGAGAGAAAATAAGAGAGAGAAAGAGGGAGAGACACAGCTGGGCGAGGTGGCATATGCTTTTAATCCCAGCACTCGGGAGGCAGAGGTAGAGGATTGCCATGAGTTCAAGGCCACCCTGAGATGACAGAGTTAATTCCAGCATGCTGGGGACTCTAACCTCTGCAAATGAACTCCAGAGGCATGTGCTACTTTGTAAGTCTGGCTTTATATGGGTATTAGAAAATCTTACCACTGAGAAAACCTCTCCAGCCCATAATCATTATTTTTCTTTTAGTATTATGTTTGTTTCTTCAAACTGGACTTAAACCCTGATTCTATTAATACTCTTAGGACATATAGACCAAACATAATCTTTTTCATTGCAAATCTGGGATATGTTTATTTTCTAAAGTTATGGAATACTTATTTTAGGAAAATAAAGCAGAAAAAATGTAAAGCCAAAAAGCTCCCATGCTGGGAGGGGTCCCAAGCATGAAATCCCATAAGTTTATTTATTTTACTTTATTTTTCAAGTAGGGTCTCACTCTAGCTGAGGATGATATGGAACTCATGCTGTTGTTCCAAGCTGGCCTTGAACTCACAGCAAACCTCCTACCTCTGCCTCCCAAGTGCTGTGATTAAGGGTGTATGCTGCCATGGCCAACCCATAAATTTATTTTTAACAGTCTTTTTGAATAAATAAGAATTACCTTTCTCAAATTTATCATAACTGGTATTGTCAAGGAAGTTAGGCCTGTGAGGTTAGCCCATGAGCTTGGATATAAATGTATCATAATATGTATGTACTAATTACACTTTGTGGGCTTTTAGGGCACTTTGTTTATTTCGTTTCTAAATCTAAAAGAAAATTCAATTTTGATACTAAATCTAAACTAACAGAAAATGTGAAATTGCATTATTTAATATCAATATTATACTTTGCATCTACTTAGTATCAAATCTCAAATTTAAGACAAAAAGAAAAATAGTCACATTAGGAACAGAATTAAATACAAGCAACATTTCCTAAATGAAACAATTCAGAAGCAACATTGCAAATGACCCGAACTGGAGAAAGAGGTGGCCATACAAGCTCAACAGGTATATCTGCCACTTTTTTATTTAATTTTTCTTTTAGAACTCTTTCTTCTAATTCCTGATAAACTTGTTAGGATCAGCCAGATGATGAAGCCAGCTTTGAAGAGACAGGAAGACTTTGGAAATATACAGGTAATTGGAAAAGCGGTCTGCGTAGTCACAGGCTGTCCATGAGACTGACTGGAAGTCCCAGTTAGATTGAGAGGATGGCTTGGGAGCAGCTTGCGGAAGAGGCATTTGCCTCTTTCCCCAGTGAATGCTGCTGTGAACTCCCAGACCTTAGTGGTGCTTGGACTTTACGAGTTTTCATAATAATAAATCACATTTAAGGGATGGCCAAGAAGAGTGAAGATGTCTTTGAAACACTGTCACTTACCATTAGTGTGTCCTTCGCTTTGTTCCATGGTCAACACAAAGGGCTGCACTAGCTCTTTGGCTTAGACAGAGAGGAGAAATGTCAGGGCTCAAGAGCATCAAGTGGCCTTGGAATTCCTACTTGTAATTTGGGTCAAGTGGCTGGCTTAAGAAGAATTTATTTTAAAATTCTGCTTCAGTCTGACTAGAGCTTCAGTCTCTATCTAAAACTTTAACCATTACAGAAAAATGTTTGGTTCCTAGTTTATAAAGGCAGAAATTTTTTTTTTCTTATTGAACACGTGATTTTTTAGATCATCTTTCTACATTGTTCCATCAACATTAAATACTTAAAGTAACCTTAAGACCTATCTCAACCACATAATTATAGAGAATAAAATGTGCAACATTCCTACAAATACCAAAATATGGGCCAGATTTGATGTCAAAACAGAAACTTTAAGATTAAATGTTGCATTCCTTGCCACAATGCCTACGTATTCATGAAGGAGGGATCGATTTCCAATGATTTATGTGACTTAATATTTTTCTCTAAATTACTTTCAATGATGTTATCATATATTTATAGATTTATTATTTTTAATTATATATGTATAAAATTAAGATCTCTCTCTCTCTCTCTCCCCCCCGTGTGTGTGTGTGTGTGTGTGTGTGTGCGTGTGTGTGTGTTAACAGCTTATAAGGGTACTGCCTTCTATTGAAAGGAGCTGGAGAGATGGTTCAGGGGTTAAGGCTCTTGCCTGCAAAGTTAATGACCAATGATCCAGGTTTGAGTCCCCAGTACCCATGTAAAGCAAGATCCATGAAGTGGTGCATGCATATTGAGTTTGTTTGTAGTGTCTGGTAGCTTTTGTGTGCCCGTTCTCATTCTTTCTGTGTGTGTCTTTATTTGCAAATAAATAAATAAAATATTTAAAGTGATCATTCTGCTAGCTGAACTTATTTAACATAGACTTTATCATATGGAGAAGCATCAGTGTATCTCTCCTATACCAGCTACCCCCAAAGCACGTTATAGTGAGTGAAAATAATTATATTAATTGATTCAGCCAATTGTGGTGGTGCACAACTTTAATTTCTGCATTTTGGAGGCAGAGATAGAAGGATCACTGTGATGTCAAGAACAGCCTGGGACTACCATAATAAATTCCAGGGCAGTCTGGGCTAGAGTGACACCCTACTTTAAAAAAACTTGATTTACTTTTCCTAGAATAATATGTTTTTTATTTATTTGACAGAGAAAGAGGGAGAGAGAGAATAGGCATGCCAGGCCCTCCAGCCACTGCAAACAAACTCCAGACACATGTGCTCCATTGTGTATCTGGCTAACGTGGGTTCTGGGGAATCAAACCAGGGTCCTTTGGCTTTGCAGGCAAGTGCCTTAACTGTTAAGCCATCCCTCCAGCCCTCCGAGAATGATATTTATCTATAGTAGAATAATTTAGATGAGGAATAATAAATTACATAGAGAACATAACTCAAATACCCACTTTTATTGTATACTTCCATTTATAATTTATTATACATCATATATAATTATAGAATATAATATGATAACTTGATATATATACACAATGTTTAATAATTAAATAGCATAGGTAAAATTCCATCTCTTCAAATATGTATCATTTACTTGTGTTGCAAATCCTCAAATGTATGTCTTGCACTTCTTTATTAAATATATGATAAATTGTGACAAACTATAAAAATATAGTTTATAACCAAATGTATATATGGTTAGCTAGTTATAAAATATTGAAACTTATTCCCTTATCTAACTGGATTTTGGTATCTGATATGTACCTCCTGCCCTCCACTCTTTCTAACCTTTAATAGCCTACCTTCTACCCTCTACTTCCATGACATCAACATTCTTTAGCTCCAATATATCATAGAGTACATGTGATATTTGTCTTTCTGTGCTAGGCTTATATTATTTACCATGATGTTGTCTAATTCCATCCAGTTTTTACCACAAATTACAAGACTTATTCTTTTTCTTGCACAATAATATTTCAGTGCATATACATACTGTTTTGTTTTCCATTCAATAATTTATGGGCCTCCTACTATTGCAGCTACCTTCTTGTTGTTGGAACAAAAAACCCAGCCCAAAGCAGCCGAGAGGAGGGAAATAAAAGTTTATTCTGGCTTACAGTCTCAGGAGGAGGTCTCATCATGGCAGGAAAGGATGGAGCAGCAGAGGCTAGGCATCACTTCTTGTCACCTAGATGACAAAGCTCGGGACATGTCTGTGAGGAAGTTTTGAACAGGTAATTGAAGGCAGAAGTCCTGTCTTAACTGGTGACACCATGCCATGGGGCTGGAACCTCAGATTAGGAGAAAGGAGAAAGCTATCTGAGCAGCAGCCTTCATCTCTCCATGCCTCCTGACTGTAGAAGTAATTACCACCTCTCACACTTTGTTGCTATGGCTGCCCTGCCATGATAGATTGAACTGTGAGCCAGAGAAAACTCTTGCTTTCTTAAGTTGCTTTTGTAAGCCATTTAGTCACAGCAACAAGTTACTGATGATTGTTTTTTCTCCAGTCTTATTTGTGTCTCTTTTTATATTTTTTATATTTTTATTTTTTTGTTTTTTTCTATTTTGGTTTTTCAAGGTGGGGGCTCACTCTAGCCCAGGCTGACCTGGAATCCACTATGTAGTGTCAGGCTGGCCTTGAACTCACAGTGATCCTCCTACCTCTGCCTCCCGAGTGCTGGGATTAAAGGTGTGCACCACCATGCCCAGTTTATTTGTGCTTCTTTTGTTTGTGTTAGTCTAGTTAAAAGTTTGTGAATTTGTTTATAAAAAACATGTTTATTTGTTTTCTTGTATTTTTGTTACTATTTTATTTAGTTCTTCTCTAATTTCTTATTTCCCATGTTTCCACTAATTTTGCTCTTGGTTGTTTGTCTTTGACTTGTTAGTTCTTTGGTTTGCATTATTAGGCCTTTAAATAGTTTATTTTAGTGTGCTAATTATTGTGAACTTCCCTCTTAAGAATCTAGGAGTGCCTTGACTTATACCATGCTTGGTTTTTTAAATTGTTTTTATTGACAACTTTCATAATTGTAAACCATATCTCATGATAATTCCTTCTCTCCCCCACTTTCCCCTTTGGAACTTCACTCTCTCTCATATACCCTCCCCCTTTCAATCAGTCTGGCTTTTGTTTTAATTTCATCATCTTTTCTTCCTGTTATGATGGTCTTGTGTAGGTAGTGTCAGGCACTGTGAGGTCATGGATATCCATGCCATTTAGTGTCTGGAGGAGCATGTTGTAAGGATTCCTATCCTTCCTTTGGCTCTTACATTCTTTCTGCCACCTCTTCCACAATGGACCCTGAGCCATGGAAGGTGTGATTGACATATTTCAATGCTGAGCACTCCTCTGTCACTTCTTCTCAGCATCATGGTGCCTTCGGAGTCACTGTCATCTGAAAAGAGAAGATTCTCTAATCAAAAGTGAGAGTAGCATTAATATATGGGCATGCACATTAAGAGAAGTGCTTACTAGGCAGTTTAGTGAGCATAATATATACTTTTAGCCAGATAGCAGCAGAAGTTATACCCCTAGGGTCATGACTACCCCTGTTTAGGGTTTTCAGTATCAGGGATGTTTTCCCTCTGTTGCAGTCTGGTTCGCATTGCTGGTAGAAATCACCCAACCAAGAGTAGCTTCTGGGAAAAAGAGGTTTATTTTGGCTCACAGGCATGAGGGGAAGCTTCACGATGGCAGGGGAAAATGATGGCATGAGCAGAGGGTGGACATCACCCCCTGGCAAACATAAGATGGACCACAGCAACAGGAGAGTGTGCCAAACACTGGCAGGGGGAAACTGGCTATAAAGCCCATAATCCCGCCCCCAACAATACACTCCCTCCAGGAGGCATTAATTCCCAAATATCCATCAGCTGGGAACCTAGCATTGAGAACACCTAAGTTTATGGGGGACACCTGAATCAAACCACCACACCCTCCCATGGAGCAGGACTCCATTCAAACTGGAAGGTGGTTGATTTGCCCCTAACAGACATGTCACTATTGCACCATTGGCTCATTTGGCCTGGCTGGCCAAATACAAGGCTTGCAGTGTCCACTGTTTGGTATATTCACTGGTGATTTCTCTCTCTCCCATTTAACTGCATGCAACATGGCTTTTTCCAGCTTTATGTCAGCTGGTCTACATGGAGGAGGTTTTAAGCTCAAATCCAGCAAGGTTTCTCAGTGACCTTTCATCCCAAATATGTGGAGTCTTCAGCAATAGTCTCTTACCATTTATTCCTGGTAAGAAAGAAAGGGCCTTGGCAATGGCCAGTAATGTTTGGGGGCATCAGGGGCCTCTCTGGCCAACAACTCACTGGAAGGTGTCCCATCCCTGGCACTGAACGTTTTCTAGTCATCATCTATAGCTCCTGTGTGTTCCATTGGCCAAAAACGTAGGTTTCCATATGACTTATTATACCCTCGTAGATTTTGATTAGCCCTCCCTCCACCTATCTTTTACTCTATCTCGTCCCCTGACCTCACTCAGGCCTTTTTACCCCCATTAATCTATTCTTCTACTTACATATATGCAATACCATCCTATTAGGTCCCCCTCCCTTTCTATTCCCTTTATACCTCCTTTCTAGCTTACTGGCCTATGCTACTGAGTTTTCTTCCTACTCACAAAGAAGTCCAGTCATTCGTAGCTAGGATCCACATATGAGAGAGAACATGCTTGGTTTAATTGGTGCCTTCTGTTGTTATTTCTCCTCATTTATGAAGGATAGCTGTACTTGGTGTGATCTCCTTAGTTGGGAATGCTTGAATATATCTTCCCATTGTCCTCTGTTCTGTAAGGTTTTGGTCTGTAAGGCTAAGAATCTGTTGTTTCTGTAGTGGGGAATCTTGTATAAGCACACTATGTTTTTTTGTTTGTTTGTTTTTGAATACTTTGTCTAGTATTTTTTGACAGTTTGACTACAACATGCCTGTGAAAAGGTCGTGCTTGGTCTCATTGTTTGCATCTTTCCTAGAGTTTTGAAAAATTTTAGCCACAGTTTAATTTACTAAGCTTTCTCTGTGCTTGTCTTCCCCTCTTCTTGTAGAATGTTCATAATGTGAATATTTACCTATTGAGTGCTAGTAATTTTGATAGACTTTTTCTGTTTTTGTGCAACTGATCTGCTTTCAAGGTCACTTTCAAGAGATCTGCTTTCCAACTTAAACTCTTCTTGACATGGTCTGTTGTTGACATTCTCAACTATTTTAATTTCATTAATATTGTTGTTCAGCTGTAATATTTAACTTTTTGGAACTACTTCTAGGTCTTGACTGAATTTCTCAGTGGAACATAAGTTATTTCCTTGATTTCTATGAATTTTATTTCTATATTCTCTTGTACTATTTTGAATTTGCTTAGAAACATTGATGATATTTTTTCAGACAATTCACTGATTCTTTTTCCTTGGAGTCTGCCTATTGCTGGATACTCATCATGTTCTTGGAAGGATCAATTTACCCACCTTTCCTATGCTTCATGTCTTCCCACACTGGCAATGACACAACTAGAAAATCAGTTACATATAAATATTTTATTTATTTATTTACTTATTTTTTATTAGTTTTCTATTCAGCAAATATAGGCAGTTTGGTACCATTATTAGGCTCATCCGTGACCTACCTCCTCCCTATTGCCCCCCCCTTGTTGAGGTATATGGGTCATGCCTTGTGGAGTTAGTCCATGGTTATTGGTACAATAGATGTCTCTGCATATCCTGACCCAACATATGGCTCTGACATGCTCCCTCCCCTCCCCCGCTTCCGCAAAATTTCCCTGAGCCATGTTGGGTTCATTTTTGGTCTGCTTCAGTGATGAGGTGTTGGGGGCCTCTGGGGCTCTGGCTCTCTGATTTGGCAGGAGTTGATTTTTCTCTGTGTTGATCTCCTTTGCCCTTGTGCTGGTATCCGGTTCATCAGGAAAACAGCACCCTTGCTTGTTTCGCCAAATTTCCTTAGTTTCAGTCGGGGCCCTTTTGAGGTATGATGGGGTGGCTCTCTCCTTAGGATCTGAATTTATCTGAGAAAGAGAAGCAGATTCTCCAATGGAGAGTAAGTTAGTTCCAGTACAAATGAAATAACCCTTACTTTTTTCTTTTTTTACAGAGTTTGATAGGTGTAGGCCCTCTTGTACCCCATGATTGATGGTAGCTTGATATTGGAGAGAGGGTTTATGTTTGGATATGATTCTGACTTGTTTCCCAGATCCAGCTATGGGTCCGGTACCACTGAAGGGATCAGTTAGCCAAATCAAGAGCAGTTGATTCCTCACCATGGCTATGTGCCACTGTTGCACTTGTGTGGGCATCACACCAGGTTATTTGTTGCTAATTAGGTTAGACCATGAGTTGCTTGGAGAGATATTGGTTTTATAAATTTTTTTTTAAGTTTTTCTTTAACCTGACAGTGAACCTCGGGTGTGGACAGTGTGAGCTACGTTGAACTTATTTGCAGGTGTAGTCCTGGCGTAGATTCTTCAGCTCTGTTGTTGTTGGCAGTGTTTGTGAGCATCTCTGCTCTACGCTGGAGTTTGTGGGACTGTTTCACCAGCTCTGATCACTGCTCATTTTATTTCCCAACTGTTAGGTTCCCCTTTGCCCAGCCAATCTTTTCTGTGTTACAGACATCTTCACATGCTGGGCACACCTCGTGGGCACCCATCAGTTTTCACTGTGTTGGGACGGAGATTCTTCGTTGTGCCAGACAGGTGAGACATGGCTGGTGTGGCCGAAACCAGGACGCTCTTCCACTTCTAGTCACCATGAGAGAGTCGCTTTGCTCTGGCAGCCTGGCTCACTGTGATACATGGTACCTAGTAGTGGTTGTTGGGTGCCCATTTGTATTAGGACCCTAGTGGGAACAGTCTGCTTTGGTGGGTCTGGAAAGGTTCAGTGTTAAGGTTCCCAATAGTGGGGGAACAGGATGCTTTTAACTATTCAAAAATCATGTGGGTGTGGGCCATACCAGTGTGCCTGGTAACTTACTGGAGAGTCAACAGGTTGAAACATTCAAGGATGGCTGCCTTGTTGCTGCTGTGGGTGAGGGGTGGGTGAGTGAGACTACCCAGTTGCTTCTCATGACTAAGAGCATTGGATAGTACATCCTGCTGTATCTGATGGCTTCAGTGGACCAAGTTCTAGAGGGCAAGTTACCTACCTGCTTTCTTGGGTAAGTATGCCAGATTCCTTTGTGGGTCTCATTAGGGTAAAGAAGCATTCCACTGCATTGTGGGTCATAGAACACAGAGTCTCAAATTGTCATATGCACTAGGAGCTTGGCTGGCAGAGGCTCCAGCATAGGCTCTGGAGTGAGGCAGCAGTGTGAATTGCCTCTCAAAACTGAGCTCAGGGTCAGTGAGGACTCAGAAGTGTCTAGAAACAGATACTTCAGGTTTCTGTTGCTTTAGTGGAGATCTCCTGCTTACTCATCCCTCATCAAGCAACATTTCCCTGGGTTCAAGATCAATTATATATGGAGAAAAGGAATAATAGAAGTTGTGTTCTCCATCTCTTTCTTTATGAGGTTTCCCTGTGTCTCCATGCTCTGTGGAGTCTCTGCCCCCTCCTTCCCACCCCTTGTTCCTCTCCTTCACACAACCCTGTGAAGTAGCTTTCACTTTTAGTTTTTGTTAGAAGAAGGTAGTACACCAAACCACCCTCGTCAGCCTTTATTTTTTTCTGATGTCTTGTAATATTTTTCTTATAGCTCTGGTACAGTTCTAATTTTTCTAAATATTTCCCAAATAACTCATTGTTTCTGAGGAAAGCAATCCTGACAGCTTTCAGATTTAATTAGGTACTTGACTTTTGGCTGGTCCAAGGTCATATGTCAATGGAGCAGATTTTTTTCTCTTGTGCTTACTTGTCTATTAACTCATGAAGAGGAAGTTCTTAGTTACTGAGTTTAGTTATTCATGTATGGATAAACTTATATCCATTTTATACATTCACATTTTCCATATTACTTGACATTTTAAATGCTTCTAAATATTTTAATCAAATATGCATGTAAGAACTGTGAAGTTGAAGTCCATTCTTAAGTGCTAATATACAAACTTTATGAGTAGCCAACCTTTGACTTATCCACTCTGAGAGAACATAATGTCTTAGCACAGGAAATCTATTACAAAGGGGGGAAAAACAATGAATGGCTCTATGGAAACTGTTACAATGCACTGAAAAAGAAAATATTCAATAAGCATTATAAATGTATTAAACATGATCCTTGAATTCAATTAGTACCATAAAAATAGAGCAGGGGCATAAGTATATAATCTGAATAAGGTGGCCAAGGAAGTCTTTGTGCAGAGAGACATTTATAAAAAGGTGTTGAGGGGATGAAGGAATGAGCATGTGAATGGCTGAAGTTCAAACTCTGGGTGTTTGAGCGTTCTAGGAAAAAAGGGAACAAATACAACCTGAGTGGAGTAACCAAGGGGCAGACAAGGAAATGAGAGTAAGGGTCTCAGGACATATGACATCACATTGACCATTACAAATTGTTGCCTTTTAGTTTCAGTAATACAAGGAACCATTGAAAGGATGTCAAGGCGACAATTCATGCCCTGGCATGTACAGAAAGGATCACTTGGTAATGAGACTAAGCAAGAATGTCAAATGCGGTAGAAGTAGGAAGTTCAGGCATACGAACATGCAATGCCGATGGTCCCTACAACCATCATAGCAATGGAAGGTGTGAGAAGTGGCTCTAGGTCAGAGTGTTGGTAGTTTGTCATTAGGAAGCCTGAGCCTGTGGGTACAAAAAGTCTGGAATTTTCAGAGAAATGAGAAGATAAAAAATAGTCCTCTAATAATAAAAGGCTGAAAAAGGGGAAGGTAATGCTATGATTGCCTGCAAATATTCAGGCCTCCTGTTAGGTTAATGCATTTAAAGATGAAATAGACAAGCTTAACTTTGCCATGCACATTTCCCCTAAAGATTTGATGGCACATGGGCTCTTACTGAGGGCACAAAGTTGGATTAAACTTGATTTGTGGTCTTGCCAAGTTTGTAAAAGATGAGAAAAGCAAGAGAGTTAGAAGATGCATGTTTAATAATGGGTCATGTAACTGAAATTTTCTGTGGAAAGCAACGGTATATCAAAGGGATAAGATATAGAAATGATAATGGTTAGCAGCCAGTTGGAGCATATGGAGGGGTTGAAAAGTTTGAGGAAATAACTTGCAAATTCATTGGGCATGGACACATGAAAATAGAATTATGATATACTTCACTTGGTACTAACTACATTCAGAATATGACCAATAGAGGGATGAATAAGAAATAAGAATAATTATACATGTATATGAGATGCCATGATACCCATTACTTTGCATACATACACACCACACACACACACACACACACACACACACACACACACACCATACACCATACATCTCTGAAGAATGAGGAAAAGTGTTAGAATTGGGATGAGTTCCATATGATGACACAAAATTCAAACTATGTTTTTGTTGTTAGGTTTTGAACCTTTTTTTTTTTTTAAGTACAGGAAGGAGGAACAGTGATCAGACCATTGTTCTGAGGAAAAGGAATATTCCCTATTTCCTGTCTGTGCACTGGTATAAGATGGAGGAGGCTTGCTCTCTGTTCCAACACTTGTTAATGAGGAGATTCTCTCTGGGCCACTGCTGACAGAATGGACTTTCTAGGAAATCTGCTGTTTCATTCAACAAGAGAGTCATGCTATGTTTTAGTAGGATGGTGAGGCACCAGGTCTTGTGTTGCTCATTTTCCCAACACACAGGGCACTTCTTGAGTCCAGATAATGATGGAAGATGACATCATACAGGCAAGAACTCAGTTCCTAACAGTGATTCCTTACTTGTCTCTCTTGGTAGAGCTCCAAATTTTGATGAAGCTGGAACTTTCAAACATCAGGGTACTTTCTTTAGTATCAATACTTGGGTTGAATGGCTTAAGACCATGAATATTACACTATGTTGAATTTTTGTTGGGCAAAGATTGTATACTCTGGGCCAAATATTGTCTTAGGTTCTTGCACTATTGTGATGTAAGAAGGAAGTTGTAACCACATGTACACATAAACACACACACACACACACACACACACACACACACACACACACCATTATGTAATAATTTATATTACCTACTATATAGTGGGAAAGGCAATAAACATGATATTTTGCCAGAGTTTTGTGAATGCACTGGGAGCAACAGACATTGTTCTGAAGTATGAAAGTAGCTCACTGTGAACTGCTGGCATCACTTTCTGATCTTCTCTCTCTCTCTCCATCATCTTACTCTGTAACACAGTCTGACTTAAAACTCCTGCCTCAGCCTCTGATTGTTAGGATTATTGGCCCAGGAGGGTATGCCAGGATTCTGAATTTTTCTTTTAACTTGAAAAGAGCTATTAAAATATAGCACATCCTCTCAACTTCAAAATGTCATGTAGTCCCCTTGGTTCACAGATGGGAAAGCGTGGATTAGAAAGTTTTCATTTCTCTCTCAGGTCTGTTGGCAGAGGTGGTGTGGCAGATGTAGATCTCTGAGGGCACAAAGTGCTCACTGTGCTAGGAAGATCCTCCAGACTGGCTTTGGTTCTTCAATTATGCATGAGAACACACTGTTTGCAACCACATTTTAGAGAATTAAACAAGTTAAAAAACAAATGAAATTTCATAAAGTTTACATTTCAAAAGAGTATTAATTAAATTGTTAAGTTAATATCTGTGTTAGCTATCATAGCCAAAACTAGGTTCCTAGTTTTATTTCATCATATGTCAATGAGGATAAAAAGGAAGTTTCTTCATGATGCGCAGTGACATTTCCTCATTCCCATAACTGAGGGCTAACTCCACAATGCATGACCCATATGCCTCAACAAGGAGGGGTCAAGGGAGCGGGGAGGACAGGGAAGAGGCTAACAATGGTACCAACTTAACTGTATTCACTGAGTACAAAACTAATTAATAAAAAATAAAGAGGAAAATTATTTAAAAAAAAGATTCTCAACTATTTTTATAGTATGTGTGATAGCACAATTTATTGAGTCTCAGATATCCTTGTTTTGGATAGAAGATAGTTTAGAAATCACCATTTACACAATAGAAGCCTCGAAATAAGAACTTCAGGAATATTAATGAAGAAATAATAGTACCATGTCAAACACTGATTCCTTTCACAGGTTGTAGAAGGAAATCACACATTGAACAAGTAATGCAAAGTGAGCTGTCCAGCAATGTGGTGGTTATGTGAACTGAATTAGGTAATAGAGTTTGAAAATATACCTCTAGTATTAAGGAGACATATCAGCAGAACACAATGATGGGATGATTATTTAGCACATAAACTAAAATCTTGGGCATTCAGAGATACTTCCTTGACTGGTGAAATAATCTTCTAGTTTTCACCAGGTACCTGTTTCTATTTTAGTTCACCAAATATTGAAAGTCATTGCGTTGGTGTGCATCACAACCAATTCATAGACTTATTATTTTAAGAATGATTATTACACATGATATATGCTATTATATATTATAAATGGTTTAACGATCTTAGAGAGAATAGGGTGTGTTTTATTTATGTTTTAGTGGTTACAAAAGTCACCTTATAGAGTGAGCATAGGTGTGCATCAACAGACAAATGAATATAGAAAAGTGGGTTTGAATAAAATTATTATTATTATTATTATTAACAAATTTATTCAGCCATAAAGGAGGTGAAATTATGTCTTTTGCAAGAAAATAGGCAGAAATGAAGGTCACTATGTTAAGTGAAATAAGCAGGAATCAGAATGGAAAATAATCATATTTTCTCTCAAATGAAGCATCAAATTTTCTGGTTTGTGATGAGCATAGGAAGGCTACTTGAGAAGAGGAAGGGGCTAGTTGTGGGGGAAAGGAGCTTAAGAAAGGACAATGGAGGCAGACTATGATTAAAGTCATTATGTACATACATGAAAGTACAATGAAACCTATTAGCTATAGATCCAGTAAAATGCATTGCAAAAGGATTTAGTGCTTACATAGTATTGTAATGGCTGAAAGGTAAACTTAAAAAATCCAATAGTAAAGTAGAGAGTGAGTGAGTGAGTGAGTGAGAGAACATGATAGGTTAAGAAAATCCCACACATTTCAAAGTACAAGCTTTTCAAGCAGAGGGTATCATCATTTTATTACTAAAAGTTGGCTAAGGGGCTGGAGAGATTGCACAGCAGATAAGGCACTTGTCTGCAAAGCCTAATGACCCAGGTTCCCACATAAAACCAAATGTACAGCAACCCATGCATCTAGAGGTCATCTGCAGTGGCTAGAGGTCCTGAAGTACCCATATTCATTCTCTCTTTCTCTCCTTACAAGTAAAAGCTATTTTTTTTTAAGTTGGCTACAAATCAAAACCACTAAAAAGGAAGGCTGGGAGGAAAAGAAAAATAAAATATTTCAATTTGTTTTTCTTCATTTTATTCTAATTCTTTCCCCACAAAGCTCTTCCTCAATTAATACATTTCTTGATAAAGAATTAATATATTACAAAAGTATCATTTTCTTTTAATCTTATTCATTTATTCTAACAATAATGATAAGATTCTTTCAATATTGTCTAATATTCATCTTCTCTGTAATTCACTTATTGATTTTCCATATAACTCAGACAAGGAAAGCTCATAGCAGTTAATGTAGTAATCTAAAGAGATTCTACAATAGCTCTCCTAAGTCTTCAGTTATCAAAAATTTGGATGGAAATAGTTCATATGATGACTTATTATACTTGGTCCATTGAGCCCAAGAACACAAGTGATATATTAATTCATTATAAATGATTTATTGTACATTGTATAATATGATTGATTTATAAGTAATTGTGCAGTGGGTATTGTTTATAATGTTTTAGAGACAGTCATTAAATGAACCTTTAACCACTAAGCTATCTTTCATGCTCAAACCTTAACATAATAACCCCATATGATAAGGTATCAATTTTATTCTTACTGAAAAGAAGAGGAAACTAAGGTAGAATAAGAAATTTACTCAGTCATTAAGCCTACTATATAGTAACCTTCCTTATTCAAAGACCATAGTCTTCATATGCTATATTTAAGGTAAGTTTAAAATAGGGTCTCATGCATCTTGAAAAAATCCTGAATTCTCCTGCATTTGTTATAGAATTTTGAAAAAATTCCTTTTTGATGAAAATGAGTTTGGTTTTTGTAATGATGATTCATAACTTTTATAGAAAAATCTAGAAAGCTAACTGCAATTCCAAGCAAAGAAAGAATTTGTCTAATCCTGAATCAATAACAAAATATCTAACTCTGGCTTGCACCACAGAATCTAGAAACCTAACCTATTTTGTAAGTATTATTTTTAATTTCACTTACTTTAACTCAGAACTAGCCAACTTTGGGCTTAACAAACACACATAAAATTTCAGCAGTGATGTGTAACATATTTTGCCCAAAGGGAGCTATCATGCGGGAAATGATTGGGAAATCTATCTTGATTACACAGAAGCCCAGCAAAGTAATTCAAAATCCTGCCGACAGAGGCAACTGTGAATTCTGGGTGTGGCTATACATACTGTCTGCTTTCTGAAGAAGGGTAAGCTCATGGCTTAGCCCATTTGGATTCCTATAACAAAATGTCTTATATTTGCAAATGAATCAACAGCAGGAATGTATGTCCCACAGTTCTGGAAACTGGGAAGTATAAGATCAAGGTCCTACCAGGTTTGGTAGACAGTGAGGGCTTTCTCTCTTTTTCATGGGTGATGCCATCAACAGGAGTCTTAACATGGCTAGAGGATGGAAAAATAAAGACAAGGGTTTTTTTTTTTTTTTTTGTGTGTGTGTGTGTGTGTGTGTGTGTGTGTGTGTGTGTTTGTGTTTGGAGGTAGGGTTTTACTCTAGCTCAGGCTGACCTGGAATTCCCTATGTCATCTCAGGGTGGCTTAGAACTCACAGCAATCCTCTTACCTGTGCTTCCCAACTGCTGGGATTAAAGGCGTGCACCATCACAGCTGGTTTTCAAGACAACTTTTGTAAAGCTCTTTTATAAAGATACTGGTCTTACCTGTGAAGACTGAATGCTCATGATCTAATTTCTCCCAAAGGCCTCACATGCTAATATCACCACATAGAGGTTAGGTTTCAAACGTATCAACTTAGTGTAAAAATAAACATTATTAGGTCTAGAGAAGGACTAAAGAAAACATTTTTTAAAAAATATTTATTTTATTTGGTATTTATTTGAGAGAGATAGGCAGACAGAAAGAAATAGAGAATGGGTGCACTAGGGCCTTTAGTCACTGGAAACGAACTGCAGATGCATGCACCACCTTGTGCATCTGGCTTACATGGGTCCTGGGGATCGAACCTGGGTCCTTTGGCTTTGCAGACAAGTGCCTTAATCGCTAAGCTATCTCTCCAGCCCCAAAAGAAAACATTTTTGCTACATTGTGACTTATCAGAGCAGATAGACTAATGCTAGACATGACATTTAAAGTAAAACAACAGTTAAGCAGTGTAAGTATTTGAAGAGGTTGATGGTAAGATAAGGTAGCATGGCACAGAAACCGAGTACAGGGAAAAACAATTTTCCTGGAGCCACACAATAAGGATAAACACCTTTGGCTGCAGAGGGGTCCAGCGTTCTGAATTTAAATTCAATGAAGCTTTATATACTACTACAAAGACATAAGAATAAACAAAAATCAGAGTCAAATTGTACATGTTAAAGTGGATACGGTAGACAAGGAATTCCTATTATCAAGCCTGAAAGCCCCTACGTGTATAAGTCTCTCCACCCATTAGACAGCATGGGATTTCTGGAGAAGAAAACATGAGAAATAAGTGGGGACATGCTAGAGTCAGTAGGAAGATGTGTGTTGCAGTCCGGTTCGCATTGCTGGTAGAAATCACCCAACCAAGAGCAGCTTCTGGGAAAAAGAGGTTTATTTGGCTTACAGGCTCGAGGGGAAGCTCCACGATGGCAGGGGAAAACGATGGCATGAGCAGAGGGTGGACATCACCCCCTGGCCAATATAAGATGGACCACAGCAACAGGAGGGTGTGCCAAACACTGGCATGGGGAAACTGGCTATAAAGCCCATAATCCCGCCCCCAACAATACACTCCCTCCAGGAGGCATTAATTCCCAAATATCCATCAGCTGGGAACCTAGCATTCAGAACACCTAGGTTTATGGGGGACACCTGAATCAAACCACCACATTCCGCCCCTGGCCCCCATAAACTGATATCCATGCATGATGTAAAATACAATGCATTCAGTCTGACTTCAAAAGTCCCCATAGTTTTTATCAATCTCAATGATGTTCATACATCCCCATAGTTCAAGATCTTTTAACTGAGCCATAATACCAAAATATAACCTCAAAAAACCCAGAATGGCACAGAATAAATATTCACACTGCAATAGATGACATTGGGCATAGCAAAGAAACATTCAACCAATACAAGATTTGAAACAACCAGGGCAAACATCAAACTCTGTAGCTTCAAGTCCAGCAACTCAAACCAGTGACAAATCTTCAAGTCCGATAATTCTAACCAGCAACGAGTCTCTGGCATTCCAATTCCACCCCTCCAGCTAGGCTACTCACAGTCCTGGAAAACTTCATGGGGACCGGCAGCTCCTCGGCAGCCATCTCATGGTCCCGGCATCTCCACTGGGTCTCCACTGCAAGCCACGGTTCATCTTCATGGCCCCATGGGGTCTCTATGCAGGCAACCAGCAAACCCGCTTCACACTGCCCATGGCCATTTCCAAAACACAAGACCGTGTTGCAAACTCAATGACCCTCTTTCCAGCATTTCTTATACTCCACGATACCAGGTAGGGTGCCAATTTGTTAATCCAGGGGGGAATAAAGCAGACTTTGAAGAATAGGACACTCCTTGAGCACTCAGGGCCCTTCAAAAGAGTTGACATTCTTTTTGTTGCCCCAGCGCAGGTCAGCTAGCCCAGTCTCAAAGGTTGTAATCTCTCAGTTGCAGGTGAATTGGCAGTAGTTCACCCAAAGATTTTTCTTTCTGTGCCATATCCCTCTGCACACACCAGTTCATTTCTATGCTAAGCAACCCTGCACAACTTCTCAGGACATGGGCACAAGAGCAAGCTTCTCACACAAACTGCTAGCCCAGTCCAGGCACAGCTCTTTCTCACCCTCATAAGCCAAACCTCACAGTCCATAGTTCTTACTGCCTTCAGGTCTTTCAGCTCTGACCAGGATAGACCATTAAGCTGTACTTACAGCACTGCAAGGCATCTCTTAGGCCAAGGTTTCAACTCCTTCCACAGTCCTCTTGAAAATCAGCTTCAAAAGGCCGAAGCCACACAGTCAGGTGTCTATCAGCAACCCCACTCCTGGTACCACTTTACTGTTGCAGTCCAGTTCGCATTGCTGGTAGAAATCACCCAACCAAGAGCAGCTTCTGGGACAAAGAGGTTTATTTGGCTTACAGGCTCGAGGGGAAGCTCCACGATGGCAGGGGAAAACGATGGCATGAGCAGAGGGTGGACATCACCCCCTGGCCAATATAAGATGGACCACAGCAACAGGAGGGTGTGCCAAACACTGGCATGGGGAAACTGGCTATAAAGCCCATAATCCCGCCCCCAACAATACACTCCCTCCAGGAGGCATTAATTCCCAAATATCCATCAGCTGGGAACCTAGCATTCAGAACACCTAGGTTTATGGGGGACACCTGAATCAAACCACCACAATGTGCTATGGTCTTCTATGGTTGAGAGGGCTAGAAATCCCCCTGTTCCCAGTACAGTTATGGAAAAGGAGCTGTCCAGTCCTGGGCAGTCTTTTCTGTGATGACAGAACTAGTTTGTGCCAATAAAACCCGAGCAGAAACAGTGTTATTTGTAAACCATATCATAACTGTCCTCTACCTGACGACCTGCAACTTCTCCTTCTGCTGTTGCTGTCTTATGAAAACTCGGAGGCCTTCAATACTAACAAGCTACTAAGTGAAAGAAATCTGAGTTTCTGAGCCGCCATCTGGAGAAAACTTATCTGGCAACCACAAATGATCATTTTGAGCAATTTGTTAATACGAAATCACATCCTAATATCTTAAAATGCTAAAATCTTGAAGGTTGTTAATCACAGAAACCAGTATTATCTTGAAATACCACACCACTACACCACACAAACACACACACAAACACACACACACACACACACTGTCCACCATTAAGTAATAAAATGTGACAGAAAGAATATTACTAACTCAGACTTCTCTCTGCTACCAGTTCTTCTCAACAGACTTACAGTTAACATCAAGAAGATTAATACTCATCAGTAAGCTTTGGTACTTTGACAAGAAAGGAAAATAGATATCATAAAAAGTAAATGGGTGAACTTCTTGGGATTGGAATATCTTAAACATTGGAAATGGGCCATTTGTCCAAAGTACACATTGAAATAGCTGCACAAGAGAGTGGATGTTCGAACAAATGTGGAAAGCAAGGTATGACAGAGAATAAAAGCAGGGCAGGAACAAAACATTCATTCAAGCATCCCAAAAAGACACTTGGTGAAAACAAAGAAGCAGGCCCCGCTCTGAAATACCTATGTCATAAGCAAAATAATTGCCTCCCAGAGAAGTGTGTGGTCTATTTCCCGGAATCTGTAATAAATTTTTATTATGTGGTGAGAGGAACTAAGGTTGCTAATCAGGATAATCAGTTGACCTTGAAGAGATTGTCTTCCTTGTACAGAGAACTCAATGTAACGACTTTTCTCCCTGCTTTTTATTTATTTTTTTGTGGTGGGGGAGGTAGGAAACTTGCTGGATATATTTTTTGACTTCCTGAAATCTTTTTTTTTTTAAATTTTTTATTTTATTTTATTTATTTATTTGAGAGCGACAGACACAGAGAGAAAGACAGATAGAGGGAGAGAGAGAGAATGGGCGCACCAGGGCTTCCAGCCTCTGCAAACGAACTCCAGACGCGTGTGCCCCCTTGTGCATCTGGCTAACGTGGGACCTGGGGAATCGAGCCTCGAACCGAGGTCCTTAGGCTTCACAGGCAAGCGCTTAACCGCTAAGCCATCTCTCCAGCCCCACTTCCTGAAATCTTGATGCTACCTCAATAATCATGGAGAAAGTTTTAGGGTTATAAATCATTGTACATATAAATTTGGGTATAAAATTTCACTGAAACTTATCTTACACTGTACATGAAAAGACACATTCCATTCTTTTTTAAAAAAATATTTTATTTTTATTTATTTATTTATTTGACAAAGAAATCTAGAGGGAGGGAGTGAGGGAAGGAGAAAGAGAGAGAATGAGCGTCACAGGGCCTCCGGCCACTGCAAATGAACTCTAGACACGTGAGCCCCCTTGTGCTAACATGGGTCCTGGGGAATTGAACCTGGGTCCTTTGGCTTTGCAGGCAAACACCTTAACTGCTAAGCCTTCCCTCCAGCCCCCAAAAGGTACATTCCATTCTAAATATCCATTTTATACCAAAAAGGGAACTATAAGTATATTTTTATTATTAATGATTATAATGCTAAGGTATTTTAGAAATCTAAAAATTTCAGAGGTCATGAACTAATAAGATCAGTTGAGAAAAATATGCATAAATTTTTATTAGGGCAGAATTCTATTTGAACTGGTATGCCTAATAGTTCAGGAATTTATCCCTTAATGTAGAGATTTTTCCTTTCCTGTTTTCTCCTAAGGTCACATCCAGGTTTAGGGTGCATGTTAGAGAATTGGGCACTAGAGAGAAGTGGTCACCATGTTCTCCATCCCAAGGGTCCACCCTCACTGACAGTCTTTGACATGTAACTGCTTCCTTAGTTGCTTTGCATTCCAAGTTCCAAAGAAAGACACTCACCACCTCCCACATCCTCAGTTTTATCTGCAGATACGAAGCATCTTAGATTTCCTTTAAATCATTTAAACTGTTTTTACTGACAAATTGACAACTTCCATAATTACAGCCAATAAAGCATCTATTATGAGAGGTTTGGTGCCTTTCTGGCTTTCAGAGTCTTCCTGGCTGTGTTCCCTGGGGGGGAAAAAAAAAAAAAAATCCATGTTATCTGTGAACCTGTAAGGGATTCTGCAAGTTGCCTCAACCAAACCAACTAAAACGTGAAGTAAAAACTTATTTTAGGCTTAGTGGTTGAGGCACGTGCTTGCAATGCCAAAAGACAAAGGTTCAAATCTCCAGGATCCACATAAGCTAGATGCACAAGGTGGCACATGCGTCTGGATTTCATTTGCACTGGCTGGAAGCCCTGGTGCACTAATTCTCTCTCTCTCTCTCTCTCTCTCTCTCTCTCTCTTTCTCAATCTCTCTGTCTGCCTCTTTCTCTCTTTCAAATAAATAAATAAAAATAAAGAGTCAAAGAGTTATTTTATGTTTTATTGTTGTACAACTCAGTTCTGAGGCAATGAGTCTCTCATTCTCAAGGTCTAGTTTAATAAAGAACATGTCCCAAGTTAGAAAATAATTCTGTGTATAAAAAGAATTAATATTTCACAATATACCTTGAAGAATTAATATATGAGCAGCTTGAAAGCAAAAGAAAGAACATGTGTTACACTGACTTCTAGTGACTGCTAATAACAAGGACATTTTCAATCTGAAAGCAAATAATTGCATTTTCTTTATAAAAATATTAGATTAATAATGAAAATTTAGACTAAATAGAGTACTTGCTCTTTACCAAGGCATTTGGCAATAACTGTCCATGTACTATCAGAGTCCCACATTTAGAAAATCACACTGGATCTTGAAAGAAATAGGTGTATGTGAATATTGCTAAAGGATTAGACTTTGAACATAAGCACATTCCCAAACTTGAAGAGTATAGAAGATGCAAATCTTGGAGGAATCCCAGCACTTGGAATGACAGAATCAGAATTCAACAGTTCTTAAAGTAAATTCAGCGCCATAATCAACACTGGACAATGAGGTGGTGAGTAATCAGAAGAGCTCCTGTCTTCTGTAATTTTCTACTTACATTTATCATGTGAGTTCCTGCCCATTTGGCACATCAAATTTATATAATCTCTAATTCCCCAAAGTGCAAATATTCTGACAGTTGGTTTGAATATGATTTATGTATGTTAAGCATTTTGTGGCCTTATTTATGTGTAATCTCAAGGGCCACCCTGGGAACCAAAGCTGTCACATTCTACAGTGCCCTCTTGAGCCTCAACAGAGCAGGAATGGAGCAGAAGGGGATGACCTGCTGCTGTGGTCAGAGTACCCTGAGACATTGTCAACAATCATGAAAGTATTTCTTGACATCTGAGACAAAAGTCCAGAAAAAAAGATTTATTGAAACAACATAATCATATCATCATGAGAGACATGAAAAAAAATATATCATTGAAAGGAATTTTTTTTTTTTGCCTAAATACATTGTTGCTTCCCTCCCACACCCCTCTGTTTGTGTTCAAGAGCCCTGTGGAAAGTAGGAAAATTATTTACAGATTACGTTTGGGTATTTACCTGGCAAAATCTTCTAATGTCCTAAAGTAATTCACAGAAAAATGTGTGTGTTTGTTTGTGTGTGTGTGTGTGTGTGAGACAGAGAGAGAGAGAGAGAGAGAGAGAGAGAGAGAGAGTGAATGAGGAAGGAGGGAAAGAATCACCCAAAGAAATATTACTTTTTTTTCCATTTTTTTATCAGTTATGTACAGAGTGTGTACAGTCATGTTGGTACCATCGTTAGCCTCCTCCCTGTCCTCTCCCATCTACAGAGACCCTCCTTGTTGGGGAATGTGGGTCATGCATTGTAGGGATAGCCATCAGTTATGGGTAGGAGGCAATGTTTCTGTGCATAATGACCCAACATGTGGCTCTGACATTCTTTCTGCCCCCTCTTCCACAAATTTCTCTGAGCCATGCTGGGTTCATTTAAAGTCTACTTAAGTGATGAGGTCTTGAGAGCCTCTGTGTCTCTGGATATCTGGCTTGGTAGGAGTTGAGTGTTCTCTGTGCTGGTACCAGGTTCACCAAGGAAGCAGCACTCTTGCTCATTTCCCCAATTACTCTTGGTTTTAGCTGGGGTTCTTTTGGGGTATGATGGGGTGGTTCTCACCTTAGAATCTGTGTCTATCTGAAAAAGAGAAGTAAATTCTCCAATGGAGAGAGAAGTTAGTGCCAGATAAGTGGGATAACCTTTGTTTTTGTTTTTAGAGAGAATTTAATAGGTATAGGTCTTCCTGTAGCCTACAATTGGTAGAAGCTTGATAATGGAGAGTGGGCTCATTTTGGGATATGGTTCTGACTTGATTCCCAGCTCCAGCTATGGGTTCTGTCCCACTGAGCAGATCAGTTAGCCGAATAAAGAGCAGTTGGTTTCCCACCATGGCTGTGTGCCACTATTGCACTTGTGTGAGCATCATATGAGGTTGTTTACTGCTGAGTAGCTTAGACCACAAGTTGCTTGAACAGATGTTGGTCATTTTACCCAGTTGCTCATTCTAGCACTAGACTAGCTAACTGTCTGGGGACTGACTCTCTTCCAGATTCTAGCCAGGTCACTCCAAGTTATGCACCAAGAGCATGTGGTATCTTCAGTAGTACGGTCTTACCAAGGAACTAATTCTTAATATCAACTGCAGAGTAATTTTAGCTCAACTAGAGCAACATGAAATTAGCTTCTTGGAAAACACTTACAAAACAATAGTTTTAAATAATGGTTGAAATTAATACCAATACATGTGCTTTGTTTAAAATTCAAATTATATTCTCTTTATTAAGTACTTTGTATTGAAACCTTGAGGAAGATATTTCAAAACATAGTCATAATAGAAACCCAGAAAGAAAATGACATTTTTACTTATATTAGTAACTCTGTTTGCATTTGTATGATTTTTTTGGCGTGCATATGGTATCATGCATGCTGTGGAGGGGAGGCGTGTGTGTGCATACAGAGGCGAGAGGAGTGTGTCTGGTGTCCTCTTCCACTGGTCCTCTGCCTTATTTTTCTGAGACAGAGTTTCTGGCAGAAGCTGGAGCTCATCATTTTTTCTAGCAGATCTGCTGACCAAGCAACTCTAGCAATCTTCTTGTCTCCTCCTACCCTCTCACCATGACACTGGGTTACAAGCCTGCACCACAATGGCCACCTCTTACATTGGGCTTGGTGTCAAACTCGGTCCACACATAAGCACAGCAAAAGCTCTCCACCTGTCGAGCCTTGATACACCTTGAGTGTGCCCTAGGCTTGCGTGCTTCAAGACTGCTCCTCAGTGTGGTGATGCTGAGGAGCTGGGGAGCTAGTGGAAGTAGGTAGATTCATGACATCACTCTTGACAGGGTGCGAACTGGTCTTGAGGAAGAGGTAGAGAAATGATTAGGGAGAGGAATTTGAGCCATGGAGACCTAACAGTGAACACATCCTGTCTCTGCCCTACAAGTCCCCAGGCGAGGAAAAGCCCCCACACAGAAGATGTTCCCCCTCCTTCCTCCCATGTTACACAAAGCCATGGCCACTAGAAGCTAGAGTGCTTCCATGTGTGTAGATACAACCAGAACTCCACTTCACTGCTCATGGACAGAAATAAGAGCATCCAATCCGCTATGAACCAAGAATATACGGACAGGTAAGACCCTGTAGAAATAGTCATGGCATAGGCTTCGGAAGGGGCTGTGACAGTGGTCAGACAGATCAGCTGCCCTCCTGCTTGGGGTCCCTCCTATCGTGGAGGGAGCTTTTGATCACTTAAAAGTTTGTCTGAACAAAGTATTCTTGCTTCACTACGCTTCCTGCTCACTATTTCTTCTTTGTGGGGCTCCAGCAGTAGTAGGAACTAAGGGACCTCCACTGGGTTGGGGCAGGGGTGCATATTCAGGAATCTGCTGGTTCCTATCCTCTCAGGTACTCTAGTAGCCCCTCACACTGGGTTGTTCTATTGTCTACTGAGGTCAGCCAGGCAGGGAAGTCCTGTGATCGGCCTTTCCTCATACCTCCTGCCCTCAGATAAGGGAACAACCCTCTGAGCAGTTACACATTGTGTTGGAGCCAGGATCCACTGTCGAAACTTGAAAAAGGATAGACACAATACAGAAAAATGCAACAGAAAACAAAAATCAAATAGATCTTATAAAAGCCTCTCTATAAACCTTCACTAATAGTCATGTGGAGAACAGAACCTTAGATCTGGAAGACAAGATAGAAGAAATTATTCAGAAGTCCAAAAACTTTGATAAATTCAAAAAATCACGTGAACAGAATAGGGGGAACAGCAGGATACCCTAAAATGACCAAACATCAGGATAATGGGTATATCAGGAGGGAAAAATTTCAGACCAAAGGCATGGAGAACATATTCAACAAAATTATTGAAGAAAACTTTCTCACCCTCTCAAAAGAGAGACCCATCAAGATACAAGAAGTTCACAGAACATGAAATAGAATGGACCAATCAGAATTACCTAAGATTTTTCAATAGAAATCCTGAAAGCCAGAAGAGCTTAAAATAAAGCACTTCAAAGTCTAAATAACCACGGCTTCCAATCTAAACTACTGTACCCAGAGAATGTATCCATCACACCACATGGAAAACTTTCCATGATAAAAGCTAGCTCTATGATTATATGAACACAAAGCCAAACCCACAAAGAATACTCTAGTGAATACTCCACACAGAAGAGTCAAACAATCTCAAGAGCCTGCAAGAGGAAGATCACAATAAGAAAGCACCAAATCCTATAAAGTCTCCAACATGGCAAGAATTCAATCAAACCTCACAGTTATCACCTTGAATATTAATGGTCTTAACACCTGACCCCAGAGGGGACATACATTCAAACTACCACACTGTCCCAGAAAATCCATGTGCTTACAATTTGACCATTGTATTCCCATTACTACTTCAATTTCACATACAGCCCCACCCTTCCCTTCCTGTGTCACTCACTCCACTTATTTGCAGTGAAAGTCGTTACTTCTTTTTTTTTTAATTTCTTTTTATTTATTTATTTGAGAGTGACAGACACAGAGAGAAAGACAGATAGAGGGAGAGAGAGAGAATGGGCGCCCCAGGGCTTCCAGCCACTGCAAACGAACTCCAGACGCATGCGCCCCCTTGTGCATCTGGCTAACATGGGACCTGGGGAACCGAGCCTCGAACCGGGGTACTTAGGCTTCACAGGCAAGCGCTTAACCGCTAAGCCATCTCTCCAGCCCGAAAGTCATTACTTCTGCAGGAAGTTTCCAAAACCTTTCTTCACTAGGCTATATGTATTTCTCCAGCAGTAGTAGGAACTAAGGGACCTCCACTGGGTTGGGAAGTTTCCAAAACCTTTCTTCACTAGGCTATATGTATTTCTCCTTTTGTTCCCCATAAGACCCAGTTATATCATTCCCCTGCACTATTTGTAAGATTCATTTATGTTACTGTTAAGTTTTAGTTTCATTACATGTTGGTAGTTTTTAAGTTTTTTTTAAATTTTTAAATATTTTTTAGTTTTTAATATTTATTTCTCTTTTTTTGTTCATTTTTTATTTATTTATTTGAGAGCAACAGACATAGAGAGAAAGACAGATAGAGGGAGAGAGAGAGAATGGGCGCGCCAGGGCCTCCAGCCACTGCAAACGAACTCCAGACGCGTGCGCCCCCTTGTGCATCTGGCTAACGTGGGACCTGGGGAACCGAGCCTCGAACCGGGGTCCTTAGGCTTCATAGGCAAGCGCTTAACCGCTAAGCCATCTCTCCAGCCCTAATATTTATTTCTTTATGCGTGGGAGAGACTGAGGGAGACAGGAGAGAGAGACTGAATGATTTAGAGTAGGTTCCTATCAGTGCAAAGGAATTCTAGACACTTGTGCTACTTTCCGCATCTGGTATTACACAGTGACTGAGGAACTGAACCCAGGTCATCAGGTTTTGCAAGCAAGCACTTTTAACTGCTGAGAAATCTCTCCAGTATGTTTTTAATTTTTAAAAAAATATTGTATTTATTTATTTGAGAGAGAAAGGCAAGGGGGAGGGAGAGAGAGTGAGAGTGGGCACACCAGGGCCTCCAGCCACTGCAAACGAACTCCAGCCGCGTGCGCCCCCTTGTGCATCTGTCTAACATGGGTCCTGGAGAACCAAACCTGGCTACTTTGGCTTTGCAGGCAGGTTCCTTAACCATCAAGCTATTTCTCCAGCCCTTTGTATTCAATTCTAAGATTATACCACAATGTATCCCATTTTTGAGGAATTCTTTCTTCAGATTTTTGATAATACAAATAATAGTTTCTATCACTGCTCTCGTGTGTGTACCTTAGGGAACATATGCTTGCATTCCTATATGCCATATGCCTCCGACTGGAGCTGCTATGCCATATGCTGGTGTGATAAGAATTCAAAATCACCCTCTCTCTAAGATTCCAAGCCCAAAGGTAGGGAGATTATACAAATAGCCACAGTGTATGGATGAATCTAGCAGTAGTTAATGCAATTATTTGAGTTCTTTGAAAAGCCAAGAGTGACACACAAGGAATACTTGGCACAGAACTCTGCATGTAATAGCTAGATAGTACCTCATAGGAGATCAGCACGACCCCACTGACAGTCAGCAAGGAAATAAGTTATCAAGCCTACAACTTTAGGGATCTGAATTTTTTCAACAACCTTAAATCACTAGGATGTTTACTTCTCTCCAGAGCTTCCAGACAGGGATTGGGGCTGACCAGGCCTTAATTTCACCCTTCTGTTCACTGACCACAATGTGTCTGCATAAGCATAAACTGATAAAGTAGTTTTGTTTTAAGGCAGGAGATTGTGGTGGTGTATTATGTAGACACAGAAACCAATGGATAACGTTTTTGTGTGTACCATGTCTTTTTGTACAGTAGCAGTTTTTCTCACTAGCAGTGTGTGAACATTAAATATCTCGTGTCGTGGTCAGTAATTGTTTTCTTAGGGTATATATATACAGATACTATTCTCGTGAGTTCCAGTGAGTCCATACAGTATTTGATTATATCCCTCTGCTGCGTCATTTACTCTGTAACTGTCTGTAGGTGCCCTTTCAGCTACCCAGGTCACTAAAATCCCATCAGCCATGTGGGAGGGAAGCTTGCTGAATGTTAGAGTGTCTAGGACACTTGCAAGAAGAGTACTTTCATTTTAGACTTGGAAAATCATGTGCTTAGTTAGAACATGTTCTTCAAGTAGCCTTTGTCAATGTAGACAAGGAGAATCCAGATATACCGGTAAGATCCAAAGTAGCAGAGCAGGGCCACTACCATTATTGAACAGGTAAAATGAGGCTTCGCTGGGTACTGATAGAATCTGGATTTGAACTTATTCAATATCTTCTCTTTTGAATTGGAGGTCTTCTTTTCACCCTCAAGTGAACTCATGCTGGTCATGGTATACAATAGAATGTAAAGAATATGGTGGACATTGGTTTAAGTGTCTAATTGTAAATCATCAATGAAGCAAGGTCTACAACAAAATGTTGCAGTCACTTTCTTAAACAGAACAAAGGCAGTTCTAGAGAACTGTAAATCTGCTTCTCAGATTTAATTCCTGGTTCTGTGTGTGAGAGCGGTAGAAAGACAGGTTTTATGTGCATGTGTGTGTAGGTGTGTGTTTGTGTGTGAATGTATGTGTGTATATTTGTGTTTTTGTGTGTTTTTGAGTATGTGTGTATGTGTGTGTCCATGTGTGTTTATGTGTGTGTATGTGAGTGTGTGTGTTTGTGTGTATGTATGCATGTATGTATGTGTTTTGTGTATGCATGTGTGTGTGTTTGTGTATGTATGTGTTTTTTGTGTGTATATGTGTGTGTTTGTGTGTTCATGTGTGTGTATGTGTGTTTGTTCATAAAAGAATAAAAGCAAAGGCATCCCATGAAGCAAAAACAAGGAGTCTTTTGTGTGAATGACAGTTTTTATAACTTGGAGAGAAGCAAATGGTATACTTTGGCAAAGATCATCAGCTCAATTTTAATGGTTATTAATTTAAAGGAAATAATAATTCTATTGATTATTTAGCAATGGTAAAAAAACACTTGCCTTTTCATAAATCAAAAAGTCAAGTTGTATTTCTCTGGCCTGTTTGGTGTTCTTTATTTTGTATATATTTTGCAAAACTTCCACAGAGATGCTGAAAAACGTTTCTTGATTCTAAATTCAATATTCTTTGGGAATGTTTTTTATTTTACTGGTGCCTCTCTTATGTTCTATTTGATGCCATCTGTTTGTATAAGTTTTTAGTACTCACTCTAAGTATAATTTTTTTTCATAATCAGTGTGAATATTTTCTCTTCTCATCCAATTGGAATGTTAAGGTGGTTCTATTAATATCTATGTGCTATGCTAGTCTTAAATATTACATGCATCTACATGTAACTTCTGAAAATGTTACATTTCAAGCATTAAGCATTGAAGAGAACAGCATATAATATATAATAGATTTTTTTCTTTTTTGCTCCTTTGTCTTCATTTTCAGTGTTCTAAATTTCTTTTTTGGTATTGTCTTCTTCTACCTGTGTAATTTCTTTCACCCATTCTTTCAAAGGAGATCTACTGCCAGGAAGTACAGCTACTTTTCTTCCAACTTAGAATGCCCAGGTCTCTTTAATTCATGAAGGATATTTTGACCAATATAACATCCATGAACTTTTGTTCTAAAGATGTCTGACCAGAAACTGACCATGTCTGACATGTTCAGAGCCAAACAGTTTCCAAATGAGTGGAAAGAAAATCCTAAAGCCAGAGGGTTCAGGGACAGCATGCCGAAGCTACAGCTGGGCTGAGGAGCCTCTCTTCTCCCAGGTTACTGAGCCCTGCTGCTTGTCAGTCCTGGTGCTTCTTGCCACTGCAGTGTCCCTAAGATAATAGATGAAAATTCTCTCTCCTCACCGTGTAACAAATTTCCCTGCTTATGGGCTGAAACTAGAGTTTTTTTTTTCCCCCTGGATTTCTTCGTCTGCATGTGGTACTCATTCCTGGACTTTCATTGTCCTGAAATTGCATGAAAAGCAGAAAAACACAGCAACTTCACTTCAGCTCAGAGTCATGTAGATCTCAGGTATGCTTTCTGTCTGCCTTCTTACCAATTACTTGTCCAGATTTCTTGTTTCTGAAGCTGGCTCTCACTCTAGCCCAGCCTGACCTAGACCTCACTTTGTAGACTAGGATGACCTTGAACTCATGGTGATCTTTCTACCTGAGCCTTCCAAGTGCTACAATTTTGGCATGAGTCACCATGCTTGGCACATCTCAAAATAGCCACAGGCACATCTCCTCCAGCAAAGCCCTAACCTCCCTCAGCTGCAGAGTCATTCAACATAACATCACTAAGTAACTTTTGTCTGTTTAATTGTCATAAATAATCTCTGTGATGAGAGTAGGTATATAATATTTTATGGTATACTTATTCCGATATACTGGTCAGTATTAAAATGGACTAATATGGCTTGGAAAACAGCAATCATCATCATCATCATCATCATTTGCTTAAGCATTGAGAAGTTTGACATGTTAGATGTGTGCATACTTTTCTTAAAACATAATGTGAGGATTAGCATATGAAAAGGATTGAGGTGATGATTTTATATATTATGATGGATAGTAGAAAGAACCCATGCTTTTTAAAAAATTTTTTTTGTTCATTTTTATTTATTTATTTGAGAATGATAGAGAGAGAGAGAGAGAGAGAGAGAGAGAGAGATTGGGCATGCCAGGGCCTCCAGCCACTGAAAATGAACACCAGATGCGTGCTCCCCTTTGTGCATCTGGCTAATGTGGGTCCTGGGGAATTGAGCCTCGAACCAGGGTCCTTAGGCTTCACAGGCAAGTGCTTAACCGCTAAGCCATCTCTCCAGCCCAGAACCCATGCTTTTTAAAGTCTATCTTGTGACCTGGGGAGATGGCTCAGTGGGGCGAAAGGTTCTCTCTTCTCTTTCTTTCCCTCTCTCTTTCTTTCAAATAAATAGAAATATATTTAAAGTAAAGTTTATCTTGGCAATTATGGTCATTGGAAACATGGCCATTTTTCTAGGTTAATAGTACTTCATTTCATGCCATACTTGGTGTGGTACTTGGAATGGATATCTCCCAATTGATTCAGTAGTTTATTAAAGTTTGTAACTTAGATCTCCAGCCATCTGGCTGGCTGGAGGAGATGTCAGTGTGGCTGGATCCTAGGGTCCAGCCCTAAGGTGTGTTTGGGGAATTTCAGTCTCAAGATATGCAAAGTGCTTGAGCTTTGCCTGGGGTTCCTGGGCTGTGGGTGATGATTGTGTTGGTGGTGCTCAGTTTTTTCCTTTCTGCATGGATCTGAGAAGGGGGATACAGCTTCTTTTGCCATTTTGGAATTTCCCCTCTGTAAGCTTCAAATCAGTGCCATTCCTCCTATAAACTGTACCTGCTATGGAAGGTCATCCCATCAACCTGAAGCTGACCACTACAGAACTGGTATTGAGGAGTGGGGTGTTGCTGCATGATGAATCTGTCTACATAGATTTTGGTCTTTTGGAACTTTTGTGCTGGAGGAATAGGAAACTTGGTGCTTGCTGCTGAAGATACCTTCTGGAGTGGTAAACCAACTATTATGGACTATTCTTTTATGTCATTTTTCTCGAGGTAGGGTCTTGCTCTAGCTCAGGTTGATCTGGAATTTACTGTGTAGTCTCAGGGTGGCCTTGAATTCATGACAATCATCCTACCTCTGTCTTCCAAGTGTTGGGATTAAAGGCATGTGCTGTCACACCTGGCTGGACTGTTCTTGTGAGAGTTTGAAATGCTAAGTGCAGAGACAATTGTATTTGGATGTTTGGCTTATGAACTTTCTAAGGGGAAGAAAAGATAGCAGAAAACTTTGTTTGAACTGGGCTACTGGCATAAGGACTGGCTGCATTCTGCTGCACATGCCCAGAGAGTTTGATCAAGGTTAAATTTGTAATGGACTGATGTGCTTGGCTAAAGATATGGAACTGAGAGTTATAAGATTTAAAATTTGGGGAAGTGAAAAAAGTTTAAAATTTACTGGCACAGAGACTGGTATTTGGCTACTAAAGCTGCTATTTTCAAACACATTAGCAATCTTAGGGAAGATGTCCCAACTACTTAACATTGAAACAATGGAGAAAAGGCTGAGGTGGTTCCACCCCAGAAACACTGAATGGTAGGAATGGACTGTTTTGAAAGGAGATCTCAAAAGAAAGAACATGCTTTTTAAAGTCTCTGATTTATTTGATCCCTGAATTAAGAATTTAGCTGTGTCCTGTACTCCTGGTGTTGATATCAAAACCATGAAAAAAATGTGTGGAGTGGGTCATGAAGTGTACATGGTTCCAGGAGTCACTGCTGAGACATGGCACGAGGCAGGGCATGAGGACACTGAGGAAGATGCTGGCACAGCCACTGGAAGATGGATCTTGGTTTGCATGGAGACCTGAAGATATTTTCGATATACCAGGACTATGTAAGGGCTGTCATGGAGTGCTGTTGGCCTGGGATGGAAGATTTCCTTGACTATTCAGCCCAGTTGGAGAGGTGAGATTTGGAAATCTAGAGACTGTCAGTCACTGGTTATGATATCAGACTTGAACTGCAGATGTTTGATGTCTGCTTGATGATTGTTGAGTTTGCATTGTTCCAGACTCTCCTTGATATGCCTTATAGCAGTTGAAAATGTTTACTCTGGGGCTGGGAGATGGCTTAGCAGTTAAGTGCTTGCCTGTAAAGCCTAAGGACCCTGGTTTGAGGCTCGATTCCCCAGGACCCACGTTAGCCAGATGCATGGGCAGGGGGCGCATGCATCTGGAGTTTATTTTCAGTGGCTGGAAGCTCTGGCACACCCATTCTCTCTCTCTCTCTCTCTCTGCCTCCTTCTCTCTGTCGCTCTTAAATAAATAAATAAAAATAAACAAAACAAAATTTTTAAAAAAGAAAATGTTTATGCTTTTATATATTGAAAGCATTTAACTTGTTTTGATATGCTAGTACTCACAGCTAAGAGAAAATCTTAAATCTCAGATGAGTCTTGGGACTTTGGAACTATCTTAAGTTTGTAAAGACTATGAGGACCTTTGAAGTTGGGCTGAATGCAATTTACAATGTGAGATGGTTATGGATCTATGGGAGAAGGATGTGGAAGTTTGAATGGATGTCTGCCAATGGATTTAGGAGTTTATTAAAGCTTATAATTTAGATCTACAGCTACCTAGCTGGAGGAGGAGTCCCTGTGGGTGGATCCTAGGGTCTAGGCCTAAGGAATTTGGGAAATTCCAGCCTAAAGAGATGCAAAGTGCTTGAGCTTTGCCTGGAGTTTCTGAATGTGCTTGCTTATGGTGTTGGTGGTGGTTGCTTTTCTCTCTGTATGTGGACTTGTGAAAGGAGAACAATTTCTGCCAATATGAAGCTTCCCTGAATCTCTAAGCTTCAATAAATCCCTTCCTCTCATAATTTGTGCCTGGTTTAGAAGTTCATCCCAGCAATTTTGGAGCTAACTGTGACACTTGGTATTAGAATCCAGACAATTGAAAAAAAATTTTTCTCTGTCTTCAAAATGCTATAGTACAAATATTTGTATCCCCTTCAGATGTTAATATGTAGAAATATTAATGCTCAAAGTGATGGTATTAGAAGACAGGCCCTGTGAGTGGATGTGGATTTGAAGAAGGAGGTCTTCATGCATTGGATTACTACTTTTAAATATTTTATTTATTTATTAATGACAGAGAGGCAGAAAGACGCATAGAGAAAGAGGGGGAAAATGAGTGTGACAGGTCTCTAGTCACTACAAATGAACTCAATATGCAAGCCCTACCATGTGCATCTGGATTTCCATGGAAGCTGGGAAGTGAACCCCAGTCCTTAGACTTTTTACGCAAGCATCTTAATCATTTAGCCACCTCTCCAGCCTAATTACCACTTTTATTAAAATAAAAGGGCACATTTTTTTGGCCCTTGACTCTCTATCATGCAATATTACAAGGTGGTGGCCATGCTGGTAGACTTCTAGACTTCAAAATTATGAGAAATAAATTTCTATTGCTTAATCTACATAATATATGACATTCTATTTGAGTAGAGGCCAATTATGTAAAAGGTGAACACTGATAAAGATCTTAAGATTGTGAAGATGGATACAGTTCTGTGGAAGAGTATTCTCTAGCATGGGCAAGACCCTGGTTTGATCTTCAGTTCTGAAAAATAAATTAAAGTTATATAGTACAAATATTTATATGTCTCTTATAAAAACAGCCATCTAATTAAATAGCTTATATTATATTCTCAAAAATATAACATGGTTCTTTTTACTTTTTAATATTTATTTAAATATAATTTTTTATTGTGCAAGTTGAACTATTTCCCCATAGAAAACAGATTTGTTACCCAAAATATACTAATGTAAACATTAATAATTTAAAATATTGCTCTATAAAAATATATAAAGGAAAACATTTTTCATTTAAATACCAGTTTTTTATTTTAATGACAGATATCCATAAGAATTGGCTAAATAATTGTCTTCAGTAGGCTTTTATACCACATTCTCAAAAAGAAAAAAAATAAAGAGGAATGACATGAAAATAATATGAGAATGAGCAATTGATGAGTTTCTCATGTGAGAGCAATTTTATATATGTGATTAAGGATCAAATGCAAAACAAAAGCATTATAACCATCCCCAAGATTCAAATTAGACTAAATTAAAAACTTGTGGGTAGGGTTAGTAAAGTTCTTCAGCATTATTACAAAATTTAATTATTTTTCTCTTGTGTCTTATTTTTCATGGGTCCTTTTGATTTTTTTCTTAGAAGTTAACGGATTTCCTAAGTAGACCAAGAAAAATAGAGCATTCTATTAATAATAAAGACAAATAGTAAAAAAATAATAAAATTGAGTTCAATAATGCAATAATTAAACTATAGTGCCCACTAATAGACACCAAATGTATTAAATTGTGCTTGGATACACAGTCCTTATCTAACTTGTGAATACTCCAGAGATAGGGTTCAGAGGCCTGCTGTCTTATCACATTATTTTATTTAAATATTTGTATTTAATGGAAAGAAGAGAAGAGAAATAGGTTTACCAGGGCCTTCTGCTACTGCAGTCAAACTCCAGTTATATAGATGCATTTCCCACCTTGTACATCTGGCTTTATGTTGGTACTGGGTATTCAAATCCTGACTTGTAGGTTTAGCAAGCAAGGACCATTAACTGATGAGCCATCTTCCCAGCCACCCTATGACATTTCTTACATCACTCAAAGAAGCAGCTTCATTAAGTATATCTTTAAAAGGATGGTTTGTACTCAGTGCTACAAGACAGCACAAGCCCTTTTTTCTGACAAAGCCTTAACGGTGATGGCTGACATAGAATCATACAGCTGTCTAGACTTCAAGGCCCCAAAACATTTTGGGAGAAACAGGTCCTGGATACTTCAGAGGAGAAGCTGACATGACTGCTACCAAGCATCTCTGGAGAGCACCCAAAGACCATGCTTACTGAGAATTCTCTGACTCTATTACAACAGGAGGAGTCAGCTTTGAGAGCTTGGGCAAAGGAGCAGACTGAGGAAAGCAGACTGAGTAGCTATTTCCTACAAAGATGTGGGCAGAGTAACATGCGACTCTGGCAGTTCAGAAGCTGATGTTTGGAGGCTGTTCGCTTTAAATCTGCTCTTGCCTTCAGAATCCAGAGTAATAACATGCCCCTACCCCACTACAGAGAGTTATGGGCAACAGGTGACTTTGCTAAGTCTTTGGCTGGCTTCAAGAACTGTGTACATAACTTTTTTTTGTTGTTTGGTTCTATCTTATTTCTGGAGAAATTTAGATGAAAGTGTTAGACTGTGGACCTTGGCAAGTTTTCACTAGTTTTAAGTTTACCTTCTAAACACAGGACATGCTTTAAAAAAAAAAAAAAAAAAGCCTCTCTGGCTCTAACTAGAGTACCTGGGAATCACAAGGTTCTGGTATGCCTTATATGGTGCCTTGCAATGACTATTGTATCTTTATCCTAAGTGGAGTTTATGCAGAACCCATATCAGAGAATGCAGTTTTTTTTTCTCTTCGACACCCATATTTATTCTTCAGATTTAAACTTTTTGTTTGAAAAAAAAATTTATGTAAGCCCATATATGTAAGGAATATAAAATAGATATACAAAACAAACATTGACTTCTAATTAATCATAAAGAGATTTGTTCAAAAACAATTCTTTGCTATACATACAATTTTACTCATTTATTGAAGACAAAAGCAAATTGGCATGTTAATAAGATGAATATTCTTATCTTTACACGAAGAATTAAATTTTGGCTGAATATTTGATATTGAGAATGTAGAGCATCCTCAATGATTTTCACAGTTGATTGATATTTTGATCTTATAATCACTAATTCTGAGACTGCCACTTTGCATAAATACATAGAACAGAATGTCTAGGGCCATTTCTGAAAGTATCACAAATTCCATTCTAATTCAAAGTCAAAATTCATTTACTGAATTTTTTTAAGTTGTGATTTGAAAAATTAAAACCATACTTTTTGTGGCTACATCATGTGTTGGTACCATCTTTTCTCTCCTCCATGCTCATTCTGCTGATGACCCTCTTCAGTGGGGTTGCTGACAGTCCCCGTGGACAGTAGTTATTTGATTACCAAATATTAAATAAAATATTCTTTCTACGTATCCTATAGGAGACCAAGGGGCTATTATGCCTGTGATTCTTGTGAGCGTGTTGTGTATTAATTACTCTCTGCTTAGACATCCACTTTCCTCACGGGTCCTTGGCAGTCTTATGTGTTACATGGTCCTCTGCTTTCTGAGCTGTTTTCAGTCTGTTAACATTCAAAATAAGATATGATAAAACTTATTAAGTTTGCCAAGAACAAGATCCTAAGTTAAAATCTGAGGAAATATCCAAGTAACAGAATATGTATATTTAAGTACTTAATCTCTGATACATAATTTGGTTACTTTTTATGGCTTATCCTTGTAAACCTAAACTTTATCTAGCCAGATAAGAAAGTTCCAGGAACTGTGAAGTGTTACTGAATTGGATTATTCTATTGGCATTTGACATTTCATATGTATTTTTTCTAATCTTCTAATTATGTTTTTATTACCACTGAGTTGGAAATTTTCCTTACACCCTTGATAGCTTATTCCCAATAGTTCAGCTCCTAACAGGCTATGTGAGTTAAATAAATATCTTACGGGGTGGGAGAGTCAACAAGTTCCACATTTAGAAAGTAATTTCCATTGTGTCAAGCCTTCACATTGCAGAACAAATGTCCAAAATGTTGTCATGCAGCGATGATTCAGTTTTTTCTAAATGCCTCATGCTGTTCATTACTGCCTCAGGAAGAAGTGAAAAGGACTGTTATCAATAGTCAACTTAAGCCAGGTGTGGTGGCACATGCCTTTAATCCCAGCACTTAGGAGGCAGACATAGGAGGATCACCATGAGTTCAAGGCTACCTTGAGACTACATAGTAATTCCACGTGAGCCTGGGCTAGAGTGAAACCCTATCTCAAAAAACAAACAAAACAAAACAAAACAAAACAAAAAGGATAACTGCTTCATTAGTCAATTCGACTTATCCTTCCCCACTCATAGATGAACGGACACTGAAAAGTTATTACTGAAAAGCCTTGAGACAGGGATAGAGGCATGGCTTAGCAGATAAGGCATTTGCCTACAAAGCCAAAGGACCCTGATTCAATTCCCCAGGACCCACTTTAGCCAGATGCACAAGGTGGCCCATGCGTCTGGAGTTGGTACGTTTGCAGTGGCTGGAGGCCCTGGAGAGCCCATTCTCTTTCTCTCTCTCTCTCTCTCTCTCTCTCTCTCCCTCTTTCTCTCTCTCTTTTTCTGATATATATATATATATATATATATATATATATATATATATATATATATATATATATGAAACATACATATATACATATTGTTGTTGTTGTTGTTGTTTTAGAAAAACACAGTGTTGAATTGAAGCTGGGCATGGTGGCATATGTCTTTAATCCCAGCACTCAGAAGGCAGAGGTAGGAGGATCACTGTGAGTTTGAGGTGATCCTGAGACTACATAATGAATTCAGGTCAGTCTGAAATAGAATGAGACCCTACCTCGAGAAACAAAACAAAACACTGTGTTGGGCTGGAGAGATGGTTTAGCAGTTAAGGCACTTGCCTGCAAAGTTTAAGAACCCAGGTTCAATTCCCCAGTGTCCACTTGGAGCCAGATACACAAGGTAGAGCATATATCTGGAGATTTTTTGCAATGGATAGAGGCCCTGGAGTGCCCATTCTCTCTATTTACGTCTTTCTCTCTCTCAATTAAAAAGAGAGAGAGAATAAATCAACATAATATCTAGTTGATAGGCCTTTTCACTTCCTTTATGTGATTTTTAACTCATGTTCCTCAGTTGCTAAAGTCTAACTATCTGCCCCAAGAGTACCTCATTTATTTTCAATATTCAGAAAAAAAAATAGGGTTTGAAGTAAACTTAGAGATGAAAATCTTAGTATGGAGGAAGTATAGCAATTCAAGTGACTGGTCTCTGAAGTCCTAACAACTACACATGAAGTTACATGACATATTAAAAGATTTAAAAATAAAAAGCTTTTCTTCACTTGCTCCCACAGGAGCACTGCACACTCCCTTCATGTTGGCCTGGGTTTGGTAACATATAGGCATGCTGGACTGGACGAGGTACAGGAATTTAACAGCTCACGTAACACAGTCTCCACATGTGGGAGGGAGAAAATGGACAGATTGGAAAGATGCAGAAAAGACTTTCTGATTATGCTTAGGGATAGACAGAAAATGAAAAGATCCATAAGTGGATTTTCTTCTGTGTGGAGTGTTTGGAATAAACTGCAGAAGAAACAGTTGACGTTCCATGTGCCTTATGCACATAAACCTTGTTTGCTTTGTCATGATACTCAAAGACACTCCTCTTAAGGACTTTACTGAAGTTGGTCACAAAGGAAAGAATCATATAGCATTTATAAACACAGGCTCTGGAGGCAAACACTCACATATATAAAGCTGGTTCATCTATTAATAGTATACTTAACTTCTCTTCCCCACTCAGGGTAGTTCTTAAAAGCTGATAAGGACTGGAGAGATGGCTTAGCAGTTAAGGCATTTGCCTGTGAAGCCTAAGGACCCATGTTTGACTCTCCAGGTCCCACATAAGCCAGATGCAAGGTGACACAAACGTGTAAAGTCACACATGCACACTAGGTGGTGCACCCAACTGGAGTTCTATTACAGTGGCTGGAGGCCCTGACATGCCAATCATCTCTCTCAGACATACTCTTGTTCCCACTGCAGCTCTCTTACATTAAAAAAAAATAATAATAAGGCTAGTCTGTTGGGCTTGTCTCAAAAAAAAAAAAAACCCAAAAAGCTGATAAAACTGAGTAATCTATTAGAATACATTTTAAATAATAACATTCTAAAAGCATGGTATGAGAACAAGGCAAGAATATTTTGATTCCTTACTCACTAATCTGTATCTATTTATTTAAAAATTTTGATGAAAGCTCAGACTGGTAAATTTGGACATTAAGCAACAACTCAGCTCCATCAATAGATCATGCAAGGTCTCTGAGTACTAGTAGGTTTCTTGTTTGCAGATAAAAAAGTTGAGAGATGAGAATGTTCAAGTTCAGACAGCCAACCACAGTCACTTATACATAGTAAGTGGTGATTTATTTGTCAGGAAACTAGATTCACAGAAAACAAATATTAGGCAGTTAGAGGGTCCAAAGATTAGGCCAGTGCTCAAATGTCAACAAGGGAACAGGGAGAAGCAATAGCTCAGAAAGAGGGAAGAAGTCCAAGTGGGAAGCCTGCAGCCGTTACTTAGAAGATGGCTTGACCTTTGAACCCCATGTTCCTTCTTGTCCACTTACCCATTAACCAGTGTGGCCCTTTGCCTGCTATGTAAACTAGCCCCGAATTGTCAGGTTAAGGCCAGTAATTTCAGTCTGCCTGATGAGGCCTTGAAGTATGATGTTAATTAAAAGATTCTGCGTTGGAAAAGAGTGCAATTATGTTTCTATCTGTGCAGTATCTTTCAAAACCTTGTCTTTCAATATGCCCAAAGAAGAATAGTAAGATGGACTTTGCTTTGTGGGGTCTTTAGAGATGACAAACTCTCAGCCACTTATTTTTAAGACAGGATCTCACATAGCCTCAACTGGAGTCAAACCCACTGACCTTGAACTCCTGCTTCCACCTGCTGGGTGCTGAAATTACAGGTGTGCAACACCATGCTTGACTTCAGCATTTATTTATTTAAAATATGTTTTATTTTTATTTATTTGAGAGAGAGAAAGAGGGAGGGAGAGAGAGAGAGAGAGAGAGAGAGAGAGAGAGAGAGAGAGAGAGAGAGAGAATAGGCACACCAGGGCCCCCAGCCATTGTAAACAAACTCTAGACACATGAGCCACCTTGTGTATCTGGCTTACTTGGGTGCTGGAGAATTGAACCTAGGTGCTTTGCTTTGCAGTCAAGTGCTTTAACCACTAAGCCATCTCTCTAGCACAGACTTTATTATTTTTTTATTTATTATTTGTTTATTTAACAGAGAAAGAGGGAGAGAGGGAGGGAGGGAGAGAGACAGAGAGAGAATGGGCTTGCCAGGGCCTCCAGCCACTGCAAACGAACTCCAGACACATGCGCCCCCTTGTGCATCTGGCTAATGTGGGTCCTGGGGAATTGAACCAGGGTCTTTTGGCTTTGTAGGAAAATGCCTTAACTGCTAAGCCAGCCCTCCAGCCCCCAGTCTTTATTTTTGACAGGGATTTCTTCACTGCTCAGATTTCCCTAAAGTTCAATGGGGAAAAATCACCAAGAACTTTATTTATTTCCTAAAGTACATGATGTACACTTCAGGCAAGGCATTGGTCTATCACAAACACTCAAGACTTGGATTGAAAATTTTACTACTCCAACATTTTAGTGGACTTTAATAGGCTAATTGTACAGTAATTTATTGCTGAAGATAATTCACATCCCACACAATTCTACATAAAGTCTTTTTGTTCCTGCATAATTATACCTTTTGGTGTTCAGTTTTAGTTTGCTGGCAAGGAAGGGTAGCTGAAGACAGTGTCATACATTCCTTGCAGCTGTAATTATTTTGTCCTGACAAAAGATATATAGAGTTCATCAGAGTTCAGGAAAAGACTGTGAACCAAAGGCATTGGGATGAAGTTTTCTAAGTATCAGGCAGTTTGAAGATTCAATTGAAACCTAATGCATGTAATGCTTCTTAATGTTTGTTGCATATTCTTTCTGAGAGACTGAGGTGAAGTTTAACTCCTCACAACAACTATATCAGCAATAGCCACAGTTAACATTAGTAGGATGTGTGTGCAATGGAACCTCTGCAACTGCGCTCACATAGAGGGTGAATGAACTTTCTGACCTCCTGTGCACTAGGATTTCCCAGCACAAGGGCCTATGCATGTTAGCTAGAATTTCGTCATCTAAAACCTATGGACATCTAAGAGTAGCTTCAGTGATCTACTAGTCTTGACAATTGTCTAAAAAGATAGTTAAAATACCAGAATCTACACCTACACCCAAGAGAAGGAATTCACCATCACACACACACACACACACACACACACACACACACACACACACACACACGAAAGTCTTTATCTTGTAAGGAGGTGTAGTATCCCTCTGCATATAAATAGCAGTATGAAATGGTGTCACTAATTGATACTTTATTTTAGCATTTTAAAATCATGGAGGTTAACATCCAAAACTAGGATCAAATTCTAGAATTTTTTTGTGGCCTTATTTTACAATAGGTTTGCAATAGGTAAATAGTATTTATTTTCTTAGTTTGGTTTTGCTTAGGTTTTTTTTTTTTTTTTTCTTGGTTGGAGGATTATAGTCTCACTGTGCATCCAAGGCTGGCTTCAAACTTGTTCTCTTTTCGGCACAGCCTCCTGAGTCCTGAGATTACAGGTATGTGTTGCAATGCACAGCTATAATTGTGTGTTTTTTTATTTTGTTTTATTCCTTTATTTGCAAGGAGAGAGAGAAGGGAGAGGGAGTGAGTGAGTGAGAATGAGAGAGAACAAACACAGGCATACCAGAGCCTCTAGCCACTGCAAACGAGCTCCAGGCACGTGCACCACCTTGTATATGTGGCTTTACTTGGGTGCTGAGAAACTGAAGCCAGGTCATTAAGCTCTGTAGGCAAGCAGCTGAAGCCCTGAGCAATCTCTTCAGACCTTTTTCTTATTTTATATGTGGTTTTGATAAAAAAATAGAATTATTCAAGTCATGTCAAAATTACTAAAATGTGCATTCCATGCAAGTATGGTCATGTTCATATTTCTAATGTCTGCACCTCCTGTTCTTGGCAGAGTTCTTGAAATATAATCAATGTGAGAAATAGAGAGCAGAGTGAGGGAGAGAGAAAGAGAAAGAGAGCTTTCTCCTTACAAAATGAAAACCTATATGACTCAATTTATTTATATTAAAATAGATTATTTAGAACTCACTTTACGTTTACAAAGGGCTTTCCATGCATAATGTGTTTAGATTCATGTTTCACTGGCAAACGCATGAAAGGGGAGGGCTTATTCCCTAAAGCCTGGCTAACAACCAATGACACTGGCCATAAAACTTTGAAGTTCATAGCTGTGGCTCAGACATGACTGCTCTATTGGACCTGTGACTATCAAGAAGTCCTAAATTCCATACCATCCCTTTCTCTTAAGTAAGTAAACTGTGGCCTAGGGTCCTTTGCATTGGTGATTACTAGACCCCCCACCCCACTGATGAAAATGTTGTCATGTTTTGTGAGGAATAAAGGAATGTTAGAGAGCCGTGTCCATTCATTTATATTTATTGATATATATATATATATGTGTGTGTGTGTGTGTGTGTGTGTGTGTGTGTGTGTGTGTGTGTGTGTGTATCTTTGTGTGTTTCTGCTTGGGTTGTGAACCACATAGGAGAAAGCATTGTGTTGATCATTCCATCCTGTCCTCACACCTAAATTAGCTGTAATGAATAGGCCTGTGGCAAATGCACAGAATATTCTCATGTGGATGCCTTTCTGTTTTGACTTAATTTTTAAAATTGATTTTCTTTTTCATTTTTGTTATTAGTTATGGACATAGCATATGTTAGTATCACCCTTACCCTCATCCCTGTCCTCCCTCCAAAAGGGACCCTCGTCAGGGTAGAAGACTGTTAGAGCCACAGGTTGTCTTGACTTAGTTTTAACAGTTTTATCTTTTGGGTATTTTCTGGAAAACAAAGATTATTTTTACTTTCTTTCTTTCTTTTTTTTTTTTTAAATGTCTATGGACCTCCTGTTATGAATAAATCAATCTGCTAGGAATTGGGGAGAAGAGACAATATGTCTGTCATGGCCTACTTGTCTACCTCAGAATTTGTATGCTGTCAGCCAAGTTCCTAGCAGGTAGGGATGTAGTGGTGGGAAATAAGGGCTATGCGGATGTAATTAAGTTACACTGAGATCACTTGAGTAGGCACTAATTCAGTATGTCTGGTCTCCTTGTAAAAAGAAATTCAGACACAGACACAGAGAAGGAAGGAAAGACACAGGAGAAGGTAGCCATCCAGAAGCCGGGGGAGAAACCTGGAATGTTTCCTTCCCTTGTGATCCTTAGGAGAAACCAACTCTTTGGACAACATGAAAGTCTTTGGCTGTTTTGACTAGAGGGGTGGCTTAGCAGCTAAGGTGTTTGCCAGCAAAGCCAAAGGACTCAGGTTCGATTTCCCAGGACTCATGTAAGCCGGAAGTACAAGGTGGTGCATGCATCTGGAGTTTGTTTATAGTGGCTGATTGCCCTGGCATGTCCATTCTCTCTCTCTCTCTCTCTTTCTCTTTCTCTCCCTCTTTGTCTCTCTATCTCAAATAAATAATTTCAAAAAAAAGGGAAAAAAATTCTATGGATGTTTTTCTTCTTGAATTATAAGGAAATAAGTGTGTATTAACTATCTAGCATGCTATATTTATTAAGGCAGTCCTAGAAAACTAATAAAACAGTAAGATTACTTCATTCACGAGTCTCATCTAACAAGAGTCTATACTTATTTGAACCTGTATTGACATGAGAAGTAAGTGAAGTAAATTTAGTTAACTTAGCATTTCAGTCATGCACATTGAAACAACTCATTTCTGTTGGCATCTTTGTGGTTAATATGAGGTCATTATTTGTACTGGAATGTTTCTGGTAATGTGTGATAATAATTTGTGTGTGTGTGTGTGTGTGTGTGTATTATCAACAGAAGATTACTTACAGAATGATTTTATTCTTTTGTGCTAAAATTCCTAAATCCATTTCTGTCACATCAAAATGGCTACATAAATAGACTCCTTTCTTTTGCCCAGTGGCCTAATGCCATAAAATGTCAATTCAAAGATTCCTAGGAGGAATCATGTAGCTGACAAGACTTGTGTTGAGGTTCTTGTGATCATTTCCTTCCAGGAATCATGGGAGTCAGGGTTTCACCATATGAATTCGGATTATAGCCCTGTTTGGTCATTATGCTTTTGTTCCCTTCTACCTAGACAATAATCTGGACACTTGGTTATATCAGAAGGATTGTTGACCTGTCCTTTCCCTGGGTAAATCCTTCCTTCCTAAATATCTCCTGCTCTTAGATTTTGCTGCCAGTCAAAATCAAAACCATGAAAATGAGTCTCAGTTCTAAGTCCTATTTTCCACTTTCAGGTCTTTACTGGAAAGAAAATGTGCTAGGACCAATTTCATTAAGAAAGCAAGATGGAGAACCTCATGAGCAGTAATATTGGCAATTTATATGTCATTTAAATGGAATTATGCAGAAGACAGTACTTTTGGAATTTTAACATGCTATTGTGGGTATAAACAGACATCTCATAAAAGATCATTGTGCTTAACGTTGAGAAGAACAGATTTGTACCTCTGTACATGTGGATATATTTAAATATCTGCTTTGATAAAAGTTTGAACATCATATATATTGTCTTGATATCTTTGTAAAAGTGTCCATATGCTAAAGCATTTAACTATATTTGTTTTTTCAGAAAAAAATTAAGAAAAGAATATGCCCCACTAGCTTATATGATAAAATGTCCATACTACATGAAGCACGCTTGCTCATGTCTGTTTATTACCTCAGCACCAGACTGTTATTTAAAAGCAAACATTTTAATTTAATGTAATGCAAAAGAGGTGATTTACTCTAGCCTTAGCCATAATGAGAAACATATTTTACAATGGACGGTTGTTTTGTGAAAAATAAAATCTTATTTCTATTCAGCTAACATTTCGGAATGCCCAAATGTATTAGACATGACATTATAATATTCATTTCATGTATTCACTGCAATATTCATTGTCCCACATAACTTGCCTCAACACACAGTTTCTAAGTGAGAGATTAGTATCCAAATTCCTCGATTTAGATTCCTTATCTGCATTATGCTCTCCTCTCCCACTTTTGGTGTCCTGCTCTGTTTATTGGTATTAGTACATATTAACAAAAAGATAAAAATACTGAAACTAAGTACTTCTTTTCTCTCTTACCTGTTCTGCGTTTGTATCCCTAAGGTGAAATGATAACAATTTGTTGGAAGCCTGCAAATGTGCCAAGAAGTATCAGAAGTGGCTTTTGTAAACAAGAGTTTCTGAGCATTCCCTTAGGATAAATGTTGCTTAAGAGAAAAAAATAGCCACATAGTATCTTGAAATTTCTCTAGAAACAATGATAAATAAACTTAAATGACTTTGGTCAAACATATCTTAAGCAAATGCCTCTTAGCACTTTGCTATCTTGGAAGAATAAGAGAATTCACTTAAGCAGACTATGGCACAAAGGATAAAGAAAACCCTGTGCATGGTGCTTTCCCTAGAGCATAGCAATATTGATTTTTCTAGATATCAGCCTGAAGGGAGTAAAGCATATTGCAGCATGAGAGAAAAACATTACCTTTTAATAGACCACATTATTTTCTTTTCTTAGATAAACTAATCTAGCAAAGAGGGGGTTTAAAAAGTGTGTTATTTCATTAAGGTTGTGCAATTGTATACCTATAGTCTTAAGAGTGAGCATATGACTGACTACTCAGTGTGGTGTGTGTGTGTGTGTGTGTGTTTGTGTGGTTGCACGTGCACGCACTCGCGGGTAGACAGAGAGAAAGAGAAAGATACACAGCCGGCATATGAAGCTGGGTTGAGACCTCCAGCCTAGTTCTCTTTCCCTTCAAGCCTCATGCTGATTACTAATCATCACATTTACTTATCATTATCACTTTATCTGCCTTTAATATCTCCTTACTAAGGAAGGTACTTTTTAATTTTTTAATTTTTAATTTTTTTTATACTAATTAGTTTTGTACTCAGTGAATACAGCCAAGTTGGTACCATTGTTAGGCTCGTCCATGTCCTACCCCCTAGGAGGAATCACATAGCTGACAAGACTTGTGTTGAGGTTCTTGTGATCATTTCCTTCCAGGGATCATGGGAGTCAGGGTTTCACCATATGAATTTGTATTATAGCACTGTTTGGTCATTATGCTTTTGTTCCCTTCTACCTAGACAATAATCTGGACACTTGGTTATATCAGAAGGATTGTCGATCTGTTCTTTCCCTGGGTAAATCCTTCCTTCCTAAATATCTCCTGCTCTTAGATTTTGCTGCCAGTCAAAATTCAAAACCATGAAAATGGCCCCTCCTTGTTGAGGTATATGGGTCATGCATTGTGGAGTTGGCCCACAGTTATGGGTAGGTGAAATGTCTCTGCTTATTTTGCCTTTCTCAATATATTAGCAAACTACTTTCAGCAAGAAGACCACAATATGCATCAAGTATGGAAAGTTGATTGATTTTGAGGGGTAATTCTTTCTATTATCAGTTACTACATACCAATACCAGGTTATCAACAACCAAGTACTAGGATTGATTATTGAATTTTGATATACAACTTACTGGTTGAGTTTTTAATTCATGTAAATATTTATGACATTCATCATAGCCATGTGTCTGTATTATCTATAAATACTCATATACTATAAATACTCATAAAAAACTCATAATACAGGATTGTGAGACTGTAGTACTGTAAAAATATAACTAGACACCTGTTTATTCTGTCCTATTAGAAAACAATGTAACTATGAAAAAATATAGCTTTTGATGAATTGTTCTATTTCCTGGAAGTAGAAAAGCACTCTAGCTAAGGAAATCTCCAGTGTTAAAACTTTTTAAAAGTCATACTATATAAAAAGACAAGAGACTGCTAGAGAGAGAAAAATAGAGAGAGAGATAATATAACTCTAGAGTATCAACTACATAACATAGTGTAGAACATTAGGTAATTTTCTGTGTGCTCCCATCTCAGAGAATATTTCTAGTTGCATCTTTTGAAAATGGCAATAAATGATTTGCTTGGTTACAACCTAACTGAACTATTTACTTAGTCTCTTTATAAATCATGATGGTATCAATGTTCTAAATACATTGTTAAGAATATTAACAATGATTCCAGTGAAATACATGCCATGTAATAAATGAAGAGTAGGTAACAGTAGTGGTCATTTTATTTACATATTCCTAGAAAAATGTGACCAGGAAGTGATTTCAAATGAGAAACACCAAACTTAAAAGGGAGTATAATGGCTGGGGTGATGGATCAGTAAGTAAGAGCACTTGCCATGCAAGTCTGAGGACATGAGATATTTTAAGTTCCATCCCCAGCACCTACTTGAGCTGAGGGGCATGGCCACACATGCCTGGGACTCGAGTTCTGTGGAATGCACACAGGGGAGTCACTGGGGTTCCCTGGTCAGCCAGTTTGACTGAAAATGGCAGCTCCAGGTTCAAACAGTCTCCTTCTCAAGGAAATAATGAAATAGGACAAGAGAAGAAGAAACCTGGGATTCTTCTCGGGCTTCCACATGCACGTGCATGGGGCATGCACATCTACACATACATATGTGTACATTACATACACCACAACCACTATGCACCCACACCGAAAAAGTGTGAACATAACTGTAATATTCATAGCCTACTTACACTGCTCCTCATCTTCATGTGGAGTTCCATGTCTCTGTCTTGCTGTCTAGCACTCGCTCAATATTTCCAACACTGATAATGTGAAGAGATTTTTTAGAGAAGGGTTGTTGCAATCAAATGAAAACCTGCATGTTCTTCTTTCAAAATAATTCAGCCTCCTTGAATCAAACTGCTGAGAAAACAGACTTGCTCTGCTGTGTTACTTGCCTCATGCTTGAAAGAGTGATAGATTATGGTTTATTGGAAATTTCTTCTGTGGCTTAAAGACATGCTCTCTACCCTCAGCAAGCATAGATGTAGTCATGGTATCTGGATGTGATGTGTTTAATCTTCTTGTGAAATAATTCTTTGTGGCACTTATATGACTGGCCAACTTTATAAGACTGGGAGGAAAGCCAGTTCATTCCTTGTCATGCATTCCTAGGGCTACTACAATGGTACCCTGCAGGCCACATAGTTGGATAAATTATTTGTGTCAAGTTCCTCAGATGTCTAGATTTAGACTCATTTCTAGAATCTTATATGGAGTATGGTGGGGGCAATGGATTGACACTCATGAGAAAAAATGAAATTGAAATTAGACTTTAGCTGATTTTCCTAGATAAAGCTGAGATAGGTAGAAGTCTCTTAAGGTTGTAGAATAATTTCAATGCCCACAGAAGTACTTTCACTCTTGAAAGCCATACCAGCTTGAAAATCTTGATCCTGACTTGGCACGTCACAGGACACAAGTGGAAGGAGGTTGGTGGAAGGCATTGCTTGGCATTCATTTTGTTTTTTTGTTTTGTTTTTTTTCTGAATTAATAATATCTCTGTAGTTCTTTCCCCTTATGATCACATTCTACCTCCCACGTATTCAGATTTCTGCTCAAAGTCTTCAGTGGGAATCTGAAAGGAGTCCCTTAAAATGTACCAATACTTAGTATAGAGATATCCTTCACATGGTGAAACAGCCCTTTGAGCAGATAAGGGGAACTCCTTGCACTACTCATGTGGACATGGCACTGCTGAAAGATTCTGAAGTTAATTGTCATCTTATTTCACGCAGAGCCACCAGCTACAGCTATTTCTGGTTGCTTAGAAGAAGATACAGCTGTCACTTGTAGTTGCCCATTTGCTCCTATAACAGGTACCATAAACTGTGAATTGGTCTCAACTCCAGGCTTCCCATTGGTGATCTGGAAATGGGTAGTTTCATGATTCTGAAAACTATTTCCCTAAAAAAAAATGATTAATTGTGATTAATTGTGAGATAAATAATGAAAAGTCATCTATTTATTTAAACACTTGGGAGTTGCATATTTATCTTAGTATCTCCTGTCAAGTCCATCTGCTGCTGTGCATTACAAGGTATGAAAGATTGGCAGGATAATGACTACCCAAATATGGAAGACATCAGAATCCCTGAAACCTCTGAATTGGTTATCCTATATGGCAATAGACTTTTCACTTGTGACCCGGTCAGGGATTTTGAGATGGAATCTATTCTAGGTTATAAAAGTTGGTCCAATACAATCACAAGTGAAAGAGGTCAAAAGAATCAGTTCTAAGAAGAAGAGCTCCCTGGGGTCAAGCTACTGCTGGTCAAGAAGGTGGCATAGAGTTACCAGCTGGAGCATAGGCAGCCTACAGAAGCTGGCAATGATGAGGAATGGGTCTTTATCCAGAAAAAAAAAAATACAACCCTACTAAGAGTTGATCTTCTGCTTGTCATGACTAGTACCTAGACCAAATCCAGCCAAGGTCCTATCCCCAGGTTGTATCCTATAGTTGTTTGTGAGTGAATAAGCAAAACATTCCCAGTGTCTACTGGATACCTCAGCACTATCATTACTTTGCAAGACCTATACTTTGGGTCATCTGTGTACTCATGACCCCAAAATGTGCATGGATTTTATGTTTTCTGTTGTTTTGGTTTCTATGATTTGGATTGAATTTTATCCTTCTTTGCATCGACAATATGACACACTGTGTCCTATAGTCTACAGAACATATATCTCATTATCTTTGATGGTGACAATAACAAAGTTTTCAACTATGATATGAAAAAAGAGGAAGCTGAATGTATCTGTCAGTATTTAAACCCAACCAGGGAAAGATAAACCTTTGGAAAATTTGAATAGAAGAAGCATTGATTTAGAAGATCAAAGATAGCAGTAAAAAGAAGATATATTAACCCTGAATTTGGAAAACACTACCATCCTTAGGCTGGATGAAAAGCAGATGGTGTGATTGAAATCTGGACAATTGGCTCATCTTGAGGAAGCTGGGCCAGATGGGTGCTGGTTTGGGGAGAGGTAAATTTGTGTGTCAAAGAGAGAGGGGAGGCAATGCTTTGACTGTCGCTTTTCTTTGCTGTCCAATCTTCGCCCACAGGCCAAACCCATGCAGAAATTGACACATCAGCATGGAAGATCGTCCCTGGGCTTAGCAATGTTTGAGTAATCTCTATCACACCCACCAGGGCTCAGGGAACATTGCAGAGGTAGTTGCAGAAAGAATATGAGTGCTTCTCTCACTGCTAGCATAGAGAACCATCCCTGAGGAATGATGGTACATACAGAGAAGACTGAAGACTCATCAAAGCAGCAAATAAGAGGCTATTTGGAACTCAATACTAATGGATATTTTTACCATCCCCTCTGAGGCTCAGGGGACATTGCAGAATGTGGGGGAAATATATGTAAGAACCATAGGATGGGAGGGAGTAATTTGGGGCACTGTTTTTCCGACAAGAACTGACTGGTGCATTCATGACCTGACCGGGGTTGCCAAAACCCCACAGGACCTGTACTCTTCAGAACCCATCAATAGTTTGATGTGGGGGACAGAGGAGGACAAAAGGAATAAGACAACAAAATAGAGGGAGGGCTACCTTGAAAGAGGAGACTCTTCAGAAAATGGGAAGCTTAGGAGAAAGGACAAAAGAGGATAAATGTATGGGAACGCAACCAAATTGCTGTAGGTTCATTTATTAAAGTTTTCAATAAAACATGCAGCACATAGTTGAGGAGTCTGAAGACACATAGAATAAAGAGTGGATCTGAATTCAAATATTCCAAGAAATAGCACACAGAATGGATTCAAACTTCTTGTATCAAATTACATATGAAATATATATAACCTAATTACCTCTATATTAGCCTCCACCCTTAATAAAATGGTTAAAGTAATGTGACTTAATGTCCTTTATAGCTAAGTATGGACCAAAACAAAAAAACAACCTAATAAATGAATTTAAAAACACTGAGTCCCAAGGCACACCTCTGAGCTGTTCAGTCATTAGAATAATTTTTTCTTAAACAATGTCAAATGGAAGCTAGTTGTGAACACTCTGTCCTACCAATTTGCGTTCTGTGATAGCACATGTATCTCGTAAGATAAACACACAAGAAAATTTCAACCATGCCAAGGCAAAGAAGAAAGAAATGCAGCCAACATCAACGGATACATACGTATTTTCCAAGAGATTGACCTAAAGTGTGGGTTGATTTTTCTGTTGAAGACAATACAAAGTGTCATTTTGATCATGGTTATTTGGAAACAACACCTAGAGCTAAAAAGATAAGAAAAAATGAAGCAACACCATGGGACGTGTGTAGGATAAGGTGACATAAAGTGCTTGGCAGTTGCCATGTTTTATTTTAATGGGAATTTTCCTATGAACTTAAGAGTCGTAGATCTCTGACAATGCATCTCAGTGTTGCCCTTCACTTCCTCCTCTACTTTCCTCTCTTACCACCCATCCAGAAGCAAACCATCACTTGATGATCCATGAACTGTGTTTCAGGTTCTAGTTCCCATTCCAGGGCAACAGAAGGGAAATGGCCTGAAATGGGGTGCCATCCCTAACCACTTTGCTCTCCCTTGGCAGCCAATGCACATGCAGCTCAGACAGGAGCATAGCAAGCTACATCCAGTTTTGGATGATAAATGGACAGCATTTTTTGAGAACTCTAACCTCTGGGACAGAATACTCTAACAAGGAGTAAAATGTGCTTCACTTTCAAATATTTCCAATAGGCAATATGGAGGTCGCTCTGTCTAAAAAGCACTTGTCCCATAAGCGTGAGATTTTTATTCAGGTCCCATTACCTATATAAAATCTGGTGAAGTGGCATGCACCTTTAACCCCAGCAGTGGATGGTAAGGGTAACAAGATCTCTGAGACTCACTGGCTAGATAGTCCAGCCGAGTCAGTGAATCCCAGGTTCAGTGAGAGATCCTGTCTCAAGCAAATTAAGGTGGAAGGCAATTGAAGACATCTGATGTTGACTTCTGGCTCTGCCCACATGTACCTGCAACTAAATAAATAATTTTGAAGGAGTACAACTGTTCAGAATGAACTATTAATCCTCAGATCATGTGAATTGGCATGTGTGATTAAAGATCACCATTTTCTTCAAGTTAGATTGCGACCCGGGGGAGTTAATCAGCACAGCAGTTTGTACACTTGGTAGAAATGGAGTTTTACATAGAAATAGTGGACTGTTTCCGCTTGTGGCCATAGAACCAGGTGTCCTTGCTGGCAAGTGGATATAGGGCATTCATTTATCTCGTGAACAATCCCTGGTCGTTCTGATACTTTTGTATTTGATTTTTTTTTCCCCCCACATACTTTCGTTTCCCATAGTATTACTGAGAGAATTTCAGGGAGCTCTCTGAGGCAATATTTGGCCACCAGGCATTTTTCACTGGCTTCACTGCGTAGACAAAAGGTATAATTCACACTGATAAACACCCTCCTGGGCGAAGGCGAGGGCAGCGGGCGAAGTGCTGAGACACAGGCTCTGGCACAGCGCAGCTCCGCTGATGCTGTAGGGCGCAGGCGTGCCCGCCTCCGGTGCTTGGCATCAGGATTCTGGAAGGTGTGCGTTGGGAGTTGCCAGCTGTGTGGGTTGTGGAGTTTTGGTCTTTCGTTGATTTGATGGCTTGGGCATGCCCGCGTGTCTTACATTATCAGAGAATCTTGGCAAGGGTAAGAGCAGGAGAGTCATTGCAGGAAGCGCACAGATGTCTGCTTGAGTGAGCACTGATCGGCTTCCTTCCAAATGCTGTGCAAACCACGGGGGAAACGTGGCAAAAGACTCATCACTAAGCTTCCTACATAAGCAAAATCTACTTTCCTATGGAACTGAAGAACATTCCAATGTTGCAAATGATTACCGACGTGATAAAATGATTAAACTGGCAAGTAGGAAGCTTTGCAGATGAACTGTTATCTTGTTGGCATTCAGTGATGGGACATGGTATTCATTGTACTAGCCCGTCCTAGCTTTTAGTGTTCTTGAATACAAAATAATATTACTTCTATTATATACAATCAAAATATGAAAACGCTACAACAATGTAAATTTAAATTGAAAATGTGTTGAGGAAAGATTAAAAAGAAGCTTAACATGTAAATAATTGTCTTTCAAAAGTAGCATGATGGGCTGGAGAGATGGCTTAGCGGTTAAGTGCTTGCCTGTGAAGTCTAAGGACCCTGGTTCAAAGCTCGAATCCCCAGGACCCACGTTAGCCAGATGCACAAGGGGGCGCACACGTCTGGAGTTCGTTTGCAGTGGCTGGAAGCCCTGGTGTGCCCATTCTCTCTCTCTGTTTCTCTCTCTGTCTGTCTCTCTCAAATACATAAATAAAAATAAAAATAAAAACTTTAAAAAGTAGCATGAGTGCCTTTTTTCCTTTTTAACTTTACAAATTTTCTAAAATGTGTGCAAAAAAATTAAGGTCATAGTAAAGGCTGAAAAATGTTATCTATACGAATTGCAAGAAAGTACCTATGTATGGATAGAGTAAATTAATATTTTAAAAACCACTTACCAGAAACTTTCTTAATCATATGACTATCATGCAGGGCAGCATCTGAGACAAACTTTGTCCAGAATAGAATTGTCTAGTGTTGTGTTCAGTCCTGAAACCTTCAGTTGAGTACAGTCACTTTTTTTTCATCTTTGTGAGTTTAGGTACTTGATCCAAGTTTTCATCCCCTCACAGTTCTAAAATTAGAATTGTAGCTACATAATTGTACAAACAATAGTGGAACATGCATCATTCCATTTTGTGAGAAGGAACTGAGATAATCTGGGAAGAGCACTTACTTCAGTATCTTACAAAAGTCCCTGAGTAGGATTTCTAATAGTGGGTTCGAGACCCTGACAGTAGCCCTTTGTATGTCATTGTTGTTATTTCATGCCTCTGGATCTTATCTCCTGCTGCTATAAAATGTTAAGATTACTTATGTTACCAAGAATATAGCCATTGTTTTCAATGTAATGTGAAACTAATAATAAAATATCTCTACAAGAATATTTTTAAATGTACAAAAATCATTTAAGTCAAAAGCATTTAAAGAATCTTGGAGGGCTGGGTATGCTGGGGCACACCTTTAATCTCAACACTCAGGAGGCCGAGGTAGGAGGATCATTGTGAGTTAGAGGCCAGCCTGAGAATCCATAGTGAATTCCAGGTCAGCCTGGGCTAGAGTAAGACCCCACTTCAAAAAATAAAAAAATTTAAAAAAAAACTTTAAAAGATGATTACAGTTTTTTTTTTTTGTTTTTGTTTTTGTTTTTGTTTTTGTTTTGTAGAGTCTCACTCTAACCCAGGCTGACCTGGAATTCACCGGTTAGTCTCAGGGTGGCCTTGAACTCACGCTGATTTTCCTACCTCTGCCCCCAGAGTGCTGGGATTAAAGGCGTGCATCACCACGCCTGGCATACAAATTCTTTATTAATTGTTGCATTCAGAGGTGGAATCTAATCCCTTTATTCTTTTTTTTTTTAATTTATTTATTTGAGAGCGACAGACACAGAGAGAAAGACAGATAGAGGGAGAGAGAGAGAATGGGCGCGCCAGGGCTTCCAGCCTCTGCAAACGAATTCCAGACGCGTGTGCCCCCTTGTGCATCTGGCTAACGTGGGACCTGGGGAACCGAGCCTCGAACCGGGGTCCATAGGCTTCACAGGCAAGCGCTTAACCGCTAAGCCATCTCTCCAGCCCTAATCCCTTTATTCTTGAATCCCAGCTGCTCAGAATTTGTTAACTAGTAGAAGAATGTCATAATCATGTGCTGGGGCTTCCAAGGCAGACTTCTAAAAGTTTTAGCACTTTTGCCTTGTGTAAATGCGGTGTGAAGCCTGGGCTGCATGGGGCGTCCACTTGTGGGTACTTCAGTTTCACAATGATCTCCAGAAGAGTTCCTAGCAGACACTGCCGCCCCTCCTAGGGTGAGAGCCAGGCTTCTTGTGTATATGCAGACGAGCAGGGACTTCAGAGCAGTTCAGCGTCTGCATGCATCTGATGACACCCAAGGAAATATGATAGATAGCAACAATTTTTTTTAAATACTAAGTCAAAAATTTTGATATGCCTTTGTCCCGCAACAGACAACCAAAAGAGCTACCTAAATGTGATATTTTTGTTACTGTAGTGAGTTTGGGCATATATATGTGCGGAAAGGTGGGGCAGGGTCTTTTGCCACTGAAAATGAAAATCAGATGCATGGATCACTTTTTGGTGTCTGGCTTTACTTGTGCGACAAGGGAATTGAACTCAGACTGGTAGATTTTGCAAGAAAGTGCTTTTAGCCACTGAGCCATGTCTCCAGCCCTAGATCTTTGCAATTTCATTCTTTTGTTTGGTGCAGGTATATGGTGTGCATGTATGTGTACATGCATGTGTATGGACACAGGTATATGTATGCCGATGAGTGTGTAAATATGTGTACATGAGTATGGAGGCCAGAGCTTGATGTGAAAGGTCTTCCTCAATTGTTCTCCACCTTAATGATAGTTACAATCTCTCACTTGAGCCCAGAGCTCATTGATTCAGCCTGGTTCATTTGCCCTTGGGATCCCCTGTCTTGTCCTCCCCAAGTTTGGGATGACCAGTGTGCTACCAGCCATGCCCAGAGTTTACCTGAGAACTCCAGGGTGAACCTGGGTCCTATACTTGCATGACAAGTTCTCCACTAGCTGAGTCCCACCTGTGATTTCATTGTATGTATCACAATGTCATCCATTAATCTGTGGATTGGTGCCCTTAACTGGGCTATAAGGAAGAGTGCTATGATAAACATGGATATGCAGATTTCTCTGTACCTAGAAGTTGGATAGCTGGATGATATGGTGGTTGTATTTTTAGTTTATTTGAGGAACTTCTGAACTGATGTCCATAGTGGCTTCAGTGGTTTATAGTTTCTCCAGCAGCATATAAGGATTTGCAAGCTACTGTTAAGAAATCTAGAATCATATTGACTTCTTTTAAGATAACAATCTATGCGTTGTAGCTAGTATGGTGGCTTGACTCCCCACAACCGTTCTGAAACACAAGTCCCTCCTACTGTCCCCATGTTCTAGTGCATTATCCACCACTAAATGACAAAAGTGGGGTCACTGCACATCAATTTTCCACCAGTTGAGAGAAGAGGCATGTCTTTAAAATAATCTACAAATCCCATGCAGGAAACTATTCATATATCTTTAGTCCAGACTTACTCACATGGATCTACTTAACTTTTCCACCATTAAATATGATGGACATGTATATTCTAGGTTAAAGTCCAAAGGTTCTATTACTTAAAAGGAGAAGGTGGGATGCAAACAAAGAAAAACAGCTGATTTACACTTATAATTTTTTAAAAAATAAATATCTAATAATGTGTTTTAAACATTTCAAGTTCCAGGCAAAGAAGTATGCAAATAAGTTATTTACAAAATCATTAATAAAAATTATCAGTATCCATAGGCACATGCCTTCACTATATCTTATATCTACTCCTACAGTTTCTTTTTTAATGTCTTATTTTTATTTATTTAATTGAGAGACAGAGAAAGGTAGAAAGAGAAAGGGAGAGAGAGATCATTGTACTGCCTCAAACCAACTGACAGTGTATGACTTGGGATACCTACCAACCAATTTATGCTTACCACAGAGTCATAGTTATACAAATGAGTTATTTAGTCCCACTGCCATTTTTGGATATTATGTTTTAGAAATTTCATTTCATTTAATCAACATTGTGACATGCATTGTCTTGCTCTCTTTTCATATTTTCCCAATGTGAAAGCATTATGGGGATCATGGGTTGATATTAAAATGACATTAAATCTGAGTCTCAAGGCCATTTCTCTAATACTACCCTGAGGTGGGAAGCAGACTACCATTCTGAAATTTCTGAATGATGGTCAAAGAAGGAGTTAGAAAAGTTCATGAGAATCATTTAGAGAGGTCAGAAAAGGAACTGTTGGTTTATATAAGAAGATTGGATTCTTAAGGGATAGCTGTGGCCTGGGTTTCACCCAAGCCTGAAGAGGGGAATGGAGTTTCCTTCTGCCTTCACCACAAATCAAAAAAGAAGGGTTTCAATTATATTTTTCAAGGAACTTGTTTTGTGCTACGTGCAGTTTGAAGAACACTGTGGCTCATTCTAGTACCTGTCAGAAAAGTTGAAAGGGAGCAACCAACCATCTAGCAATGTAGGAAGAGATACAAAGGAAAGACAGTTACACTGAGCAGTCACTCCTAAAACTGTCCAGACAGGTAAAGGGTGATTATGAGCTATGTGAAGATTAATGGAAGTGGGGTATTTTCAATGTGGCCTACAAGGTCACACAGAGTGACAACTAGACCTCAAAAGGCAGTCTTTGTTCTTGGGTAACCTGAAAACTATGGCTATCTAGAAGAAAGTGGGTAAAGAGTATCATAGAAATCAATAGCATCATGTTCTTATTGTGGGTCATGGGGGATCATATAGACTTATCAAATGGGAAGATCTGTCATGCCCAGTAATTCCATAGCCTAACAACAAAAACTTTTCATGACCCTGTTATTTATAAATATAGATATTTAAATATTCTAAATTTTATAAATTAATGTGTACAAAATATATAGAATACTCATGTCATCACTTGTTAATACTCTACTACATTTTAGACTAAAATAGCCTAATAAGTCTGTCCTTCTTTTATAACTATTCTGCCATGTGCTGTATTTTATTTTCTTTTAAAAAAATTGTTTATTTAATTTATTTAATTGAGAGCAAGAGACACAGAGAGAGAGAAAGAAGCAGAAAGAGAGAGGGAATGGGCGTGCTGGGGCTTCCAGCCACTGCAAATAAACTCCAGATGCGTGCACCCCCTTGTGCATCTGGCTAATGTGGGTCCTGGGGAATCGAGCCTGGAACTGGGGTCCTTAGGCTTCACAGGCAAGCGCTTAACCACTAAGCCATCTCTCCAGCCCCTTATTTTTTCTTTTAAGCATTTGATGACTTCAACTTGTTGCTCAACTATAAATACTTTTCTAGTTTTGGCCTTAAATCACTGCAAGTTAACCAAGAAAGATTTTCAACTGGCTATATTTAACTTTTTTGTACTCTGTGATTTTCTAAAAGCATTCTTAATTTCTGACATACGCAAGATTTTTAAATCCTGGCCTAAAATGTAGATCAAGTATTCTACAAAAGTATCACTCGGACGAGAAGGCTCCAGCGCCACAGGTGAGACACACAAGCCAGTGGATGCGCAGATGTGGCTGGTCCAGATGAGGTCCAGTTGGCGCAACTCAGGGATTGTATTCAAAATCTTAAACATGAACTCATAACATATCCTAGTCAGCATTTTTCATATAAAGATGGTAATTCTTTTCTTTAAAACATACTTATTAAATGTTTACTCCTCACCAAGACTGTATGTCTTAGTTATTTATACCTCATTGATCAAGCACCACATGTCACTGTAAGTGCTCTCATGTGATGGTTACAATTGTTGGGATTGGAGTCTGCTCCTAACTACAGTCTGTCCTGTGATGATCTTTCATAAGTAGAGATAACGTCCTCCACTCCATGTCCTGTGATGATATTTCATATGGTAGGTAAAGAACTCCACCCCATGAACCTTAAACTAAACAAGGAACATGACAAATATTTCAAAACAAAGGCCAATTTATAAAGTGCTAAAATGCATGACCGTACAGAATAAGAAAATTATGCTATTTGCTGGAAATGGGTGGGGCTGGAAATCATCATATCAACCAAAATAAGTCACACTCAGAAAGGGAAATATCACTTTGTTTCCTGTCATGTGATTTAAAAATATCCATCAGGGTAGAAAGAGTGCCCGTTAAAGGGTAAGATAGTCATCAAAATTAGGAGGAGAAGAGAAGAGAAGTGAAGGAAGGTGAATATGTAACATATGTGTGTGTGTGTGTGGTGAAAATGTCTTAACAAGACTTGTTTCCTTGTCTAAATAATATATGCTAATAATTTTAAGAATTAAAATAAAAGAAATATGATGAAAAATGTAACACAGTAAATGAGTTGGTCCCACCCGCTGCTAAGAGCTCACATGGTGCATTTCTAGTGGGGCCTGCAAGTTCCAGAAAGCCTATGGGAAGAGGCTTCTGAAGCCTTATTCTATGTATGATTTTCAAGTGGGTCTGGAGAGTGAGGAGACTCAGAGCTGAGAGTTGGCATTAGCTGACTTTTCTTGCAATCAGATGAAAAAAAACAAAGACATAACTAAGGTGACTGTGCGGCATTTAAGAGCCAGAAACACCGAGTGCTACTAAAGAGGGTAAAAGATGGAACTTGGTGAATTCAGGAAAGCTTTCTTGTTGTTTGCGTGTGTGTGTGTGCATTCACACGTGTGCCTGTTCTGGTAAGTTAAAAGAGAAGTAATAATCTTTCTTTGTCAGTAACCACATGTAGAAAAGAATTTCACAAACATATTAACACTTCTGGCACAGATGAGAAATTGGTAGCAAATATAATGAGACATATAAAGACTATATTTTAAATAAAACGAAAATTTATAGTTCTTAGCCCAGCAAGACTATAAAATTTAAATAAATTCTTACATTTACTTTCATTACCTTCAACACAATTTATTTAAGATAAAGTAAGTTGCTTAAATTGTCTTTTAGTTTTTTGTTATTTTAAGCGAGTGGTAGCTTTCAAGATTGCTTAAAAAGTAAATAAGATACAGAATAGCATAGTGATTGATACAGAGAATGCAAGCCCATTACAAGCTCTTAACTTCTTTGATCATATCTATGCCTGCATCTTGCAGAACAAATCTTGCCACTTTTCCCACCAGATGTGATCCAAATAGCTTAGAGTTGTTGGTCTGTTTCATTCACAATAGCTTATGTAGTCATGGAACTATTTTTGGCTACAAGTAATAAGAAAGAACATTCTGTCTGTACACTCCTAGAAAAGTAAACCAGAAAGGTTTTCTTTCCATTAAGAAGATAAAGTGTAATCATATCGCTCCAAATTCAGCAGCTAAATACTCAAACATCCTTTATTTTCTTAAGTTATCTCATGAAAGTTCTACTGTATCAAAATGGTGATTCTACCACACAATAGAAAGCTGTTAGCATACAGTGTCTATGTGATGTTTTTATGAATAAGTAGTGAATTAATTAAAACATATTTATATAAGAATCCCAAATACTTCTTTAACCACCATGAAAATAAGTGATATGAATCATCATAGTTTATGCATATATTTTGTCAGTTTAATATGTGAAAACTAAACAAATAAGTTCAAAAAATACATTGTTGGAATATTGCTTGGCTCAGAAAATTACTTTTTGTACTAAATGAACATTTTTGGGGGTAGGGGGTTTTGAGGTAGGGGCTCACTGTAGCTCAGGCTGACCTGGAATTCACTATGTTGTCTCAGGGTGGCCTTGAACTCAAGGCGATCCTCCTACCTCTGCCTCCCAAGTGCTGGGATTAAAGGCATGCACCACCATGCCTGGCACCATTTTTCTTTTGTTTTAAAAATGCATCTGAGGGATGGAGAGATGGCTTAGTGATTAAGACACTTGCCTACAGAGCTAAAGGACTTCAGTTAGATTCCTCAGGACCCACGTAAGCCAGATGCATAAGCCGGCACATGTGTCTGGAGTTCGTTTGGAGTGGCTGGAGGCCATGTTGTCTCTTGCCCTGTGTCTCTCTCTATCTCAAACAAATAAATAAAAATACAATATTAAAATAATAAAAATAAAAATCAATCTTAGCATTTCAATGCCAAAAGAACATAGTAGACAGTGTCAAATAGTGGATCAGTGCATCCTACAGATGGGAATAAAAATCATTTTCTGGTTGAAGCTGTGTTCACTGGTTCTTTGGCTAGATTTTTCACCTTTGAAAAGAAAGATTTTATTGCAGCATCATATATCATGATAAAATGAAATGAGCAAAAGAATTGTAATATTATGAATCCAACTATGACTCCATTTCTAAGGAAGATTTTGTAAATCAGAGCACATGGTTCTGAGCCAATAAGTCATTACACTGGTGAGAATTCAAATAGAAAAGTGCTTGTGAACACCCTGTGTGTCAAGTGATACCTATCATGCCTTCTATAAAAGATCATGTAATTGACATGCTAGTAGTCAGTCCATTAAGAAAACAAAGATTTTTTTTTTTTTTTCTGGGAAAAGATGTTCCAAAGTAAGTTGTAAGTGATTCTTTGGTTAGAAAAAGAAAGAAAAAAAAAACATGGAAAAAGGAAAATTTTGTTATGTGTTATTAAAAGAAAACCTCTCAAATCTGTTTATTTTTGTGTTTGTTTTTCTCCTCTCCTCTCCTTTCTGAATTAAGAATTTCAGTCTTGTGGTGGTTTGAGTGTAAATGTACCCATAGCCTCAGGCATTCTTGATTAAGGCTGCTACTTACTATCTGGCAGGCAGAACTCTGCTGGGGGAGGCTGTCCTTGGGATTGGGTCTTGAGTCTGGCCTTGTGGTTCAGAGTCAGCGCCTGCTTGCTTGTCCTGCTATTCTCTGTGTTGTGAATGGATGATGCAGTGATCAAACATCTTCCAACATGATGAATCTTCTCCTAGATTCTGTAAGCCTGAAACAAATCCTTTGCTTTATAACAATCTGTTTATTCTGACAGTGTCTATTAATCCTAAAATCACCTAGAGTTCAGGGATATGGAATTTAGCCAAGCTGTCATAGCCTAATGGAACCTAGGATTCAGTTGGCCGGCACGACTTAGTTGTATAGCAAGGACTGCAAAGGAAAAACACAACTCGGATATGAAGGAAGGAACTTAGGGAGACTTCTTTGAGGAGGTGACTTCATGTTGAAACTAGAAGGTATAACAATCTGTGGGAAGTTAAAATAGGGTGCATGCAAGAACAGAGCACCCTAAGAAAAGTAGGAAGCAGATGTTGATTGCAGGCTGATTCAGTAATTTAAAGCTAAATTTTCAAAAATTAGGGAGGTCTGAAGATGTAATTCACTGGCCAAGTATTTGCTTAGATGCACAGGGCTCTGGTTTTGATCAGAGAAAAGCCAGTTCCTGGTCTGGTGGTGAAAACCTGAGATCCCAGCACTGGGGAGGTTGCAAGAGGACCGTGAATTTGACACCAGGCTGAACTACACAGTGAGATCTTCTCTAAAAACTGGAATTGAGTAATTTGTTCTTCCAGGAACAATTCATTTAGGGATTTAGATTCGTTTTCACATATGTGACGTAAGGACGTTAAGGTGGGAGAGTGATGTGGGTAACTTGCTATGCCAAGCAAAGAATCTATCTTGGCAGGTGAAATCAATTAGAACAGAAACATATAAACAGTTTCATCTTAACTATACATAAAATATATTTCCTTAATTATGTTCTTCTCAAAACATAATCCTATTTAGAAGTTCAATGTGTGCAGTGGATATCAATGAGGTTGTTTCACTGAATACAGAGAGGGGAGCCTGGAGTTGGGCATCTGCAACTGATAAGCTCACTTGCATTCTGCGGCGGAAGGCCTAGGAGCCAATGTCACAGCCTGGAGAAGGCTTGTACACAGTCATAGCTGAAATGGTTTTGAGAGTATTTGTGTTTGTAAAAGTGCATCTTAGATTGGTCAGGTGCCCCATAATAGACACATGCCTTCTATCCTTCATTGCCTAAGCATTGATGTAGATTTTTGCACACAACTTACAAAACGCTTCTTCATCCATAGAGTGATTATAAACTTGTACTCTTTTCTAGAGGCATACAAAAATAGTATGCTTATATTTTATTAGAAATGCTCTCTGGATCAAATTAAAATATACGAAATTATTTTCTCTCTTGGGTAGATAGTTTGTGAAAATCTGATTACATGGTTATTACTTTCAGCTATGTTCTTGAAAAGATCTGAGACCTGGGTGTTGGGTTCAGAGCAATTACAAATTACAAATGAGAATTTCTCCAAATTTTATATGATTAATTTCCTATTAATAAAATAGCTGAATATTGAAGGAATGTACTCCAAATAAGATGGCATATACTATAACTCAATTTCCTTTGAATAATGTCATTTTTCTTAATAGTCATTGACATAAATATAATGAGTGTTAAATATGAACTGGGTGATATATCCGTGCTCATTGTTCTTGGATCTTAAACCTGAGTTGGAACTCATAATTTAATTAAGGTATAATTGGAAACAAAGCATTGTACTCAGAATTGAAGTAAAAACTCTACTAAAGAAAGTCCAAAGTATTAGTTATCTTCTGGTAGTCTGATTTATTTGTTTATTGTATCTCAGTTTATGCTTTGAAAGTCACCTCTAGGAATAGAAGATGTTGACCACTGAGTCTTTTACCAGTCTCCGGTAGCAAGATGTTACAGTTTCTCTCTTGTCTGAGTCCTCGCCTTCTCTATCAGCTTCTTCACTTCCATCAGGTCACCCTGAGAGCTAATGCTTGTCACAAGGTTATTTCAGAATGATGTGACAGACGACACTGTGGTCTTGCAGGCATTCTCATTGGAGGACTCGCTCTACTGGTCCTCAAGTTAATGACAGAATAGCTTCCAACAAGAGGATTGGACCATTTTTCAAGCAGAACCAAAGGGTTCAGGGAATCAAGAGACTTGAACGTTTCAAGTGCATCTAAGCTAATTATCCCCCAGCTCATGCATAAAGGGCATGCTTATTTCCTATCAAAGCTATGATTATCCCAGGAAATTTGCCTAAACTCAGAATAAATCTGGCATCTTTATAATCAAGTACTATGTCTTCTGTCTAGCTTCAAGAAATGTTTATTTTAGAAATATGACAATGGAAGACTGGGAAAACAGCTAATCCATCAACGGGCTTGCCTTATAAGAAGATCTGAGTTTAATCCCCAAAATATACATGCAAAAGCCAGACCAGGTTTCACATGTTTGTCATCCCAGCAGTCTAGCCTACGTGGTGAACTCCAGACCTCAAAGAAATGGATTATGCTGGATGAATGACAACTGAAGTTGCCCTCCATGATCCACATACAATTCACAAACATGCATGTACACTCGCATGTAAATATAATGAACTAGACTACCAATCTACACACTTTACTAAATTCACAACATATCTGTTATTTTTCTCTTTTCCTCATTTAAAGTTATGTATTTATATTTTTATTTGAGACAGAGAGAAAGAATAAAAATGGGCATGATAGGCTCTTCTGCCACTGCAAACAAACTCCAGACAGGTGTGCCACCTTATGCATCTGGCTTGATATGGGTATGGGAGATTAGAACCAGGGCCTACAGGGTTTGTGAGCAAGTGCCTTAAACCACTGAGCCATTTCCCCTGCCTTCTGTTTCCACCTTTCAACATAAAAATGGTGCTCAGCAACAGCCACTGTAGTCCAGTACTACCTATATTGCTGTTTTTAAATTATATTTTATTTAATTATGAGAGAGAGAGAAAGAGAGAGAGAGAATGGGCTCACTGGGGTATCCAGTCACTGCAAACAAACTCCAGATGCATGTGCCCCTTGTGCATCTGGCTTACGTGGGTCCTAGAGAGTGAAACCGGGATCCTTTGGCTTTGCAGGCAAATGCCTTAATGACTAAGCCATCTCTCCAGGCCCTATATTACTGTTTTTATATACACAGCCTTGTAGGCACTGCCCTTTTCCACCTACATCTTACCTAAATTCACCATAGATTAATGTCTAAAAAGCCAGCCAGGGAGTATCAACACCACTATTGACTGGGCTCACATTGCTACTCAGCTAATTAACCAATATTAGAGTCACATCTTTGCAAACTGCTCTCAGGAACCAATCCCCAGACAACACGTAGTTTATGTAGAAACTCAGTTTGAGATTCTCCTGTAAACGATATGTTACTCCAAGATTCCTCAGGAGAGACCCAGAACTCTTCAAAGCAGAAAACCAGAGGTTGCTGAGAATTCAACAATACAGGAGACTTACAACATTCCCTCCAAGGTTCAGGAAACATTGAGGAAGAAGAGGCAGAAAGAGCATAAGAGCCACAGGGTATACTGTTGAGACATTGTGCCTTCCATCCTCAGAAATGGAATAGCGCACTCATGACCGCACTGAGGAGGCCCATCAGTGGAATGAGGGCAGGGAAGACAGGACATAAACGTAAAGCCCAATGGACACATGGTCAAATTGTAAAATGCTCTCAAAGTTCTCAATTAACAAAAGTGAAACAATTAAAATACCCTCAGGATCAAGGATGTGAATGAGATGGTATAAATTGTGTAAAGTAAGTGATATTTGAAGCCTGCTTATATTCACTTACAGTTTGACACCATCTAGAAATCAGGAATTTTTATAGACTATCACAGGGACTAGCAGCCACAGCGTGTTGTCTCCATTGTTGGAACTTGACTAGGCCTAACTCTACTGTTAAAACACCAAAATTGTGACTCTAGCCTATACCTACTATATTGACACATACCTGACATTCTGTGTCCCTGCACATGGCCAAACACACAGGCAGGATCAGCCCTGTTTCTTATTGCCTGGTGCCCAGCAGGCTGGCTCATATGCCCCTGCTTCCACAATCCTTCTGAGCTCACAGCACAGTAATCCAACATGTCCTTTTACAGCTGAGGCTGGCCCAATAGCCAGCTTGTCAGTGGCTCTGCCTGGCCAGACAGTCCTGTGTAACATTGCCAGATGCCTGACTCTGCCGTGATAGCCTGAAAGAGTGTGAACTTGCCCACTGGGAAGTCCACCATACAGCCACTAGCCTACAGTTCCTGAAGGTATTACCAGTGCCCAGCCTGAAAGCTCATCCCAAGCAAAACTCTAACACGGCACTAAAATCAAAATATCTGTAGCCTGCTCCACTGATACAAACTCCAAACCTCACTGAATAGATTATAGCAGAAGAAACTGCACAGAACAGCCCTGCTGAGATAGCCAAGAATGAAAGCTAACCCAACACACCGACACCCGACTAAAGGGTGAAAAGTCTTTCCTTAAGGTAGAGACACAAGAAACACAGAAGAGCAAGCAAGCAGCACAGATAATACCAACTCACTCTCCACTAACTAGAGAAAGGAAATTTATAAAGTACTTAGAAAATAATTCAAAATAACGAACATGTATACAGTATTAAATTTAATGGAAAATGCATAATGCAAGATTGTGAGCCCAAACTATGTTACAAGTCTCTTTTAGGAGAACCACATGACTCTAATGTTTCAACTACACAACTTTCAAGTCAGAAGTCAAGAACATACAAGGCAAAAATTTCAAGGAAGCTGTTATGTAGTTTTTACCCAGCTAACAATGGCCACATATGCATGTGCAGCCGAGAACCATCATACCTGAGTCATTTTCATTTTGTTTTATTAAACACATTTCTCAGAGTAGCTGTGTTGTTGCCAGGTTCACATTGCTGGCAGAAATTACCTGACCAAAAGTAGCTAGTAAGACAAAAAAGGTTTATTTTGGCTTATAGACTCAAGGGGAAGCTCCATCATGGCATGGAAAAATGATGGCATGAGCAGAGGGTGAACATCACCTCCTGGCCAACTCAGGTCAACAACAGGACCAAGAGAGTGTGCCAAATACTGGCAAGGGATAACTGGTTATAATACCCATAAGCCCACCCCTAACAATACACTGCCTCTAGCAGGTATTAATTCCCAAATCTTCATGAGCTAGGAAGTTTGCATTCAGAACACCTTCATTTATGGGGGGCATCTGAATCAAACCACCACATTCCACCCCTGGCTCCCATATACTAATAACCATCCATGATGCAAAATGCAATGCATTCAGTCCATCTTTAAAAGTCCCCATGATGTTTCTTTTTACATTTATTTATTTATTTATTTAATTTATTTGATGGGGGAGGGGAGGGAGAGAGAGAGAGAGGAAGAGACAGAAAGAGGGAGAGAGAGAATGGGTGTACCAGGGCCTTCAACTACTGAAAACAAACTCCAGACACATGTGCCTCCTTATACATCTAGTTTACATGGGTCCTGGGGAATTGAACCAAGGTCCTTTGGCTTGGCAGGCAAATGCCTTAAACGTAAGCTATCTCTACAGCCAAGTCCACATGTTTGTTTGTTTTTTTTCCAATCCTAATGATATTCTAACATTCCCATAATCCCAGATCTTTTAACTGAGCTATAATACCCAAAATTCTCCTCCAAATCCCATAACGGTACAGAACACACATTCACATTGTAAAACATGGCATTAAGCCGGGCGTGGTGGCGCACGCCTTTAATCCCAGCACTCGGGAGGCAGAGGTAGGAGGATCGCCGTGAGTTCTAGGCCACCCTGAGACTACATAGTGAATTCCAGGTCAGCCTGAGCCAGAGTGAGACCCTGCCTCGAAAAACCAAAAAAAAAAAAAAAAAAAAAAAAAAACAAACAAACATGGCATTAGGCATAGCAAAGAAACATTCAAACAATACAAGATTTAAAACACATAGGGCAAACATGAAACTCTATAGCTCCAAGTCCAACAATTCTAGTCAGTGACAAATCCCCAATTCCAGTAATTCTAACTAGCAGCAAGTCTTTGGAGTTTCAATTATGCCCCTCCAGCTAGGCTACTGACAGTCTTGGAAAACTTCACTGGAGCCGGCAGCTCTCCTTAGCAGTCATCTTGTGGTCCCAGCATCTCCACTGGGTCTCCACTGCAACCAATGGCCCATAGGGTCTTCATGCAGGTATCTAGCAAATCTAATTCACACTGACCATGGTCATCTCCAAAACAGAAGACTGTGTTGCAAATTCAATGACCCTGTCCTCCTGCAGTTTTTGTACTATATAATACCAGATAGGGTGCCAATTTGTTAATCCAGCAGGGGAATAAAGCAGACTTTGAAGAACAGGACACTCCTTGGGCACTCAGACCCTTCAAAAGGGTCTACATTCTTCCTATTGCCTCAATGCAGGTCAGCTGACCCACTCTCAAAGGTTATAATCTCTTATATAATTGCAACCTAATGGGCAGAAGTTTCAGCCCAAAGATTTCATTTCTGTGCCATATCCCTCTACTTACACCAGTATATTTCTACACAAAGCAACCCTGCACAAGTTCTCAGGACACAGACATTACAGCAAGTCTCTCACACAAACTGCTTCTAGCCCAGTTCATGCAAAGCTCTTTCTCACCCTCATAACCCAAATCTCAGTTCATAGTCCTTACTACATTCAGGTCTTTTAACTCTGTCAGAATAGTCCACCAAGCTGTACTTACAGCACTGAAAGGCATCTTTTATGCCATGATTTCAAATTAATACACATTTCTCTTGAAGTTCCAGAAGGCCAAAGACACACAAAAAAAGCAGGTTTCAAGTGGCAATGGCCCCACTCTTGGTACCAACTTTACTGTTGTAGTCAGATTCACACTGCTGGCAGAAACCATCTGACTAAGAGCAGCTTGTGGTAAAAAGGTTTATTTTGGATTACACACTTGAGGGGACGCTCCATTTTGGCATGGGGAAATGATGGCATGAGCAGAGGATGGACATCACCTCCTGGCCAACATCAAATGGACAACAGCAACAGGAGAGTCTGCCAAATACTGGCAAGGAAAAACTGGTTATCATACCCATAAGGATACCACCAACAATATACTGCCTCTAAAAGGCATTAATTCCCAAATGTCTACCAGCTGGGAACCTAGCATTCAGAACACTTAAGTTTATGGGGAACTCCTAAAACAATCCACCACAAGCTGAGTACCAAAAATATAACTCACCTGCTTTTAGTCAATTCTGTTTACTCAAAACAAAATTTGCTTTCTGCCATCAACCATTTTAGGGTTAATCCATTGAAACTGAAGATGAGGTGAGGTAAAACACCATTCTACCCATCTATCTATATACTATATGTCTATATACTATATATAGCAGATAACGAGGACCACTTTCTACGTAACCTTGAGTGTGCTTTGCACAGAATCTAGGGTGTCTCTCTACATTTATATCCAGCTACCTTGTGTGTGGTTTTGATCACTCAAAAGCAACATTATCCCACTGATGTATTAATTAATATCATATATCCTTGGTCAACTTCATAGGTCCTAAACAGACTACTTTCATGTCAGAATTTTAAGGTGGGTGAGAAAAAAATATTTAATATCCTTGTTTCCATAATCTTCAGTTTTAGGACCAATTTCAAATTTGGGTCATGTATTCACACAACACTGTTCTCCATAGATATAAGAACTCTTGTACCCATTAAAAACATTCACATTCTTCCATTAGCTTTCAATATTTTTCTAGTAAATGTTCAAGAGTTAAAAAAAAATCATGTTTATATTGAAACTCAGCATGATACAAAAGAATATAAATAATTTAATATAATCAAGAAACCATGATAAAATAAGAAATTCAGTAAAGAGATCAATACAAAAAGAGAAGTCCATAGACATATTATGAATGAAATTTTTATATGTGCAATAAAAATGAAGCTGAGAGCCGGGTGTGGTGGCGCACGCCTCTAATCCCAGCACTTGGGAGGCAGAGGTAGGAGGATCGCTGTGAGTTCGAGGCCACCTTGAGATTATGTAATGAATTCCAGGTCAGCTTTGGCTAAAGGGAGACCCTACCTCAAAAAACCAAAAAAAAAAAAAAAAAAAAAAAAAAAAAGAAGCTGAAAGCTGTGACCACATACAAAATGAAGAAAAATTTTAACTTGAAGTCATGTCTCTTGAGTCAACTCCATCAGATGGGAACAAGCAGGGAGAAGGGAAGTAGGTGAACAAAGGCTGAGTGACCTGTGGTGACCATTACTTGAGTATGTATTTTTATGTTACTTGTGTATTAGAGAGACAAGAGACAGAGAAAAGCACTCTGGTGGTTTGAATTGGGTATCCCCCATAAACGCATGCGTTTTTAATGCTTTGTTCCCACCTGATGGTAATTTGGGAGGTGGATCCAGGTAGAGGAGGTATGTTGTTGGGGGTTGGCTTTTAGGTGTTATCACCAGCTTCCCCTTGTTAGAACTAGGGTCACCCTCCTGATGCTGTTTTCTGCCTGCTGTAGCAGAGGTGATGTTCAGCCTCAGCTCATGCCATCCTTTCCACTGCCATCATGGAGCTTCTCCTCGAGACTATGAGCCAAAATAAATCCCTCCTTCCCATCATCTGCTTTTGGCTGGGTGTTTGTCCCAGCAATGCAAAGGCAACTACAGCAGGCCCAAAAACCTATTTATTGAAGTGATACCTAAAAATCCCCAAGTCATAAGTGACTCACAGGCTCAACTTAAAGAGGAAAGTGCTAGGATACATTTTAACTATGCTATCCAAATGAAAAGACACAAGACAGTTCTGAAGGCAGCAAGATAAAAATACTGAACCATATGACAAAATGCTTATGAGGCTATGCATCATTTTCTTGGCAGAAAAACCAAAACCTGGGATATAGCAACAAGAGTGGACATCAGAATTACATACCCAGCAAAGATATACTACAGGAATAATGAAGGAAAAACTCTTCATATACACAATAAAATAACAACAGAGAACATATATAATTATCACACCTATCTTATAAGAGAATCTTGTTTCTAGAAGAAAGGATGAAAACTACCATTGGTACAACATACAAAGGATAGGCTTTTGGTCAAGTCCATCCATAAAACAAAATGCGAAAGGAATCAGATAGTATCATTTTAGAATATTACCAAACAAGCAAAGAGAAAAATAAGAAAAAAAATTAAGAATAAGAGAAAAAAAGTAACAAAGGATACAGAAAACATACTTAAATAATGAATAAAATGAAAGGAATAGGTTATTACTTATTAATAACCTTAAATATAAATGGAATAAATTCTAGAATTAAACTTTTAGATTAGTAGAAAGGATAAAACTCAACTATATTACCTGCAAGGAACTCAGTTCACTGGTAAAGATATAATCAGATTAAAAATGAAGAAATATATAACAAAGATTCCATTAAAATGGTGACATACATTGAGCAGAAAAACAGCTATAATAATTCCAAATCAAACATACTTTGAATAAAAAAACTATAAAAAGTGACAAAAGTCATATCATGATAAATGGAACTATATATACACTCAAAAATGCACAAATCCAACATTACTAGATATAAAGGATAAGTAGACTCCAATAAAATATTAGAGAATCCAACACGGCTTTTACCTGAAGACAGACTATTCATAAAATCAGTGAAGACCTTTGTAGTTAAATAGTATGAAAGACCAAGAAAGCTTAGCCATCTTTTGCAGGATGTTTCATCTACACACTGTCAAATACAAATTAAAAGTCATATGTATGTTCTCTGGCTAAAAGTGGGATAAAATTAGAGATCAATAGAAAGAGAAACCATAGAAATATAAACTGTATGCCTAGCTTTTCCTAACATATTTTTCTTAATTCTTAGTCCTAGCAAATTTATTTAAGTATGTTACATTGCTCTTTCACTTCAGGACCTCCCTGTAGATGTCTCTAACCTCTCAGAACAACTTCCTCTTCTCCCTGCTTCTCCTGACCACTTTCAGCTTGTGAACTTACATGTAACTTCTGTTTATCTACCTACTTTCAGACCAGAAAAAATTCTGCAATCTTCCTAGACTGCATTAAGAATGTTGGTATTCTATGTGTTCTTGTCCTTCCAACCACCAATCTTGAGTTAACTGAATTCCCCCTTAGGAAAGCACTGTGAGGACTTGGGCCATGCATATGATTTCCATCACAACATCCCTATGATTAGAACTTAAGATGCAGTTCATTAATATAAGTTTATATGCATAAATCAATCTATTAATAAATGAATACAGACACAAGAACCTCTGTGCTTGCAGAAGAGGAAGCTCTGAGCCAAGTGGGGACCAAGAGGAGCTGAAGTGCAGGATGTGAGCAAAGGCGAGGCTCACTAAGCCTGCAGCACCTAATAAATTATCACAAATAAAAGAGACTGCTGTACTACTTCAAGCCAGTTTGACATAACTACCCTTTCAGAAGTATACTATACTTCAAAACTAAAAATACATAAATACAAACAAAAATGAAAAAAACAGGAATGACATTTTAAAACCCAAACTGACTGACTTTAACATTGATAAACAGAGAATAAATAAAGGTAAGTGAAGGTTACAATCTTACTAGAGTATGACAATCCTGAATGAGACAAAACATGCCACATACTTCATCCAAATGAAACCCATAAACACTAAGTGAATATGTGAAAAAATCATTATAAAATGTGGAGGAGGAAGGAAGAAAAGAAGAAAATTATATAAGAGACAACTACTTTAAAAAATCTAACATGTGAGAGATGGCTTAGAGGTTAAGATGCTTCCATGCAGAGCCTAGTGACCTGAGTTTGGTGCCTCAATACCCATGTAAAGCCAGATGTACAAAGTGCTGCATGCATCTGGATTTCATGTGCAAGAGCTAGAGGCCCTGACATGCCCATTCTCCCTCTTTCTTTCTCTCTCTCTCTTTCTTTCTTTCCTTCTTTCTTTCTTCTTTCTTCCCTCTCTCTCTTGATCTCTCTCTCTCTCTCTCCCCTCTCTTTGCTTGAAAATTAAAAACAAATAAAAAAGACTACAAAAGGTTTAAAAACCCCAACATGGTGTTACCTTATTCAATCTTGGACATTGGACTATTCAATTGCTATTATTATTTTCCTTCTCTTTTATTTATTTCACACCAATCATTTGTTCTTATTGAATTTAAATTTTCTACGTTTTTAAAAACATGTCACTGATCCTTGATATATTTTTTATAAAACATATGTCACTGAATCTTTTAAATTATGTTTTACATATGAAATTACACATTTGAGGCATGAGTTTTAATGTCTACTGAGGGTAATTAACAATTGCATCACATGGAGAATAAATAATTAATCATGATGTCAGGAATTCTATGAATTTAGGACTCAGAAAACCCCTCAGGTAGAGGGTTTTCATGGTTCTTCCATGGAATTTATTAGGGATGGTGTGGTGGTTTGATTCAGGTGTCCCCCATAAGCTTAGGTGTTCTGAATGCTAGGTTCCCAGCTGACGGATATTTGGGAATTAATGCCTCCTGGAGGGAGTGTATTGTTGAGGGCGGGCTTATGGGCTTTATAGCCAGTTTCCCCATGCCAGTGTTTGGCACACCCTCCTGTTGCTGTGGTACACCTTACGTTGGCCAGGGGGTGATGTCCACCCTCTGCTCATGCCATCGTTTTCCTCTGCCATCATGGAGCTTCCCCTCGAGCCTGTGAGCCAAAATAAATCTCTTTTTCCCAGAAGCTACTCTTGGTTGAGTGATTTCTACCAGCAATGTGAACCGGACTGCAACAGATGGCCAAATGATTTCAAAGATAATTTGACAGAGATACCAAAAAAATGATTTATTCATCAATATTTGTTCAGTTGAATTGCCAAGTACTACTGGATTTCTTTCATGATAAAATAAATACTAAAACTATTTGCCCATAGATATTTGAAAAGCCAAATCAAACTTTTTTTTAATCTTTGCATACATGCACAGATCCCTGCCCACTGTTCATTCCACGCTGATAGAGATATTTTTCAAAATTTCTTTTCTTAATACATGACTTTTCTATGAATACTGTTATTTATACAAATTTAAGTTATGTCAATATTATTCTTCTTTGATAGGGTTACTGTAATGAAAAATATGGAGTATTCTACTCAGAATCTACCAAAAGTAGTTCCATATATATGATGTATATAAAAATGACATTAGGTGAAGTAGTCAAGTTGTAGTATTTTTTGTGCATTAATAATAATTTCAGTATTATTCTTTTAAAATCAATTTTATTGTATATGTTTGACATAAGATCAGATGTCATGGGGTACATATAAATGGTAAAAGATTGCTGTAATGAAGGACTTTACCATAATTGTCATTTAGCATAGTTGGCTTTCTTTGTAATGAGAGTATCTAAAATTAACAAAATTCTCCAATGCAATATACATTCTTTAACCAGTTCTTGGATGGCACACCACCTCTGTAGACTACCAGCACATATGGAGATTGATCATTTCACTTTAACTCATATGCTGCATGGAATGAGAGAAAGACAGTGAGCGCTGTGTGAGATGAAGGCTGTCCTGGAATCCGTTAATGGGGCAATCATGTAAACAAGTTAATAGCAAAATCCAGCTTTCTATGTTCCCAAGTTGTTGGTCACAACATGAGACAAGGCTGCTGTTTTGCCAGCATGATTGCTGCTGTGGTGAGTCACTCTGCAACCTAAGATTCACTGTTGTTTTACATCTTCCATGTCCCCAGATCAGGATGTCTGGGAATTTAATGGTACTACCTCAGGCTGTGACTCCCAGTGCTTGCTAATGTATGAGATGTATAAGAAATCAAAGCATGGTTTTAAAGTCTGCCTCTTGTCTCCGCTCTTGTGGTGTTTGAGGCCAGAGCGTGTGTTTCTATTGTCAGAGATAAGTTGCCTCTAGTTCTACACCCACCGTCAGCATCTGCAGCTCTTCATGGCACCTATGGGCTTATTTTTAGAAATTCCCCAATTCTAAACCCTCATTAGTAATCAAATTTGAAAAGAAAAAGAAGCAGATTATAACTCTAAAGGAAATAATATGATTGAATGTAAAATGTGTCAGGAGTTTAAATGATAAAGTATTTCTAGAGAAGAACAGAAGATTGAATAGAAAAAGACAAATTACCTGTAGTTCAGGGAAATTGAGAAATTGTAAAGAAGAAAAGACCAAATAAATGTGTTTGGAATTCTGGAAAGAAGAGAATAGACAGAAAAGGGAATATTAATAAGGATCAAATGGATGGGAGTGATACATATAATGTATTTTCATGATTATCTCTTCTAGTTTGATATATTTACTTTAAAAAAATTTTTTATAGAAAATTGTTTTTTTTTAATATTTTTTGTTCATTATTTATTTATTTATTTGAGAGCGACAGATACAGGGAGAAAGACAGATAGAGGGAGAGAGAGAGAATGGGTGCGCCAGGGCTTCCAGCCACTGCAAACGAACTCCAGACGCATGCGCCCCCTTGTGCATCTGGCTAACGTGGGACCTGGGAAACCGAGCCTCGAACCAGGATCTTTAGGCTTCACAGGCAAGCTCTTAACTGCCAAGCCATCTCTCCAGCCTTATATTTACTTTTTATCAGTGAATATGGAGTGTTTTCAGAACACTAAACAACAAAGCAGGCATAGATCCTTCAGAAGGAATAAATATCATTTGAATAGTTAGTTCCTGGGATGGTTCAATGAAGATGGCACTTGCTATGCAGGCAAATACATGAATTCCGATCCCTAGACTGATATAACATGTAAACTGGTGTGTGTGTACACCTGGTGTACTTGGGACAAGAAGGGAGGTCCAGTTAGCCTAGCAAATGCAGGGGCGAATGAGGGAGACCATGTCTCAAACAAGTAGGAAGGCAGCGATCAAAACTCTGGGTTGTCTTCTGACGGCCACCAGCATGCCATGGCACGTGCACACATCACACATACACTCAAGCACACACATACTGCCCGCCATACTTACTTCCTACACAATTATTTGTAAAAAGGAAACGCATGTGTAACTTTAAAAATCATTCAATATTTGCATACAAGCCAATCGTCAAAATGCTGTAATGATTAGCTAACTTCCTGGAGTAATTACATTGTTTAACAGTACATGCCCACTGATATTTGTCAAATATCTCATGCTTATGTAAGAATTAAGTAAGATATTAAACAATGGCAACTTGTAATGCCTTGTTCAATATGGAACTTGTGTTTACTGTTTAGTTTCCTAGGAAAAGGAGCTTAAAATGGAATTTAACTATATCCAGGCCCATTATATGTGAACTATAAGTACATATACAGTGATAAAAGGCTTTAACGTATCATAATCACACACTTTATCAGTACTTTCATACTTTTCTCTGAATGAAACATATTTATTTCTCTATATTTTCCATATTCTCCAAGAAAAATATTTTCTTATATATTAGCTTTCTTACATGTTATTGTTAGAATCCATGCAGAATACCCATTAGGCTTGCCATCATGAAATCAGAGTGTATAATGTATGGGATACAAGCTGTCAGTCATGTGAGGGCTATAAAGTACTTGGACATGAGGAATGGTACGCACAGAGAATGGCATGCATAGTCACCTTTAAGCAGCACTGTCCTATCACTTTCCCAAGTCTCCTAGTGCATATTGATCTTATTTCACTAATAAACAGAACTGAAAGTAAATTTTTACCACCAGGCTGTTAAAGGAATCAGTGTTGCTAAAATATTGACTGACATTTACAAACCCTTAGGAGATCTCAAACCCTTCCATGGGTTCCACTGCCACAGTCAAGCTATTATTTGCCTTTTGTTTTGTTTGTTTGTTTGGCTTGTTTTTTTGAGGTAGGGTCTCACACTAGTCCAGATTGACCTGGAATTTACCATGTAGTCTCAGGGTGGCCTCAAACTCATGGCAATCTTTCTACCTCTGCCTCCCGAGTGCTGGGATTAAAGGTATGAGCCACCATGCCTAGCTATTCGCCTTTTAAAAATATCCCTTCTTGCACAAATTTATAGGGAGCTTTTCTGAAGCTATATAGTATATGTATGATGATACTAAACCATGAAAATTGCCAATATTTTGGGGCAGGGGAGATGGATCTGCAGTTCCTTTAAATCTTTGTTGCTCTTTTTAACTCTTAATAATTCTAGTTTGGCTACTTTTAATTCTATGCTTCTGCTCAGCACATCTTTATCAAACACACATTGACAAATGTAACATGAGTTCATTTTCCACCTTTTTCCTCCTGGTTTCCAATTTCTGCTCCATTTAATTCTTTAAAAAGAATTTCAACCCAACTAAATCCAACTGTTTCTGAATATCCACTCTCTTTAATTCAGTTCTATCATTTCCACTTATTTTCACTCTAGCACACAGTAATTTATGATAATAGTTAATCATATAAATTATACAAAGAATTTTATAAAATCTACTTTTGTCAGAAACAGTAATTCTTGCATCCTCTGTTCCTACATTCTCTCCCTCAGCCCCAAGTGTCTCTTAAATTCTAACTTACCATAATTAAATATTTTGATGTACTCAATGGTGTAAATAGGTAGTCAGAGCAATAAAATTGATATGATGGAGAGTGGAGTTTCAAAGGAGAAAGGGGAGGAGGAAGAGAATTACCATGGGATATTGTTTAAAATCATGGAAGCGAAGCTGTCAATAAGAAAAAAAAAATCCTCTCTCTCTCTCTCTCTCTCTCTCTCTCTCTCTGTCTCTCTCTCACACACACACATAAACAGATGTGCTATGAAGTTTCAGATTTTACCTATAAGTTATCTCATCTTTCAATTAGTGATTATTTCCTCTTCTGGTTGTTTTGTGATGGGGGTGGGGTTGGTTTTTCTTGAGGTACGGTCTCACTGCAGCCCTGACTGATCTGTGTGCATCCTATATGCACACGCATGCGCCCTTGGGTCCTATGTGCTTATGTGCTATATAGTATATGTATGCGGCCTCCTGGGGTGGCTGGGGTGAAACGTCAGATGTCCCGCTCCACTGCCTGCTGTTATTTGAGCTGGACTCTCTTACTGATGCCAAAGCTTGCCCTTTTTTCACTAGCTCTGGTGATTCTTGATTCTGAGGTCTCTGTTCCCCAGACATGGCCATGCCAACTGTTTCAGTGGCCCTGGTGGTTAAATTCCAGTGAACTCTCATGCACTCTTGCCTGCACGGGAAGTGCTCTTAACCATGGATTAATCTCAACAGCCCTTTACTCTTTATGCCTTTGTCTCCGACCCTCTCTTCCTTAAACATGACATCTAGTAGGAATGATCTCAATGACACCTCACTTGTGTGACCCAGGTACAAGATGTTCAATGCCGCGTGTTTACTCTGTGCCCTCCATCCGGCCCTGCCACCTCTCTTCTGCCCCTGCTCTATGGCAATCGGTCTCCACATCAGACATCTGAGTGGTCTTCTCTACAGCTCCACAAACAAATCCTGAGGATTCAATTTGCTAAGCATTTCTGTTCATGTGCCTTGTCACCTCTATCTGTCCTGCTTGGATTCTGCACTCCAACCCAGTGATCACTCTCTGACATAGAAAGACCCTAATTCTAGTCCTTCTGCCTTTAAATATACCTCATATGCTATCGTCTGGCTTACTCTCACGGCACCAGGAGTTTGTTTAAATCTCTGACTGGTCATGGAGTTAGTTCATGGGCTCTTAGCTCAATGCAGAATGTCAGGAATGCCATCTTTTCATTTATATTTGCCACTTTTTCCCACCTCACAATGCATGTTCTCATTGTGGAAATTCCTGTAGTTTCTTCACCCTCCATGGCCTTGCAGTTGGCCATGCTATGCTTTCTGGAGTGCTTTTTCAAAACCATTATTTGCATTTTTAAATGCTCAGTATTGCCTAGTTAACATTGCTTAATGAAAGGGCATTGTTCTATTTTGTGTATGCATTTCCTCTAAAACTTATCAAAGTTCTTCAGAACTGAAGTGGTGCCTGGGGGCGGGGTTATATTCATTAACCTCAAGAGACCCTTCCAACCTTACCATTCTAAACTATGTCACTTCCCTTGTCAGTCAGACCCACCCCAATTTTCTCAAACCCACTTCTTCCACTCCTTCAAAACTCTACTTAAGGCTTTGTTAACTCAAAAAAGAACTGCATCCAATGAAAATATTTCTAACAGTTATGTGGGTTCTGTTAACTCATATACAAGGTACAAAATGTCAATAAGAATCTTCATAAACCAAAACCCACTTCCTTCACGAAACTTCCTTGATATAGATGTTGCTGGCTAATGGCACTCTTACTACTTCTACCAGCATTTTCTTTTTTTTTTTTAGATTTTCTACTTAAACATTCTTTTACATGAGTAGAATGATCTAAATCTTCAGACTCATGGACTTCTAAGCTTATCAAAGACATTACATTTAACTAATTTATAAACACCTTAATTTCACAGAAATGAAAGTGAGGCCCCAAACTTTAATAAAGAATGTATGGCCAATGTCTTGTTCAAATTTCTGCTGCTCATATATAGGAAAATATCACCATGTGCCATTTACAGTTACATGCATACACACACAACTACACGATAGTGCGCAATTATCTCCTAGCTTTGTCTCGCTCTGAGAAGGATATAGTTTCTCTTTTATTATTCCTTCATAACGAAAAAAAGAATCAACTTTTGGCACTGCAGCAATAGCTCAGCAGTTAAAAGCATTTCCTGTACAAGCATGAGGGCCTGACATTGCTGAGTTTTGATTTCCCAGCATCTATGGAAATAGCTGGACACGGTCACACACATATGTAACCCCAGTCCTTTTGGGAGTACAGACCAGAGAATTGGACTTGCAAAAACAGCTAACTCCAGAATCAGCGAAGAGACTAGGTCTCAATGAAACAAGCAGGTGAGTGATGGAGAGGGACAGTTCAACGTCCTCCTCTGGCCGTACACCTATGGACTACCACATCTGCATATGAGCATGTGTACAACCACACACCTACACACCACTTACACTTACTGCACACACAGTATATAGCAACCTTGTTTCTGCACAACAAAAGAAGGTCCATATTGACTGGCTGGGGTTAACAACTAGCATGACTCCCTTAGACTGGGTAAGGCATCTCCTCATGGACCCTGGCCTTGTTTCTACTGGCATGTGTCTCGCACACGTCACTGGAAGCCGTACCCAGGGACTTGTGGTTAGAACGAGTCTAGTATACTGTTTTCTCTAATGACTTTACTAGACATTGTTCTGTGTTGTTGTTTTTTTTTTTTCCCCCCTGCCAGAAAGTGACTGGAAATCTCTTGAACAGTTGAAAGAGTGGCCATGCCTACTTCCTGGAGAGGCAGACCGTATTCAGTTAGATTTGACATTTTAAAATGTCGTGAACAACTGATCTCTATTCCTTCCTTCCCTAGCTTTGATATGTGCTTAATGATCAATGTTAACGTCTGCAGTTGCTTTAGAGAAAATAGGGGCATTTCCCCACAGAGTATCAGGGCCATATTAGATTCTCACTCTTTGTTGTTTTTGATGAAAAGTGTTTGAATTACATGTACTCTCTTGCACATAGTAAGTGGAGGAACATTTTTGTCAATGGTCCCAAGAAGAAATTTGAAATTTCCATAGCTTTTTGTAAAGCTCTTTTATGAAGGAATCTGAAAGGGACTCAAGGAGAATGGTGTCCAGGTGAGATACTGGAACCACTGTTCTTCCCCCAGAGCCCTCAGTCACGCTGCCTTGATGTTCATCCAGAAGCTCTCTACTAACCAGTGTCCCATACCAACTTCAACTGAGGAAGGAGGACTCGAAGAGGCTTTTCTTTAGACTGTGATGAATTTTTCTTAGCCCTGACTTAATTTCCTGTTACGTTCCTGGCCTTCTGTTTTATCTCCGTGGTAGGAATGAGTTATACTATATGTGTGGACATACACTGTCTTTTCAATAGAAGCATTTCTAAGTTGTGCTTTCAAGCTAAGTAATCATAAATATTTAACCTAAATACAATCACATAATTTTCATTTAAACATTTTTAATGAGAACTTTTTGTTTAAACAAAACTCAGACTTGGAGTTTTGGTATTTAAATATTAATTCATATGCTATATGTCTTAAAAGCTCCATTTCCACAGCACAAACTATTCTGAGTACTAATGTCTTTATGTATTTCTTTCTTTTTTTTTATTTTTTGAGGTAGAGTCTCACACTAGCCCAGCTTGACCTGGAGTTCACCATGTAGCTTCATGGTGGCCTCAAACTCGTGGTGATCCTCTTTGCCTCCTGAGTGCTGGGATTTTGCCTTTATTTCTATACATATGTACAGCCAATCAAAATTATGCTATAGCCGTGAATAGTGGCACGTGTCTATAATTAAAATAGTTAGGAATCAGTAAGAAGAGAATTGTCAAAAGGTGGAGACGAGTCTGAGCTTCATAGTAAAAACACAGGCCAGCATTGGTCTCTCCCTCTCTCTCTCTCTCTCTCTTTCTCTCTCTGTGTGTGTGTGTGTGTGTGTGTGTGTGTGTGTGTTTGTGTTGTGAACTGACTTGTGTGTTAAAATAAATTCTGATCTCCTAACCAGAAAAAAAATCTAGTTTTTCATATTTTTGCCTCTTTAGTTGGTTAATTACAGTCTACGATTGTATCTTTTTAGTCTTTTTAAAAAATTCTTCTCATTGACTTCTTGACTCAGGTATTTAGGGGCCAGCAGAGGGCGCAGGACACACATAGGTTAAAGTCTCAAATCTTGAAGGTCTTGAGATGACAGGTTACTTCCCATGTCATCTCCATTATACTCACATGCATTCATGCCATCCAACAAGAGGGAACTTGAGCTCATGCAAGTGAAGAGAAAGGAGTTTGTGCTTTCTTGATTTTTCCTATCATATTTATCTGGAGAGGAAATTTATGCTCGTTCTTTAAGTATAGATAATTTCTCTGATAGAAATCTAGTCATTCTTATACTTTGAAGGAAGATTGATTCACTTGGATTTTTAAATATATTTTTCATTTATTTGAGAGTAATAGATGGAGAGGGAGGCAGAGAGAGAGAGAGAGAGAAAGAGAGAATGAGTGTGCCAGGGCATCCAGTCCCTGCAAACAAACTCCAGTAGATGAAATAAAAAATGAAATTACAAAATTTCTAGAATTGAATGATGATGAGAACACATTTTACCAAAACTTATGTGCACAATGAAGACGGTCCTCAGGGGAAAATTGATAGCACTCAATGCCTTCATAAAAAAGACAGAGAGATCTCAAATCATTAACCTAACCATCCATCTAAAGGCACTGGAAAAGCAAGACAAATCCAACCCAAAAAGCTCTAGAAGGAAAGAAATAATTAAAATCAGAGCAGAGGGCTGGAGAGATGGCTTAGCGGTTAAGCGCTTGCCTGTGAAGCCTAAGGACCCCGGTTTGAGGCTCCGTTCCCCAGGTCCCACGTTAGCCAGATGCACAAGGGGGCGCACGCATCTGGAGTTCGTTTGCAGAGGCTGGAAGCCCTGGTGTGCCCATTCTCTCTCTCTCCCTCTATCTGTCTTTCTCTCTGTGTCTGTCGCTCTCAAATAAATAAATAAAAAATTAAAAAAAAAATCAGAGCAGAAATTAATGAATTGGAAACCAAGGAAACAATTAAGACAGTTGACAAAACAAAGAGCTGGTTCTTTGAAAAAATAAACAAGATTGACAAACCCCTGACCAATTTGATAAAGAAAAAAAAAAAGACAAGCTTCAAACTAACAAAATTCAAAATGAAAAAGGAGAGAGCACAACAGACATAACTGAAATTGGGAGAATCATCAGGACTTACTTCAAAAACCTCTTCTCCACAAAACTGGATAATGTGGAGGAGATGGATAAATTCCTGGACACATACCATCTATCAAAGGTAAACCCAGAGCAGATTAATCTCCTCAATGAACCTATCACACTCATGGAGATTGAAAAAGTAATAAAAGAAGAGTCCATGACCAGATGGCTTCTCAGCTGAATTCTATCAAATCTTCATGGAAGAACTCAAACCAGTCTTCCTCAAACTGTGCCACACAATTGGAGAAAAGGGAAAGCTACTCAACAATTTTTATGAAGCTAGTATCACCCTAATTCCAAAACCAGGCAGAGATGCTACAAGGAAAGAAAACTACCGGCCTATTTCCCTGATGAACTTAGATGAACAAAGTCTTCACACACCAAATCCAACAACACATCAAAAGCATTTTCCAGCTTGACCAAGTGGGATTCATCCCAGGAACACAGGAGTGGTTCAACATATGGAAATCTGTCAATGTAATATACCACATAAAAAAGGTTAAACATAAAAACCACATGATCATTTTGATAGATGCAGAAAAAGCCTTTGACAAGATATAATATCACTTCACGATCAAAACATTGGAGAGAACTGGCATGGTTGCTTCATATCTTAACATAATAAAGGCAATATACAAAGCTCCTAAGGCCCAAATAATTCTTAATGGAGAGAGACTGAAGGAATTCCCATTAAGATCAGGAACAAGACAGGGTTGTCCACTCTCACCTCTGCTTTTCAATATAGTACTAGAAGTCCTAGCTCAAGCAATAAGACAGGAGAAGGAAATAAAAGGGATACAATTTGGAAAGGAAGAAGTTAAGTTAGCTCTATTTGCTGTTGACATGATTGTATATGTAAGATACCCAAGAGGCTCCACACCAAAACTCCTGAAGGTGATTAACTCCTATAGCAATGTAGCAGGATACAAAATCAATGCACAAAAATCAGTAGCCTTTCTATATGCAAATGACAAAGATACAGAGAAAGAAATAAGGGACATGGTCCCATTTTCAATAGCAACAACAATAAAAAATAAAATACCTTGGAATAACGTTAACCAAGGAAGTGAAAGATCTATACAAGGAAAACATAAAAACACTCAAAAGAGAAATTGAGGAGGACTTAGGAAAATGGAAAGACCACCCATGCTCCTGGATAGGCAGAATTAACATTGTGAAGATGACAATCCTACCAAAAGTGATAGATAGATTTAATGCAATTCCAATTAAAATCCCTACAGTGTTCTTCACGGAGATAGAAAAAATGAGGCAGAAGGCCTCACATTTCCAAACATATCCTCAGCAAAAGAAATACCTCTGGAGGCATCACCATAACTGATTTAAAGCTATATTACAAAGCCATAGTAATAAAAACAGCATGGTACTGGGATAAAAACAGGAGTATAGACCAATGGAATAGACTTGAGGACAAGCAACTATAGGTACTTGATATTCGACAAAGGCCCTAACAATATAGGCTGGAGAAAAGACAGCATCTTCAACAAATGGTGCTGGACAAACTGGATAACTATATGCAGGAAACTGAAACTTGATCCACACATTTCACCATGCACTACACTGAAGTCCAAATGGATCAAAGACCTCAATATAAGACCAGAAACTTGACTAATACTGGAAGAATATTTAGGAAGTACTTCCATGATATAGGAATAGAAAAAAACTTCCTGAACAAAACCCCAGTAGCTCATGATCTTAAATAGTCACTCAACCTATGGGATCACATGAAGCTGAAGAGTTTCTTTACAGACTAGCATACAATAAGCAAAGCCAATAGATTACCCACAGAATGGGACAAAATATTTTTGGGTTATCCAACTGACAGAGGCCTAGAATCTACAAAGAACTCAAAAATCTAAAGAATAAAAAGTCAAACACCCCACTCACAATATGGGGCAAAGAGCTGAACAGGCAGTTCACAGAGAAAGAAATGCAAATAGCAAACACACACTTAAGAAAATGTTCATCATCCCTAATCATCAGGGAAATGCAAATTAAAACAACTATGAGATTCCACCTTACCCCAATAAGGATAACAAACATCAAAAAATCAAATGCAAATATATGCTGGTGAGGATGTGGAGAAGTAGGAACACTCATCCACTGTTGGTGGGAATGTAAGATGGTACAACCACTTTGGAAAGCAATATGGAGACTTCTGAAAAAGCTGACTATAGAGATACCAACAGACCCTGTTATTCCCTTACTGGGCATCTACCGTAAAACCTTCAAACCACAGGCCAGAGAGATTTGCTCAACCATGTTTGTAGCAGCTCAATTCCTAATAGCTAAAAGCTAGAATCAACCCAGATGTCCATCACTAGAAGAATGGATAACTAATGTGTGGTATATCTACACAATGGAATTCTATACAGCAGTAAGAAAAAAATGACACAATGAAATTTGAGAAAAAATGGTTGAACCTGGAACAGATCATTCTCTGTGAACTTACCCAATCACAGAAAGAATTTACCACATAGTCTCATTCATCTACAGCACCTAACCTGAATCTACCCACCATGCCTTACACACCTAGCAAGCATCTTGTGGAATAGACAATAGGATGGGTGAGGGGGGAGGGGAGGGAAACAGAGGGGTGGGAAACACAAATCTAGATCCAAACAGCAATGGTACCATAAAATTCTACTCCCTAAAAGGCAGACCAAATGGCTGAACCTTCACCAGGCCCTTAGAGGGAACACCTGAACCACAAGACACTGGAGAGTGTATGATGAAAACCAACCTTAATCTTCTACAGCTTCCCTCCCTCCCCCCCCCCACTTTCTCTCTCTTCTCTCTAATTCTTTTATATTAGTTATCTTTTTCTTCCTTTTCTTAGTGGGCACTGACCTGTAACTCCCAGTACCAGCATGTGGCTATCATCCACAATGAGCTTTTGATCAGAGAGACCTACAAGGTTTTCTAAAAGAAAGACAGATTTCTGTCCGAGTATTTGATGACCCACCAAAGGTTAGTGGTGAAACCCTACTGCTGAAGACACTGTATGTGGTCGACACATAAAATGGAATGGCATGGCTAGAAGTTGGAAGAGAGTCAGTCCCCAGACAGTCAGTAGCCAGAAGTGCTACATGGGTGACTGGGGGAAAATGACCAATATCTGTTCAAGCATCTAACCTAATTAGCAGCAAATAACCTGCTGTGATGCCCACACAAGTGCAATAGTGGCACACAGCCATGGTGGGGAACCAACTGCTCTTGATTTGGCTAACTGATCACTTCAGTGGTAAGAGACCCATAGCCAGAGCTGAGAAACAAGTCAGAACCATATTCAAACATAAGCTTGTTCTCCATTATCAAGCTACCATCAATCGTGGGCTACAAGAGGGCCTACACCTTTTAAATAAAAATATTTTTAAATATTTAAATATTTAAATATTTTGTCCCATTCTGTGGGTAATCTATTGGCTTTGCTTATTGTATGCTGGCCTTAGAACAGAATATTCCAATATTTAAAACATAAAGTATTTGCCACTTCAGGCTGTTCCTATATTCTCTTAGCACTTCAAAGATCAGCTAATGTTAAAGAAAGCTTATATTATAAGGAATACAAATCGGCTTTTTGTAATAACCATGAATATGTTTACTAGCTGAGATATATACAAATTGAGCTGTAATTCTGAGGGTTTAGTTAATTCTGTTATGTTTTTCAGAAGTATTGACTGGATAAGACACTTGCTTAAGATGAGGTTGAGTATATTGAGTTGTATTTCATAAACAAAGAATCTGGAAATCATAGTAGTATACCAAAAGGAATGCTTATTTCTCATCTGACTGACTGCCTATAAAGAGATCAGTAAAGTCTACTACTGTGGTCATTTAAGCATTCAGCGTGGTAAATGCCTTATCTTCATACCTGTGTCCTGTGGCAGGGAAATAGATTGATAAGAACCATAATATAACTCTATTTTTGTGATTATTACTCACATGTGCTACTTCTCCCACATTTTATGGGACAAAGAAAGTCATAAGACCGTGTTTAAATATCAAGTAATTAAGGAAGTGCAGTTCTGCCACATGGACAAAAGGGGAGAGTTGTGTATGGGCAGCCAAAGCATTTTGTTCCAAAGGAGAAACTGTATGACACAAAACAACAGCCTGCTCTTGACAACTTTAGAAATGAATGGTAGAATATAAGTGTCAGCATTGTGGAGGTTATGTGATTATCAAGTGAGAGACATTTTATGACTTAAGCAGTCAGCAGCAGAAGGAAATAAAAACAGTATGTCATACAAGTACACATGAACAACATGGATTTATATAAAAATTAATTTTAGAGAATGAAGTAGAAAAATAAGAATATTTGTGGCTATAATCAACAAGTGATGGAGAGCTAAGCTACCAAACATGGCTATGAAATGACTTTAAAAAATTGAAAATATTTGTTTCAACAGAAGAAAAGTATTCCTTAAATAGCCTGTGAGTCTAACTTTGGAAAGTACAGTAGAAAGAAGTTATGATGTTATGAAGATTTTTTAAAATTTTAACTTTTTATTAACAACTTCCATACATATTGATAATATAACATACAACATGATCCTAAACCCCTTTCACAACCCAACCTTTTCCCCCTCCTGAAATCCCCCACAATGCATCCCTTCTTTTTGTTGGAGTAGCTTCTCTTTTCAGATGGCAGTGCGGTGACTGCTAAGGAGACTCAAAACTCACCAATGTGCTGAGAAATGAAAGTGGAGGGTTCCGTTAGAGGAGACATCTCTATCACATTCTCTAAGTCTCAGAGACCACCGTGGAAGATGTGGTGGAAAAAATATAAGAGCAAAAGGAAGGGGAGGAGTGCTTTGCAATACAGTCTGTTGGACACAAACTGGTAATGAAAATTCTTAAATGCTAAACTAAGGTGTTTGGCACAAATTTTCATCTGACCAGTTTTGGACTTGCTCATCTTTGGTCTCCTTTCTGGCTTTATACTGAGGATCTACCACCTTACAGTATATGAGTGATGACCACTCCACTACAAGCCAACTAAGTAGAAGCCTGGGTGAACATGGGGGACTGGATGAGATTAGGGTCCACTGGGATTTGCACTGCTCTCTGTGGAATGTAGGTGCATTAGTGGACGTAAGGAAGAAAAAAAAGCTCATGAAGTCACTTGACCCTGAGCATTTGTATGTCATAAGAAACAACACAGGGGGCAAACAAAGAAAAACCCTCTTGCTTCAAAGAGGCAGGGAATTATAAACATCCTATGAAAGCAACAGCAAATAGGTCTCTTGAATCAACTTAAATTAAGGAACCAGAGTGATGAAAAAGTACAGGTCTGGATTTCACGGTGCTACAGTTTAGTGGCAGTGGGACCTTATTAACAGTGTCATATGGAAAAATCACAGTATGTCTTTCTGGATGTCAGACTTGTCATTTGTAAATTAATATGCAAATATACTTTACTAATAATTCAGTATAATATATAATATACTGGATCCTTAAGGTGTCTGATTTAAATATTTTCCTTTTTGGTTCACTGATAAACATATCAAGGATTAATATTTGGCAGTAAAACAAATCAGATATGTTGAAAGACCATCTTTGAAACTAGGAAGTTGGCTTTTCAGGAATAGAGTATGTAGCCACATCTGCCAATGCAAGATAACTAATGCTGTGAAACTCTCACATGTCCCTTTCAAAGCTGTATTAGCAACAGTTCAGGGGCTAGAGCCTCATTGAGGATCTGAGAACAGTCTGTCCCACCATCACCATTATCTTGCTTTATGACTTGAGTATGTTACAGAGGCAAACCACCTGTCTCATGTACAGCTGGAAGAGAATCAGCTTTTAATTGTCTGTCCTTACATAGATACCATAAAAGGGTACATTTAAAGGCTGTTGAATATTCTCTTCTGCTCTGTTATCTTTGCCAACTTCCGCTTACAGGTACACACAGCCTATAACTTTGTATTAAGCTCTTTCAATTAGATTTCCATACAGTTCTTACATTTCTTTTAAATTTTGGTTAGTGTTTAGTGTTTTGCCATTTTCTATGAACATGTCTATTTTCAAGGCGAAGGTTAACTCAATTAAAATACAGGCCAGAGGACGCTTCTCATGTTGCTGACAAATAAATGACTGTTTTCATTTACTTTGATAATTTGATAAATTGCTATAAAGAGAATGAGTAGTGGATTAAGATGGCAGATTAAATTATGTTCAGAACAGATCAAGAAATTCTCTAGTGAGACTGAGCTTAGACAATTCCATCCATTGTTGCTGATTGTAACTTTATGCTTATAATGTCAGATGTAAAAACTGAAGCCATCTTTAGTGAAAGGCCACATGCTATGACAGTATTTATGCATGGTTTTCTTTTTTATAATTTTGTTTGTTTATTTATTTGAGAGCGACAGAGAGAGAGAGAGAGAGAGGGATAGAGAGAGAGAGAGAGAGAGAGAGAATGAGCACGCCAGGGCCTCCAGCCACTGCAAACGAACTCCAGACACGTGCACCCCCTTGTGCATCTGGCTAACATGGGTCCTGGGGAATCAAGCCTTGAACCGGGGTCCTTAGGCTTCACAGGCAAGCGCTTAACTACTAAGCCATATCTCCAGCCCTTATGCATGGTTTTCTAAGTAAACCTAGAAAGAATAACGAAGTGTTTTTATCTGTTCAAATCATTTGATCCATCATATTTTTTGCAATAGGAAGTTTGGACTTAAAGATGATGGAGTATTTTTTTTCTACTGAACTTTTGTAATTAGTTTAGTCTGGTTTTAAAAATGACTGAGGCTCACCATCAGCTCAGACTCATTATAATTACACTTCATTTTTGATCTGTCTTCTGGTGACATTTTTAAACAGGCACAAAGTAAATCAACTTGCAGAATTGCATTAGTTTGATTCATTGTAATTAGGCTAATTACTGTCTTAGGAACTTAGAGCAAGACTGAGCTGAGCTATCTTGAGACAATTTAGGGAAGCATAAATAGTTACATCAGAAGAAGTTTGGAGTTATGTTGTGTCTAATTATACTCAGAAATCTTTAAATCGTGTTTTAAATTTTTATTTATTTGACAGAGAGAGAGATGCTGATAGAAAAAAGGAGGAGGGAAAGAATGGACATGCCAGGACATCTAGCCACTGCAAATGAATTCCAGATGTATGTGCCATCTTGTGCTTCTATCTGGCTTATGTGAGTCCTGGGGAATTGAACTTGGGTCCTTTGGCTTTTGCAAGCCATTGCTCCAGCCCAACTAAGAAATCTTTAAAGCAACCTTAGTCAACATTCCTGCTTGGTGCAGCAGGACTTGTGAATGGAACCTCCTGTTTCTGTCCTCTGCGTTAAGCAGTCCCTACTCATTCCTATGCAGGATTACTCGTGTTACTATAATATCAGCCAACTGTTCTCACTTTCTCCCTGGTAGCTCTCCCCCACCATCTTGCTCAACCTGCTGCAGCACATTCCTTTTTTCATTTTCTAAAAGCCTTCCCTGCTACCAGGGAATAAAATAATGAGCATCCTATGCACCATGTGCTTACTGCAATAACAGCCTCTTCACGTTGTGTAGTAACTGCCCAAGTCTCTATTTATCACTGGACCCAAAGCTCTTACTTGTCAAGAGATGCTGTCTTCTTGGATCTGGATGCCTGGCACAGATGTCTACCAGGCCAAAGCAGGCCTCAAATAAATGCACGTTACATGTGTACATAACTGAATAGCTATTAACAAACTAATAATTTGGAGAGCAGAAATGCATGGACTTATTTATAACAAGTAACATTCCAAATCAAGGATTTTTTGCCTATTGCTTGTCCGATTCCCAAAATCCTGTTGCACTTGGGAAATAGCACATATGCTATGATAGAACATGCTCTGTGGCTTGGCTCTGCTACTTTATGTGCTAGTGCATTTTCCTGAGTGAAATGGTCCCCAAATAGGCAATGCATGAAAAGTGACTTCAAATGTGCAGGTGTTGGTCGAGGCTACCCTAAAGTTCCAAATACTCTTGTCCAACTATAAATGACTTTATAAAATAGAAAAAAAATATATTTCCTCCTTTGTTCATGTAAGTAACAAGATTCTTACAGTTTACTCTTCCTTCCTTTTTATTTATTTATTTATTTATTTATTAGAGAGCGACAGACACAGAGAGAAAGACAGATAGAGGGAAAGAGAGAGAATGGGCACGCCAGGGCTTCCAGCCTCTGCAAACGAACTCCAGACGCGTGCGCCCCCTTGTGCATCTGGCTAACATGGGACCTGGGGAATCAAGCCTTGAACCGGGGTCCTTAGGCTTCACAGGCAAGCGCTTAACCGCCAAGCCATCTCTCCAGCCCCTTTCCTTTCTTAATTATGAAATTTTGATTGAAGTAATAATCCTAACATGATGACGCACGTAATTGATAAAATTCTTCTCTGATATCATTCTGGGGAAGTTGATCTTGATCCTTCCTCTCAAAAGCAAAAGAAAACATTTCCCTCCTGCAGTAGTTTTAAAATTACAAACTAAGTTGCGGCTTCCCCGTTAGTAAAGCTGTTCAATGTACAGGCATGTGGACAGGGAGCAAACAGCAGTCGTCTTGGTTACCTGGAAGGAAGAGATCCTACCAATCAATAGAGGCATCACAATTATGTGCATGCCCTTGCTATGAAAAAGAGATTGAGTCTTTTCATAATATCAGCACTGTAAACAAGAGAGCACCCTGATGTATTTCTTATTTATTTACTATTATACTCAAAATGCTTTGGAGTTAAGAGTTTATAGAAAACATGACTTGTATTCAGACTCTTGGTCTTTTATATGAGTTCGAGGCAGGCATAAAGTTTAGTTGCCTTTAAGACATTTTAGCCAATACACTTGGGTTTCATATATTAAAATTGAATTGACTTAATGATCAAATCAACCTACCTCATTTATACTTAGGAGGTCAGAATCAACATCAAACATAATTAAACCTTTCTTACAAGCCACATCCAAACTGCACTGAAAAAAAGTAAGAACAGGGCTGAAGAGATGGCTTAGAGGTTAAATCACTTGTCTGTGAAGCCTAAGGTTCAGGGTTCAATGCTCCAGTACCCACATAAGCCAGATGCACCAGGTAGTGCATGTGTCTAGAGCTCATTTGCAGGGGCTAGAGGCCCTGGTGCGCCCATTTTCTCTCTCAATGTGCCTTGATCTCTCTGTCTCTCAAGTAAAATACTTTAAAAAATGTAATAATACTTCAAAATGGACATTCCTTCTACTTTGTCAATAACTCTTTGAGTCCTTTGAAACTCTCTCATAGTTATAAGATACAATTATACTACCAACTTAATAGCTACCTCAAAAAAGTACTCCCTAGGGATCTTAATCTCCATGGAAGAACATAATGGTCAGTTTATTTTGAACAAATATTCAAAAAGCCAGCAGTAGTGTATAAAATCAAGTTGGCATTCACACTGAGGGCAATTCTATGGGTTCCTGGTGATAAGTGTCATAAATGTACAAATTCGGAATGTCAGCCACTCTGTGATGCCAAGGCAAACAAGACATCATGTCCTCACTGTAATATTCCTCTCCAGTTATTTGAGCATTAGCATAGGCTGGAAACTATCCATGTGCCAGTTCATAAATACATCAATAAAATGATTTTTAAACAAACTGAGTCACAAGTGACGAAGAGAGATAGAAAGCAAGAGTAGATTGAGTCTATTTCCACATCTCCATCACTCTGCAACAGCTGGTCCATTTCTACATGTCCCTTATTGGTAAGGACCACAGGTAACTGGAGAATAGGTTTGCTAATAATTCCCACACCACTTAACACACATCTACTTCCCTGTACACAGCAAAACATATTTTAGAAGCTGTGTTCCAGGAAGAGCTAATAGATTCAACTAAACAAAAAAAAAAAAAGAAGAAGAAAGAAAGAAAGAAAAAAGTCAGTGTACATCTGCCATGTTAAGCAAATTAAAGGCAATTCTTCACCAAAGGATCATGATCTTTTAATTTTTCTCATTTATTAATCTGCATGTGATGTCTCTAAGAAGAATATGCAATGGTACTGTCCCTACTTGATCACAGAGCCTTTTCTCTGAGAAAAAAATTCACCTCTCAGAAACTGGAATGAAATTAGAAAATGCTAATTAATTACATATGTAAATATAGAGAAAAAGCTCAAGGTTTTCTTTCCTTAGAAACTAATTTATAAAGTTGCCATGAGGCTTGTGAATTTCTTTTCATTTAGCTTTAGATCTCAAATCTTCCTTCTTATTCAAAATAAAAGTGGATATGAAAAAAAAAAACAATCAAGAAAGAAACAATACAATATGGATGGGCAATGAAACCACAGTTAGCTGTTTTTAAAGACTGTCCTTTATTTTGGGAAGTATCATTTCAAAGCTATAGTCTGTACTGTATTTTTCCACTTTTTGGTGATTGGTGTTGTACATTCAAGCCCTCTTATTCAGTTATTCCTCTGTTGCTTTCATAATGTGTAGTGGACTATGAATAATCTCTTCATCCACAGAGACAAAGTCACATGCCCCAACCCATACCATCAACTACCAGAATTCTGGTTTAAGTTTCTGCTCAAAATACATACTCAGCTTATTCTAAGAAGATCAATAAACTATTGAGTTAAAGTTAATCATTTCTCAGTTCCTCTTTCAGTTAAACTTTTTCTTTCTACCAATTCACAACATTTCTTTGAATTGCAGCCAGTGGAGAGCTGAGTAACAGAAAGATAATTCATCAGTCTTTGGCAGTGAATGGCTGGCTTAACTATGCATTACCATGAAACCTGGTGCAAGGTGCTGATTTTGACCAATTATGTAATCAGTAGAATGTGAGTAAAATTGGAAGATGGTACACTTTCCTCAGCTCCCAGAACTTGTTATATTTTAACAGATAAGAGTTAAATATATTTCATGTAAAATTAGTTTGATAACTCAAAAAAGCAACACAAAGTTTCATAAAATAAACTACGAAGTATTTTACTAGTTATCATGGAGATGATAAAATAACAAGTACTTTCTTTTGAGGAATTGCATCTCACCTGATTTTTTTTAAATTAAAATCAGCCATTTTCTTTTTTTTTTTTAATTTTTACTTTTTTATTATTTAGTTCTGTGTTCTCACCTGAATTTTGTAAATAATTATCTTTGTATTGGCCACTCCAGCATACTTCACAAGAACTAGCAAAGCCAAGAACATTGATAAGAACACTGAGGTACTTCTGTGGATATATCCAAATATGCTAGGCCCATGCATCATGCATAAAGGTAAATGAGCAAACAGAACAATCAAACTTAATGAAAAGAAAGGTGCTGATTTCATTAACCTAATCAGTTCTGTATAAATGAAAACTAGCACAAAAATTGATAATTATAAAAGGTCTGCTTTCCTGATCATCCATTATGGGTAAGATATTTCAGAAAAAATTATGATTACAATTGTTGAGATTGATGGCCAAGGTTCTAATTAAATATGTCTTGTTTGGAAACCATGGACAGTCAGGCTTAGGAATGTTGGAATGTTAACTTTGCAGGCTCCATTCTAGAGAGACTTTCAGCTTCTTCACCCAAGTCAACTGGGTATCTGGCGGGTATGTGTGCCCTCGTTCTTTATGCCATCAGGTTCAGTCACTGTGTACAGTGTAGACAACGACCTATGAATACATATGTCATAGGTCATGTTGTACTAAAACACTTAATGATAGTTTTCGGTACTAAGAAGACGGGTCAGTGGTCAGAGGTACTTGCTCCATAAGTTTGTCTATCATAGTTTCTCTCCCCACTACCCATGTAAAACATGAATCAAGCTCACCATGCATCTGCAATTCCAAATTCCAATACAATCATGGCAAGAAGAGGTGGACACAGCGAAATTCATGACCTCATAGTGATTGCCTTCATCTGAACATGGCCTTCACGATATTGAGCCCATCAACATTCTGTCAAGGATGGTGGAGAAGGGCAAGAAGAAAAACATATCGGGGGGTTATTAGGATAGAAGGGTATCTATGAAAGGATGTTGGAAAAGGTAGACATGAGAAGGTAACAATTGGAGACTATGACAAAAATACATCATACACATGTATAAAATATAAAAATATGTAAAATGTCAATAACCTAAGTTTAAAAAAGTAACAGCAATAAGAAAGGACTATATCGAACAAGATTAAAAGAGCAGGAACGGCCCAACTCCACAAGGCAGCACTCTGACCTCCACACATGTGCATGGAAAACATGAACTCCCCACACATATACGAAAACTGCACGCACACAATTTTTCTAAAGGAAGCTTGGTATGTAACGTTATAGTAGAGATGTCAGGGTCTCTATGTGTTTGGGTTTCCCATGGCTGTGTGCAGCACCACCCCAGCCTCCCTGCATTGCCCATGTCATGTGAGGGCAAACTTAACTTCCATTTTAAGCCATTAATATTTCAGAGTAAAATAGTGGCCTTGAGGTAGTGTGGTCTTCCTAAAGTATTTCCAGTATCCCTTTGTTGAAATTTCTCAAAGTGAACTTAAATATAAGGCAAAAGGATGCAAACTAATTTGACATTTTTTTTTTTAAGGTAGGGTTTCACTCTAGCTCAGGCTGACCTGGAATTTACTATGTAGTCTCAGAGTAGCCTTGAACTCATGGCGATCATCCTACCTCTGCCTCCCAAGTGCTGGGATTAAAGGCATGTGCTACCACTCCTTGTTTTTCAATTTCATTTGATTTGTTCTGTACTTAATACTTGCCAGGTTCTATGGTAATGCTATTGGTTTGACTATTCAAGAAACAGTGGAAGGCCAAGATTTACACAGACCAAGGCATCTTATTTATTTATTTATTTGAGAGCAACAGACAAAGAGGGAGAGAGAGAGAGAGAGAGAGAATGGGCATGCCAGGGCCTCCAGCCACTGTATACAAACTCCAGATGCATGCACCACTGTGTGCATCTGGCTTATGTGGGTCCTGGGGAATCAAGCCTCGAACTGGGGTCCTTAGGCTTCACAGGAGATTGGTAAGAATTCTACAGTGGATACCATGGAAGGAATTAAACCTAATCCAAGAAACAAAAATCAGGAATGACATCTCTGTGGTGGTAGAATTCCATTTGAGCAACGGGGAGGGGATGGTGTTGGACAGATCAGGCATCCATGAGTAGGAAGCATGCCAGCTATTGGGAAACCAATGGGGCTGGGATCATGGGCAGAAGTTGGAACACAACTAAACATCACACCCAGAAAACAGGTTTTTATTCTGCAACAAATTATTTTAAGATACAAGAATGGAAAAAAAATAAGTCATCAAGACCAAAAGGAATGAGACTAGAAGTCTACAGCTCAGCCTAGAGTTAAGAAAACAAGGCCCTAAACATGCAACTAGTAAGAATAGAGGGGGAATACTTTGGGAAATTTGTCTTGGGAAGAGGGAGAGAAAAGATCATATACTCTTAGGGAGCACGCAGTGGAGGTACCTCACTAGTGTTATGGTGGTGAGTGAAGGATATTGTAGAGGAAAAGTAGTTGAAGATTATTTCAATACTTTGGGTTTAAGCAAAGACCACTTATGGTCATTCATAAATATAAAATAGTCTTGAAACCATCAGAAATAACAAAGTCAGAATAGGGACATGGATCAGGGGGTAAAGGCACTTGTTGGAAAGCCTGATGGTTTATATTCAGTTCCTCAGTGTTCATGTAACCCAGATGCACAAAGTGGCACATGTGTCTGGAGTTTGCCTCAGCAAGATGCCATGGCATATCCACTTTCTTGTTTTCTCTCTCTCTCTCTTGCTGCCATACTATTTTTTTAATGAAGAAATAATAAACATGCATTTTACCTAACATGCATTTACTTCATACCAAATTCAACTCACTTAAATCTATCCAATAATTAGCCAACTGCTAATTAAACTAGTCAACATTATTTTCATGCATTATTTTGAACTTAAACTTTTTGTTTTCATACCTTGGTGAAATATATTTCCAGTCTCAAACCTTTCCTACACTAGAGAAAAACTTTTAAGTTTCTACCCCAAGCCTCATGGACAAATGTGTATATGCCACAGTCAATTAAAGAAAATGTAGTGGGCGTGAATAGACATGAGTGGGCGTACTGTACCTCTCAAGGTGGCAGCCTTCAGCAAGATGGTGTGAATCTATGAGTGTGACTTTCCTCAGAAGGAAGTCTCTCATTTTTGACATCAAGTATAAACATAAAAAAGACAGTGAAAATTTATATTGCACTAGATCTTTCTTTGTAATTTGAAATTATATGAATTATCAAGTAAACATTTCCCCATTAATTAAGTTATCAGCAAATGAAAAATTCAGTTTCTCATTACCTTTTCTGAAACAGCAAACAAATGCGGCTTTACTTTAATGGTTACAGAAGCTTCTGCCTGCCACATTGCATTCTCTGTAGGTTCATACATATGCACAATTGCTATTTCTTATGAATGTTTTTTCAAGCTTTGCATATGCACAGTAACAAAGGGTAGGCAACAGAGTAATGTTCTTACTAAAAAAAAAATTAGCCAAGGTTTTCATACCCTCTATGAAATTTGGCACAAATGAGGTAATTGTTTAAGCTATTTTCCTACATGCTTGATAATGATTAAATTTAAATTCATAACTCTAAGAACAGGGCTTAATAAAGATATTCTGCCACATGATTTTAATCTTAATCTCAAAGGGAGATTCCATGCACCTGGAGAACCATTAAGAAGTTATTATGTATTCTATGACATTTCTAGCTTGATTTTGTTACAACTAATGAGTTTACCTTAGTCCCCGAAAGTGAAATATGACAGGTGGAAAAATCATTAAATGACGCTTCAGTTTCTACCTGATTGGCTCATATGGTGATTTGTTTTTTATTCATGGATTTCACAGAAAACTTCTGAACTAAATTAACCTTCACTAATGTTCATAGTTTCCATGTACTTGTGAGAGTGACTGGTCTGTGGTTCTCTGAGCACCAAAGAGGAAATTGAGATATTCATGGTCTGATTCCACTAACAGAAGCAGGAAATTCTTAATGGCAACAGAATGCTAACTATCTGGAGCATATCAGGATGTGAGGCAAAGGCTAGAGCCAGGGAACAGGACCGAAGTCCTTGTGCAAATATTGTCTGTCCTGGTCTTATGAATTCAACCATTTGGAGTATTGAAGAGCCATAAGGAACCAAACTGAAAGGGGAATGATAATACTAGCTTTCATTCTTTTTATACACATGTGGGAACAATTATGTGTAGTAGTTTTATCATTAGATTAATTTTGGAATTATGTAGGTAGAACGGTTGGAGAAATTATATAGAATAAAAGAAAAAATATCTGTAGAAGGATATCATATGTCAAGTCATAAACAAAAATAAAAATTTAACATTGATTACTATTTCTTTTATTTATTTGAGAGAGAAAGAAAGGCAGAGAGAATGGGAGTACCAGGGCCTTCACCCACTGCAAAAAAAACTCCATATGTGTGTACCCCTTGAGTGCATGTGAAACATTGTATGTTTGTGTCACTGTGCATCTGCCTTATGTGGAACCTGGAGATTTAAACATGAGTTCTTATGCTTTGTAGGCAAGCCATCTCTCCAGCCCTGATTACTATTTTTTCTCTCTCTTTTTTTTTAAAATTATTTATTTATTTATTTGAGAGCGACAGGCACAGAGAGAAAGAAAGATAGAGGAAGAGAGAGAGAATGGGCGCGCCAGGGCTGCCAGCCTCTGCAAACGAACTCCAGACGCGTGCGCCCCCTTGTGCATCTGGCTAACGTGGGACCTGGGGAAAGGGGCCTCGAACCGGGGTCATTAGGCTTCACAGGCAAGCGCTTAACCGCTAAGCCATCTCTCCAGCCCTTTTTCTCTCTTTTTTAATTGACAACTTCCATGATTGTAAACAATACCCCATGGTAACCCCCCCCCACTTTCCCCTTTGAAACTCCACTCTCCATCATATCCCCTCTGTCTCAATCAGCCTCTCTTTTATTTTGATGTCATCATCTTTTCCTCCTATTTTGATAGTCTTGTGTAGGCAGTGTCAGACACTATGAGGTCATGGATATCCAGGCCATTTTGTGTCTGGAGGAGCACTTTGTAAGGAGTCCTACCCTTCCTTTGGCTCTTACATTCATTTTGCAACCTCTACCACAATGGACCCGGAGCCATGGAAGGTGTGATTGAGATATTTCAGTGCTGAGCACTCATCTGTTACTTCTCGTCAGCACCATGGTGTCTTCTGAGTCATCCCAAGGTTACTGCCATCTGAAAAGAAAAAGTTCTCTAACCAAAAGTGAGAGTAGCATGAATATATGGGTATGAACATTAAGGGGAGAGCTTACTGGGCAGTTTGATTGATATAGTGTATACATTTAGCCAGATGGCACCAGATATTACACCCCTAGGGCTCATGACTAGCCCTGTTGTAGGTTTTCAGTATCAGGGATACATTCCCTCCCATGGAGCAGGCCTCCAGTCAAATTAGAGGGTGGTTGGTTTCCACCCATAGCAGATGTGCCACTATTGCACCCATTGGCTCATTTGTCTTATCTGGCCAAATATAAGGCTTGCAGTGTCCACCGTTGAGTATTTTCACTGGTGCTTTCTCTCTCTTCCATTGAACTGCATGCAGTTTGGCTTCTTTCAGCTTTCTGTCAGCTGGTCTACATGGAGGAGGTTTTTAGCTCAGCTCCAGCAAGATTCTCAATGACCTTGCAGCCAAAGTATGTGGAGTCTTCAGCAATAGGGTCTTACATCTATTCCTGGTGGGAAACCAAGGGCCTCAGCAATGGCCTGTAATGTTTTGAGGGCATAAGGGGCCTCCCTGGCCAACAGTTCACTGGACGGCATCCCATCCCTAGTACTGAAAATTTTGTAGTGACAATCTATGGCTCTTGTGTGTTCCATTAATCAAAAAAGCAGGTTTCTGTATGACTTGTTTATATCCTCTTAGGTTTTGATTATCCCTCCATCTGCCTTTCCTTTATTTAATCTCTTCCCCTGACTCCACTTAGGTCTTTTCACTATTTTTCAAAAGTGTTTTAGTGCTCATACTCATTTCCTCTCTCCTCCTGTCTGTGTAGTTCTCCCTGTCTTTCTCTCTCACTAATATATATATGTGTGTGTGTGTGTGTGTGTGTGTGTGTGTGTGTATGTATATGTATATATATGTATGTATATGTATATATATGTATGTATATATATATATGTATATGTATGTATATGTATATAATATATATATACACACATATATATGTATATATATATATATATATATATATATATATATATATATATATATATACACATACAAGCAGTGTGTGTGTGTATATATATATTTAAAAAGGGTTTTACATTCATATGGACAATATATAAGACTGAAAGTAAGTGAGGTTGAGTTATTAAGTGAATAAAGGATTACACTAAATATATATTAGACTATGTCTCTGTGTTGAAGAAAACAAGAACGTCTCAAATGTACAGAGAATGAAATATAGGATGAAAAGTTTTGTAATAAAGCAAGGGATTTTTCCCAATAGAATAAAATAACCTAGATTGAAAGTGACTTTTCAAAGTTTGTTTTCTACTTGCATATATAAAAACATGATTATGCTTGCTTTTTTTTAAATTTAATTTATTAGTTTTCTTTTCAGTAAATACAGGCAGTTTGGTACCATTATTTAGGCTCATCTGTGATCTACCCCCTCCCATTAGATCCTCCTTGTTAATGAAAATGGGTCGTGCATTGTGGAGTTAGCCCCCAGTTATTGGTATGCTTGCTTTTACTCAATTTGTTTACAGTCTACTTAGATTTCTGCCAGGTTTATTGGCTAGGTAATGCAACTCCAAATGATGGATAATATTAGTGATAAGCAGCATGCTGCTTTAGAAACATCTTAAATAGCACACTGTAATTTTCTGACATGGGGTGAAAAAACCTACCTTGGTTACTTCCATGGAAGCGAAATGCTTTATCTCTACTTCTATTCAAGAGCAGAGGGACTGTGATTCCCTCATATCACAGATCGTTTCACCTTAGCTTATGAACACCAATAAAAAGTTAAGCTAGGAAAGGATGAAAGAAGAATGCTTTTGCTTGTAACATTCCAGAATTTAAAAAATGTAGGACTATTCAGACTGTATGTGTACATATATATATATATATATATATATATATATATATATATATGCTTATGTTTTGTGTGTATGTGTGTGTGTATGTATACATGCTTGTGTTTTGGTTTTTCAGTGGTCATAGTTATCATCAGGATGAGAGACTTTTTGGAGAAGCCATTTCTGCAGTTTGAGCTTTGATCATGATGTTGTTGTGGTCTTGCATATTGATTTTCAAAAATATTTCATCTATCTTTTCATTCATACTTACAATCTTCAGCAGGTACAGATAGGCAAGTATATAAGTCAGAATTCTCTAGAGGAACAGGACTCATGGGATGAATGTGCATTATAAAAGGAAGGCACTAGTCTAGCCTATAGCATATGGTCTGGGTAGTCCAATTGTAGCTGTCTTTGGTAACTGCTCAGTGCACAATCTGGCACTGAAGGCCTGGGGAATTCCTGTCATGCTGCTGGTTGTCATTCCAAGTTGCTTCCCAAAGAAACTTGATTCCAGTCTCCATGAAGAACAGACAAAACAGGGTGGGTACATGCACAGGTGAGTACCAAGGACAGCCAGGTAAAAGATCCTGTGTTCTCTCAGCACTTCTTTATATGCAGTCTGCCACCAGCAGAGCTCCCCACCCTCAGGGAAGTTCTTCCTCCCCATAAATCCTTTCTGAAAACGTCCTCACATACCCACCCATGAAGAATGTCCCTTACTTTGTTCCTAATGTGATCAAGTGGACAACAGAACATAACTCTTGCGGTAATTTACTAGATGTCAATATTTGGCCCTTGGTGTGCAGGTCCCATGATCTTTCTGTTATTCTTATTGGTTTAGGAAGAATATATGTGTGGGTGACCCTGAAAGGAATGTCTGGAATGTCCCTTCGGGGCAACATCTAGTATAAAAGTGACTTTCTTTGTTCTTTATTTCAAAATCTAATTAATAAGATGGCCACCAGAGTTATATCACTAAGACATCCTTGATAGAATATTGGCCTTTTCTGTTTCTCCCCAGATCTTTGTCCCAACCAAGTGAGAAAATAAGTATCTTCTATTCTCCTCGACCTCTTTTAGGCGCTTCACTTGTTTTGCAGGCAGGCATTGCATCCTTTTAATAAAATATTCTGAGTAAAGTATGCTCCTTTGTACATGTCAACCTGATTTTTCTTCCCTCAACTCACATTGTACAATCCATATGTTTTCAAAGACCAAGTTAAAATACAACCCATTCTATGAAATCTTCTTCACAAATGCCCAGTGAGAGCTTGTCCACATTATTGGCAAAGAAGAGGGAGTAGCAGGGAAGGAGACGGAGAAGATGGCAACTGTATGGGTTTTGTTTTCATATAATTGTAGTCCATGTCCAAACCCTAAACCATGAAAGTATACCTACTACCATTGAGACCACAGTGATAAGATTAATCCTCTTAGATTTTGGCTTTTTCTTTCTTTCTTTCTTTCTTTCTTTCTTTCTTTCTTTCTTTCTTTCTTTCTTTCTTTTTTTTTGTTTGTTTGTTTTGCCTCAAACTTTCAGAAACTATACAACTACTGATGAAGGTTTTAATGACCCTGGTGTTTATTTCTCACTGATTTATTTTAAACGTGAATCCAACAAAGCTGCAATTATCAACTAGTGCATGCAATCCCCAGCACTCTTTCCTGACTCTGACTTAAATTTAGCGTATTTAAAAAAAAAAATTGATACTTATTCTTGTGTGGTCTGATGTGTAAGGAATCAGAAATATCTTTGCCCAGGCCTCCTTTATATTTAAAGAGTTTCGTGAACTTGAATAAAAGTTTGGAGATATACCCTCATATGTAAACTTGGCGGCTCTGTGAAAAGAATAAAGCACGTACCAACCTATGTAACATTCATGATTTATTTGCTTTGCCAACACTTACCTACAAATAGAACCTTGTGATGGCTTTCCTATATTCAGTTGTCCAGCAGAAAGAGAAATATATGCTGGCAGTTTTATAGCTAGAAAACAGTAGAAGAAATTAAAATCATATCCAAGTGTTACTTTAAAAGCTTGTGCATGACACTGCAACCATATATATTGACATAAAAAGTAGCCTGAAATGAGCTCTGGAATGGGTTATTCAAAAATAGTGCCTATCATTTATAGAGCTTATGCCTGATTGCCATTGCCTCTACAGAGGGGACAGTCACAGACCCGCAATTCTTGTTCTAAAATGGTACATTTTATGGCCACAATTTGAAGTTCAGTTTTTACAATGCCCTCAATTTTCCATCATATAAAATATTGTCTAATTTAGATCTAATTTAGGAAGAAATAAGAGACTTCTTACCACATCAACTATTCTACCAAGAAGTCACATTTCATGGAATTGAAAATAAGAATTCTGTGAAAGACACCCCATTTAAATATTTAAAAGTTTAATTCTGTATTGTAAGAATCAACACTAACTTTATTTGAAGATGTACCACATATGTTTTTGAGATGGTCATACCCACAATGCATTTAAGTTTCTGGTTTTACTTTGAAATTCCTGTTCTCTACTTCGGACACATATCTGCCTGTCTCAGCTTGGGACCAAGCAGTAATAACCTGTAGAGAAAGTGGTATGGATAGTGATTTGAGTCTGGGTTGAGAAAGTAAAACAAAGAGCACACTAAGTGTTCAAAGCAAAGTTAATTTTTACAGGGAGTTGACTGCTCAATGTATTTTAGAAGAAGCTAATGGAACAAAAAAGAGGGAGGGAGGCAATCTATGATACAAGGAGGTTCAAACAATAGGCTTGTGGTCTGTTCACTTGCACATGTGATATAACAGTGAAGGCGCTACTATGGTCAGTCTTGGCAAATTGAAGAGCTGCGCTGGTCACGTGGGATTTCTCCCCCACTCATACGCCTCGAGGCAAGGTTGCCCCGCTCCCAAATGCAACCACAGCAGTACATAGCAGAAGAGGGCACAATAGTCTACACAGATGATGTGTTTTCTAAAGTTAAATTAACTGCCTGCACATCTATGAATACCATTTTGACTGGTCTTTCCCATCTCGTGTAGCCTATAAAGATGGGTTAAATGGAAATCTATCCATCCAAGTAACGTGATCCAGTTTTCTTAGGATGACATATGAACTCTTGGAATTTAGAACTCAAAGGACCGGCTCTAAGGGGACTCGCAGAATTTGACTGGCAAGGGACATGGCTTAGCTTAGAAGGGAACAATGGGGAAGAGAGTGATGTAGCTTACCACTGGCTGCCAGCTTGTGTTGCAGGAAGGGGAAGCAGAAGTTCGCAAGTTCGCCTTATGGAGAAGGTATTTAACCGCTCTCCTTTCTCATGGAGGATAAACGCACCCTCCTGGCTGGTGAGGAGCTTCGCCTGGAAGATTCACTGTGCACAGTGCAAGTTGAGAAAGACAAGAGACTGCAATGACCATTAGGAAAATATCAGTTTTATCCTTCATATTTAGTTCAGATCTTCCTATTTAGTACGATCTGTAAATGGAGGAAGTGGATTCCACTCGATGTAACGTAAACGTGAGCTTTACTCATATTCTGAGCGGCCACCCCCTGCCACACTCTTCTGAGAAAGCCTCTGCAGGTCTCAGCCTCTGCAGAGCGTGTGTTCTTGGTTCCACCGGCTCTGATGCTCGGCACTGATTGAACGGTGGGCAACTGACCTGGAATCATTCATCACCACCCAAAATAATGGCCGTGCAGAAAATATGGTTTTCTGAGAATTTTGCTAGCAAGTAGAGAAATCATGGAGAGTTGGAGTGAAAACATCTGCAAAGCAGCAGGTAATGCTGGGTAGGGGGTCAGAGCGCTGAGAAAGGAAGCTGCAGGCAAGCTGAGGACTGTGGTGGGCAGAAGGCGGGTAAGGAGGCAAATTCAAGGGCGCCCAGTGGAGGGGAGGGCAGAGGAGGAGAGCATGCAGGTAGAGAAAGGAAGAAAAGGAAGAAGGAAAATCCTCCCTGATGTGAACGTGTGACATCCCAGTGCTCAGCACCAGAAAGCCTGACCGAGGAGAGACACCAGTCCCTTTACAACACATTCGATCTGGCTTTTCTTTAAGTTAACAAAGCTGGTGTTCTTAGGAGTCCCATCAAAAAGCAGCAAACTTACTGACAGAAGATGTGCATGCGAAACGATATCATCTTCCCTGTGGTTAACTCCTAACATGTGCTATTGGGTTTCTGAAAATAAATTTTTGTTAAAGAGTAAATTTGTACCAAGTAATATCCACAGATAAGGGCCTGGAAATACTTAGACACTCTTTCTTGGGTTTGTGATACGACTTTCAGAAATTAGTAGGAAAAAAAAAGAAAACCTTGAAGACTTCATCTTGTGAAAATACAAACTCATCTGAAAGGAGAGAGTTTAGACTGAAACTGCTGCTGAAGAGCAGCAAAAGTAGTTGGGGAGGGAAATTTTCACCAGAATTTACACACACAACCGGACCTAACTGTGCTCTAAGGGTGCTAGGCACCACCCCAAGTGACAATGGAACTTGGCAGCATTATATACATGGTTCTGGTTTTGCAGTTATGAGAGGTGCAGGATCAAGGGGGTCTTGATTCTTATATCATGATCCCAAGGAGCCACTGGGGCTAGATAATATAAGACAGGATTTGAAACTCCAAGATGGTCCTGAGAGGTCATTGTGTGAGGCTATAGCAGAACCATGGGACGTCTGCCAAGGCAAGCTGCAGGCATTGAGCAGAGCTGGCAAAGAGTGTGTCTGTGTGTGTTGTATTCAGCATAGCTGGAGGAATGCAGCTACCCCAGTAATTTGGAACCCAGATGATTCTATTATGAACCGTAGGTGCTGGACATAGAGCTGCAAGATTTGATGTGTGCCATGATGAATTTTAGCCTTGCTTTAGTCAGATCTTTGCTTGCTATTCCCTCATTCCTCTCCTTTGGAATAGGAATATTTATTATGTGCTTTGTATATTAGAAATCAATTGCTTGATTTAAAAAATCAATTAATTAAATTTTATTTATTTACTTGAGAGAGAGGGGGAAGAGGTGGGGGTGGAAAGAGAATAGGAATTCCACCAGCCACTGGAAAAAAAAAAATCACCCGTTGCATGTGCCACCTTGTGCATCTGGCTTACGTGGGTACTGGGGAATCAAAACTGGGTTAGGCTTTGCAGACAAGTGACTAAGCAATGTCTCCAGCTCTTGCTTATTAATTTGAATAGAAAATCTCAGTTACATAATCTTTTTACATATCAGAAGAGACTTTAGACTTTTGAGCAGTGTTGGGATCATTATAGACTATGGGATTTTTGATTGAATGCATTTTATAGTATAAGACTATGGGGAGAAGGGATAGAAGGATATGTTTTAAAGGAAATATATTTGAATGTCACATTACAAGGGGTGGACTTGTGATGGTTAATATTGGTTGTCAATTTATGTTTAGGTATTTCTTTGAGGGATTTTCTTGATTAGGTTAACTCAGGTAGGACTATTTAATTGCAGGTGGTACCGTTCCATGATCTACATTCCCATACTGAATAAAAATAGACAATCCTCTGAGCACAGACATTCTCCACACCCTGCTTCCTGACTGCAGAGTGAATGTGATAACTTCTTGTACTACTTGTTCTGGGGGAGACAGAACATTGTTGATAAACCACAGAAATTATTCCATCCATGTCCAGCTTAGTGCACAGTGAGTTTATTGGAATTATCTTCACAAGTATACATGGAGAGTTACTTGTGGAAGCGTAGACACTCAGGTAACTGCATCATCTAACAGCTTGCCCCAGCATAGATGGCCTCACCAAAGCTGTGTCCCTTAAGCTCTGTGCATGCTGTTCAGGCAGCTGAAGAGTCTCCTTCTCTCCAGAAATTGTTGATGCTTCTATTACCTCTCTGAGGCACCTTGTGAACTTGTAAATTTTAGGAGCTTCTGGGGACTTGTAAGTTTTGTTGATTTTTCTAAGTCTTAATAAACCCTCTAGGAGGAAGTGTTTCATTTCTCAGAAAAAGCCACCTATATGAAGGGCTAGGGAGATGGTACAGCAGTTAACGACGCTTGCAAAACCTAATAGCCCAGGTTCAATTACACAAAACCTACATAAAACAAGATGTACAGATGGTGCATATGTGGGGAGTTAGGTTACAGTGGCAGGATGCCCTGGCTTCCCCATTCTCTCTCACTTCTCTGCCTCTTCTCTCTCCCTCCTTCTCTGTCTTGCAAATTGGAAAACAAGTAACGTCAATTTTTTAATGTCAGTCTATATCCACCAAGGAAAGTCATGAAAATTTTAGGCATCATGTCTAAGCAATACTGTCTATATTCCCATTTGCTTCAGTAGACTCTGGAAACAAGACCGATTATAAACCATGTCTCATTATTCATCATATTCTTGACTTGGCTTAGCTGCAAAATTCTAAGCTCCTGTTCAAATGTCAAGGGAACTTCAATCTTGGCTCAGAGCATGAACAGGATAGGAAATTGTCCCTTGTTCTTTGAGCACACAACTCCAGACCAAATAAGGACTGGCCTAGAAGAGAATAGATGTGTAACCTCAAAAATGAGACCATAACATGCACACCAAATGACAGTTCATTATTTTCCCATTCTTCAAAATTTGGAAGACTGTTGGATCTGCATTGACTTCTATTCAGACCATCATGACCTTCATAAGCAACCTTTTGCTCTCTAATGAAGAAAGGATTGGTTGTTTAACTCACAAAGATTTTAGGATGGGTAAGACCATTGTAAGCTAATAACACTAAAGACTTTAAATCCATTTTAGGGTGAATATCACTGAAATTCTATTTTATTGTTTTTAAATTATATGAAATTCAGACCTAAGAAATTCCTTCTCCTGATTATATTCACCTTCTCATCTCCCAAACATCTATTTAATGTAATGTTTGTAGACATATTTATTTACTTGTTTGCCCTTGGTATGAAACTCAGGCTAGTCTTGAACTTGAACCATCATTCCTTTGATTCCCAAGTGTTGGGTTAAAGGCATATACCACAGCTTTTAGCCTTGGCAGATTTATGTCCTTTAGTATCTATTTAACTATCATAAATCCTTAATCATTTTCACATTTGAAACTTTTTTCTATTGGCTCTTATTGCCTCAGAAAATAGCACAAAATCTTTTAAGCCTCGTATTCAAAGTTTATTGATTGATTCAACATTTATAAAATAATTACAACATGACAAACACTGTTTTACAAAACATAATGGAGAGAAAGATAAGCCATACCTGTGTGTGGAGCTTATTTTCTAATGGGGGATAGAAGAAGTGAGTCAGAAACCATTCCAGGCATGTAGAACTCCCGTTAAGTCATTAAAGCAGTGATATGCACATCATTGCATTGCATCCTCAAAAAGCCCTCATGAAGAACACATCTTATTTTATAGCTTTCATACTTAAGAAGCTGAAGCTGTAAGTAATCTGTTAGCATTCAAAAGCTTGGCTACCCAGAGGTGGAGTAGAGATTTGAGTCCATTTTTGTCTGATTCAAAAGCCCTTAGCCAATAAGTTTCAGTTTTTCAATATTGATTATAGTCAGGTATTTTCACAATTTGAAGTTTGCTATTCTGTAGAGATACACTTATGTGCATAGAATAAAGAAATGTTAACATACCATATAGGCTAGGTTTGAACGTGACATTATAGTAACCATAAAATATTGTTTAGCAATATTTTTGTTTTCTTAATGATTTTAATAAATCTTATGCATCATTTACTTTTCTTGCTGTTCTTTTTATACACCGACAGTTTTTAATCCTGGGAATCCTGATCAACCAAATGAAATTTCCATTTTAAACAAAGCCACAGTGGGTTACAGTTACTAAGCTAGTTGGTAGAAACCTTTTCCTAAATATAACTTAAAATTCATGCATAATTCTGCCACTGTATTTGTTTACGACATTTATTGAGAGTCAAATATCACATCAAAGTTACAACTAACTTTAGATTTATAGCAAGGGTCATAACTTTCGTCTACCAAAAAAATAACCAAATAAGCACTTGATATGGACTGTTTAAAAGTGGTTCAATTTTGAAAATCCCAAGCTGGAAAAATGAATCATAGCTACATGCTCTGCAGAGAGAAATAAATGTGTGTTGTTATTTTGTTAAGCAATAATGGAAACTAAAGGTTACATGTAAGACATAGTTTTGAATTCTTCCATATTTCCTTCTTAAAAACCCACTTAAAGTTCCTTTATTTATTTTGTCAAAAGCTGAGAGTTTTTCCAAATTGACAGCTATAAATACTGGTTGTAACTAAAATGCTGCATAAGAATAGATTACTTAAGTTTGAAAACAAAACAAAATGTACTTTTCATTATATCTGTATGTCAAATACTCATCTGGCCCAGTCAACACTAAACTGCCACAAGTATTTATGAACTTTTCAGTTGAAAATGTCACCAAGTGGACATGTACATGTAAGTGAAGGAGTTAAATCTTTCTAGTAACAGAACAGAAGGGAACTGTGGGAGTTTGATAGTTTAACTTGATGTAGCAAAGGGGAAATCTGTCTCCACATATCTAAATAAAACCCCACAAATTGGGGGTTTTATGTTTCTGGGTATCCCCTCCTGCTGTACAGGATCACTACCATCCTTCCTTCTCTTAAGTTCTAATATAATTTTTTTTAAACTTCAAAAAATAACTCACAAATTAAATTCAGTTTTTTTAAAAAAAGAATGGGTCACTGTTATGGTTTGAATGTGAAGTTTTTGCCATAGGCTCATGTGTTTGAACAAATGTTCCCCAGTTGTGATGATATTTGGGGAGGTGTAGAACCTTTGGAAAGGTGGAGACTTGCTGGAGATTGAGGATCACTGGGAGAAAGCCTTGAGGGTTTACTACCCAGCCCTACTTTCTGTTTGCCCTTTGTTTCCTGCCTAGAAACAAAGTGACCAGCTCAACTTCATCCTCCTACCACCATGCCTTTTCTCTGGTAACAGAACAGACATCCCTTGAACGGTAAGTAAAAATAAACTCCTTCCTTCCTTAAGTCTTTTATGGGCAGGTATTTTATCCCAACAATGAGGAAGAAGAAGTAACTAATACAGAATCACACACACACACACACACACACACACACACACACACACACACACACACACACGGAGGAAAAGTAGTTGGGAAGAAAAAGGGGCTAAAGAACAGCCAGAGGGATAAGAAAGACAATTAAGGGCTAAATACATTGAAACTGCTATACATATGTACAAAGTTGCCTAAAAGAAAATAAAAAAAAATAAATTTTGAAAAGAAATAAAACCTCACTGTAACAAAGATCTAAAAGAAGAAAGAGATGAACTGTAGCTGTCAGTGGGGAAGTCTATGAGATGTCTAGAAATAGAACTACCACATGACTTTGCTATACCACATATAGACATGCACCCAAAGTATTTTTAAATCAAACCTCAGTATACTTCCACATCCGTATTTAGTGATGCTTTATTAACAATAGCAAAGGAATGAAATCAGCCTTGATGTAAATGAGCAGATGAATTAATAAAGAGAACTTGGAGCATATGCACACTGGAATTGTATTCAATTGTAAAGAAAATTAATTTTTTTAGGAAAATATAAGGATACTTAAATTATTATCTTGAGGTAACCCAGACTCAAGAAGACAAATATCAACAAGTTTTCTCCCCTGCACTCATCCTAGCTTCAAAGTTTTATATGTGTGCTTTTATGTGGAAATGAGTGTAAAGGCTGTTCAAGACATTAGAAAGGGGACGAAGAGAGGGGAAAAGAGGTTTTAAGGAAAAAGGGTGGGAGTGTACCAGGACACTTAACACACGAAAGTAGAAAGGGGACCACTAGGAGAAGAAGGGTATAAGCAGCGTGGAACCAAAGAGAGAGACGAAAGAGAGCAACAAACCAAAGCAAAGTATGCATGAAGACGCCATAATAAAAATTTAATATGCTAATTTTAAAATAAATTTAAAAAGAAAACAGAAAGGAAAGAGACAAACCAAGGAAGTAACCAAGCCATGAAGAGTTACACTCACCTAAGAACACACTTGGTATTAAAATTCAGTGTACTAAAATCAAGACAGTAATTTTTAATTTTTTAAAAACTTTTTATTAGCATATAAGGAATTGGGTTTTATTATGGCATTTTTCAAACAAGTGAGAGAAGAATTGTGAAAGGGAATTTTGAACAAAACCTGTTTGAAGAGAGTAACTTAACCAAGTAGTACGGCCATAATTTCGAGATCTCATCTGTTTTCTTGTTGCTTCTTTTTTGATTTTTGTTTTTTTAACTTTTAAATAAGCGAATGTGTGCGATTCCCAGGGTTAAGGCCAGGTGTTACACTATACCAACACAAATTGGACTTTTGTTTTTCTTTTAGGGTCTTGCTCTAGCTAAGGCTGACCTGGAATTCACTATGTAGTGTCAGGATGGCTTCCAACTCAAAGAGATTTTCCTACCTTTGCCTCCCAAGTGCTGGGAAAAAGGCATGTGCCACCATGCCCAGCTACACAAATGATTTTTATTTTCCTCATTAAAATTTATTGCTCAGTACTCAAAAGATGAATTTTTGATCCTACATATTAAATTTTATTTGGTATTCTTTATATTTTATATTAGTTATGAACATATTTAGTATATAAACAGCATATGTTGGTACCATCCTTTCCCTCATCCCTGCCCTTTTCCAAATATATCCTCCTTACTGGGGATGCAGGCCATCCCCATGGGGATTGTGGGTCATGCGTTGTGGGGGCAGCCATCAGTTATGGGGTACAGGCAGTGTCTCTGTGCATAATGTTCCAACTTGTTGCTCTAACAATCTTTCCTCCCCACTCTTGTGCAAAATTCCCTGAGCCATGTTGGGTTTGTCTAAAGTTGACTTCAATGATGGGCTCTTAGGAGCCTCTAGATCTCTGACTTGGTAGAACAAGTAAACTGAATTAAAGAAATATATATTTATTTATTTATTTGAGAGAGAGAGAGAAAGACAGAAAGGCAGAGAGAGAGAGAGAGAGAGACAGAGAGAAAGAGGGGGAGAGAGAGAGAAAATGGGCATGCCAGGGCCACTAACCACTGCAAACGAACTCCAAATTCATGTGCCACCTTATACATCTGGCTTACATGGTTCTGAGGAATTGAACCTGGGTCCTTAGGCTTCACAGGCAAGTCCTTTAAACACTAAGCCATCTTTCCAGCCCCTAAACTGAATTTTAATTCAGATGGAAGACAGTAATGTGCCTGAGTATAAAGGATGAATTAAGGAGCTGCTCAGATTCCTAACCTGCTGTCTATTATTTGATTAGGAATTGCTTTGAGACACCACTTATTTGAAGCTTTAGTCATAAACACATATGGAAATGATAAAGGAAATAAGAGAACAAAACAGTAACAGCCCAGAGCCCTGAGGGTGTTGAGGAAGACATTGTTTTTTTTTTAAATTCGCTCCTGTGTCTCCAAGCCAGTAATTTGTGGGTCATCATATATCCAAGACTAGTTTTAATACCTTGACTGCTGGCCCTTCTTAAAACAAAATGTTTAAATCAGGTTAAACATATTTCTGTCCTCAATCATTTATCAGTTTCTACATACAGATACACAGCATAACAGGTTTCATTTTTATATTTATGCTACATACTTTGAGCATATTCAATCTACTTTATCTTCTTTCCTCCCGCTCTGCTCCTTACTGGTTCATTTTTTTCTCCCAGTAGACCTCTTCTGCTTTCATGTACTTTAAAAATCTATATTCTGAAAACATCCAATGTTTGTCCTTTGAGCTTAACCTTTTATCTATCATGTCTCATTCCATTCATGTTACTACAAGCAACATGATTTTGTTCTTTATGGAAGAAAGATATTCCATTGTGTTCCAATATGCCTTGTTTTCTTTTTAACCCGTTCATCTATTGATGGTAGATAGAGTGCATAACCCAACTCCTTGGGATATATACTCAGGAGTGGTGCAGTTATATTCTAGTGCACTTTTATTTTTGTCACAAATCTCCATACTGATTTCTGTAGTGACTATATTAATTAACATTTAACTATACTAAATAACATCTATCTTTAGGGTTTCCTATTTCTCTACATCTTGTCAATGTTTGCTTTTCAAAAACTTTCATAATAATATGCATATTACCTGGTTTAAGATGGAATCTCAGGGCTGGAGAGATGGCTTAGCGGTTAAGCGCTTGCCTGTGAAGCCTAAGGACCCCGGTTCGAGGCTCGGTTCCCCAGGTCCCACGTTAGCCAGATGCACAAGGGGGCGCACGCATCTGGAGTTCGTTTGCAGAGGCTGGAAGCCCTGGCGCGCCCATTCTCTCTCTCTCCCTCTATCTGTCTTTCTCTCTGTGTCTGTCACTCTCAAATAAATAAATAATTTTAAAAAAAAAAGATGGAATCTCAGTGTTTCAGGGTGGTCTTGATTTGATACTGATAGCTAAAGATGTAAAAATGCTTATTATGTATTTACTGGCTATTTGTACCACTCCTTTTTAGAAATGTGTGTTCAATTCATTTGTCCACTTATTGATTATATTATTTATTTTATATTTAATTTTTAAAAAGTTCTTCATATGGTTTGAATTTAATCACCTGTTAGATGAATAGCTGGCAATGATTTTCTCCCACTGTGTAAGTTTTCTTCTCACTCTTGTTTCTTTGATGTGCAAATGATAGTTAATTTGATACAATTCCATTTGTTAATGCATGTGATTATTTCTTAAGGTATTGGAGTCCTAGACAGAAAAGTATTCCTTATGCCTAAATCTTCATTCCCCTAATCTTTTCCCTGAAGTTTTCCTAGAGAATTATCAGCTTGAGGTGTTATGAGAAGGTCTTTGATCCATTTTTTTTAATTTTATTTTTTTAATATTTTATTTTTTATTTATTTATTTGAGAGCAACAGACACAGAGAGAAAGACAGATAGAGGGAGAGAGAGAGAATGGGCGCGCCAGGGCTTCCAGCCTCTGCAAACGAACTCCAGACGCGTGCGCCCCCTTGTGCATCTGGCTAACGTGGGACCTGGGGAACCGAGCCTCGAACCGGGGTCCTTAGGCTTCACAGGCAAGAGCTTAACCACTAAGCCATCTCTCCAGCCCTGATCCATTTTTAATAAAGTATTATTATATATTTATTTATGAGAGAGAGGGGGAGCACACTGGAGCCTCTCTCATTGCAACTCCAGACAGGTGCATCAGTTGGTGCAGCTATCTTTACATGAGTCCTGGGGAGTTGAAAACGAGGACCATCCCTTTTCTTTTTTTTTCACCTTCATTTGAACAACAATTTAAAATCAAATGATAACAATATAAATAACACTTCAAAGCATATAATATCCAGAAGCATGTAGATCCTTCTAGATAATATAATTGTATCCCTAAAATTTTCCAGAGAATATCCAGTGTAATAAAACTTTAATAGATTTTTTTTTCTAAGTTTAATCCTGATTTTTTTTACTGACATACTGGGAAGAATCACTGTATTCATTTTGCATGTAATCATGCTGACATCTGGGAAAATGGAGTACTCACTGCAATTGTATAATTTGTAATCACATTCAGTCTACAACTTGAGTCTTGCAGATTTCATTTTACTATGCCTTGGAAACAAGAGTTCACTTTCATTTAATTAAATAGATCCTTTAAAAGTACAGTCTCTTCTTAATGATAAAGGGGCTCTCCATCACTGCAGTCTTGTTTCTTTGACTTGCATGGAACAAGACCATTCCTGCTAAATCACAGTCCTGATTTACGCCCTCATTCTAAGTCCACTGTTCTTACCCCACCATCTCAGGAATTCATTCCATAAGCTGCACGTGTGAAACTTTGGAAAGTAAAATGTGTAGCAGACAGTTTCCAACGTGGCACATTAATATTTTCAAGTTCAACCTGGCTCATGTTTATAAATCCAGCTTGGCATCTGGCATTTGTTACAAGAATAACACAGCTCTAAAAATGCCTGCCAGCCCTATGGCCAGCCAAGTCATCCCCACACTTTATGGGAAGTAGAGCCACTAGCTTCTCTAACAGCTGACCAGATGTCACATGCTGCAAGTTTGTCTGCCACCAGAATATTAACAAAGTGTCAACACATCTGTGATTTGCGCTTAGAGCCAAATGACAAAACAATGTTGTGATATCAACAAGTTGAATAATGGCCCCTAAGCTAGAACATCTGCTTATGTGGGTCTCCTGACACTTTGAATGACAAGTTTCTGCACCGTGTGTATATCTGATGTCTGAAGCTTTATGAGTCAGATAGGTTCTTGCTATAATGTGCCTTGAAGAGTTGAAATAGTATAACTACATTAGCTGCATTGTTTTCAATTGAAAAGGCATGAAATGAATCATATGTCAATGGAAACTGCATATTTTCTCCTTATCATTATTTCTTTCCATGCTTTCAGTTCTTTGCATGGAAGAGAGCTCTTAGTATAACAAAACTCAACACAACAGTGGGAAAACTCTAGCCATCTATCCAATCAAAAAGAATCCCAAACATTCTGAAGTTAATGGACACTGGCAGAAAAGGTCTCTGCCTAGGTACTTCAGTGCTTCCCAACAATGGAGGTCAGTGAACCGTATCTTTATATTTTATGAGATTTCCAAGCTTAATAAAGTGATTTTAGCATTGAAAGTTCTTTCATATATCTTAATTTCCCTCCTAGACATGGACCTGTGGCAGCTATAATTTTTCCCTAAGAAGTATATTTGGGTAGGGTTGGTCTAGTGGAATATTCAAACATTTTATATTAGAAATAAAACTACCAAAGCACAAAAGTTGTGTTTTCCTTTTTTTATTATAAAACTGAAGTTTACCTAGGGTATAAGTTTAATTTTAAGCTTATGTCCTTTGACAAATAATACCTTTGTTTTGAAGGAAGAGAAAGGAAATTAAGATTCAATTAGATAAAGATTAAATCACTCTCTAAGGTTACATTTTATAGTCTCCCTTTTTTATTGCTAAGATTTAATAAATATATGTATCTGCTTTCTGTCCCTTCTTTTCCTGACAAGCCATGGGTGTTATATACAACCATATAATTGGAGGGTCGGAACTCTCCAGCTGCTCCCATCCCGGACTAGAAGTTGGAGATGGACTTGTGGTTGAGTTAATAGCTATTGCTCAATGATTTAGTCAGTAATGGCTAGTAATTGAAATCTCCATAAGAAGTCCTAACCAAGGGGCTGGAGAGATAGCTTAGCAGTTAAGCACTTGCCTGTGAAGCCTAAGAACCCCAGTTCGAGGCTTGATTCCCCAGGACCCACGTGAGCCAGATGCACAAGGTGGCGCATGCATCTGGAATTCCTTTGCAGTGGCTGGAGGCCCTGGCACACCCATTCTCTTATCTATCTGCCCCTTTATCTCTCTGTCTGTCACTCTCAAATAAATAAATAAATAAATAAATAAATAAATAAATAAATAAATAAATAAAAATAAAAAAAGAGAAGTCCTAACCAAGGGAACCTGGAGAGCTCCAGTGCGGATTCACATTTAGACAAGCCGGGGAAGGGGGCCCTGGGGTACACATGGAGGGACATGGGCTCACCTTGCCTCTTCTCCTTATCTTGTCTGATGAAGCTCTTCCATCTATCTGGGCCTGAATGTGAGGAGTATGTCAAGGGAACCCCCAATTTATAGCTTGAGACATGAAAGACAACCTGGATTTCCAGTGGCATCTGAAGTGACTTGTAGGACTGACTCAGAGCAATCTGACAGTAAGCCCAGGGAGATGTCGTCAGTGTCTGCACAATAGTGCAGTATTACTTGATCTAGAGAAAATTAACTCAAGTATCTTGGATCATAACTGATATATAAAGAGTAGAGGGGGCTGGAGCGATGGCTTTGTAGTTAAGGCACTTGCCTCGGAAGCTTAAGGACCCAGGTTTGATGCTCCAATAACCGCATAAGCCAGGTGCATAAGGTGGCGCGGGCATATGGAGTTCATTTGAAGTGGTTACAAGCCCTGGAAAGCCCATTCTTTCTCTATATATATCTGCCTTTTTCTCACTCCAATAAATAAAGAATATTTTAACAAAAATAGTAGTAGAGAAGCAACACAGATTTCTATTCATCTGGAATATCTTAGTTTGGTGACAATTTTGTAAATATCCTTTACCCAAATTGTATCAGGTTTAAGTAATTTGAGATTATACAAATTGATATTCCTAGGAGCCCATAGAATTACAAAAAATTATTGGGGGGCTTGGGGGATGATCCAGAGGCTAAGAGCACTTTCTGCTTAAGCATGTGGACAAAAGAGGGTCTGAAACTACCCTATTTGTTAAAGCTGCCAGGGCCTTGTATGTCTTTACCTCTAGAAATGCAAGGATTGGAGATTTGAGAATCACTGGGCTTGCTGATGGAGAGGAAATTGAGCTCTGGATTGAACAAAAGGTCCAGTCTAGGAAATATGTAGATGAGTAAGCAAGGAGCACAACTGGCATTCTCCTCTGGCCTCACCCAACACTTGGTGTGCATAAACCTACACACACACTTACACATCACACCATACCTTCTGAACACACACACACACACACACACACACACACACACACACACGTGCACACATATATGTACATATGCATTTCCAAAGAGTATATATACAAAATGCTCTTTGGAAGTGGATTATTTGTTAATGAATATATCAGTTTTCAGTTCCAATATCCACTCACTGAAACTATATGTCTTTTTTAATATCTTTATTTATTTATGACAGGGATACATAGATAGACAGAGGCAGCTAGAGAGAGAGAGAGAATGGGCACACCAGGGTCTTCAGCCAATGCAAATGAACTCCAGATGCATGCACCACTTTGTGCATCTGGCTTACATGGATACTGGGGAATTGAACCTAGGTCCTTCAGCTTTGTAGGCAGGCATCATAACCGCTAAGCTATCTCTCCATCCCCTATATAACTTTTATCGATAAGTATGGTAGGGAAAGGAGTATTGTTCAGAGGTGGTGTAATGAGCCATGTGAGACTCGTCTTCTTCATTCAGTAGAAGCAGCAGTATAGCCCAGAGATTGCCTAGCTTGGTAGTCTTTATGCTATTGGTGGTAAATTGTAGTCTTTCTACTTCTGAACTGGGTCATTCCTTGAGCAATAAGTGGTGGCTTATATTTGGTTTAGCATTTTATCAATTATCTATGATTATTTGTTTCAGTTGTATAAAACTCGACCCATGGTCTCCCTAAAATATTTCAGGAGGAGCGCATCATGTACTTTTTCTCCCTCAAGGGAGACCCAAAGGAACATTATGGATCCTGATGTTTTATAGATTATACTTAATAAATTTCTCCCTCAGAAGTCACAGAGCAAACTACAGAGACTTCTTTACTCAAGAAAGAATAGAAATAGGAAATAAATGAAAAGGAGATTAGAAGGGAAGGAGAATAGGAGGGAAGAAAATAAAGATTTAATACCAACCCACTGGGATTGCTTATTGCATATTTAATCATATAAACATATCTAAATATAGGTCTTCTTGCTAATTTAGAGAGGATATATTACAAGACCCCCAATAGATACTGAAAATTCAGAAACCTGACCATAACCCTGTATATGTTATATTTTTCTTACACAGATATATCTATGATAAGGTTCAATTCATACAGTAGAGACAGTAAGATACTAATAATAAGTGAAGCAGAACAAGCATAGCATTATGATATAATCAAAGATGAATATGTTCTCTCTCTAAATATCTATTATTTACTCTCTTCTCTTCCAGTTTGAGGAAAGGAGACGCTGTAGTGATGATGGCATGAAGTAAGATAAATTACATCATCATTCTAAAGTATCATTAGGCTAGAATTCTGGAAGAGAAATACCGAGATATCATGGTAGTGACCTGGTAACACAAACCAGCACTTAGTGATTCATATGTAGGTAGCGTGTATAGTGTCAGAACCCTGGGAAGTGTAAACATTGGCAAGTCCTTAGTGTGACCAAACAGGGTGGAGCGAGCTTTGTTCACACCACTCAAATAGGTGTACGATTTAAAACTTAATGAATTACCTACTGAATTTTTATTTAACTTTTTTGGATCACAGCTTAAACTATAGAAAGCAAGTTTGGACTGGGGAATTATGTATGATTTACAGATGAAGTAACTGAATTCCCAAGAAGCAAAATAATCAAGGGCCATGCTTTGTTAAGCAGGAACTGGCATGATCCAAAAAGCATAAGACAAAAAATTAATCATACTTTCTGTCTCATATTACTGGGTTGTTCATGTTGAGAACAGAAAAGAAATGTGCTATACTAATAAAAACACAGGGATTTTTTTTTTTCCCTGTCAAACTCATTATGTGTTCCTCTCCAAATCCACTTTTTTTTTTTTTTCTGGTTGTGTATTCTTTGTTACAAGGCCTTTTCTCAAAAATAATATATAATCTTTTCTATTGCCAGTATTAAGGTTTTATAAACTCATACCCTTAACTCTGATGCCAGAGACCTGCAGAGTTCATTTTCACTATAAAACTTGCTCCTTTTTACTCTAAGAATTACTCCTCCATCCACATCATCATTTGCATGCCTAGATGTCAAGAAGGCGAATGAGGAAAGAGTTTTTTTTCTTCTGTGCATCCCGCCCAGTGTCATTTATAAAAATTTGGATCTGGGGCTGGAGGGATGGCTTAGCAGTTAAGGCATTTGTCTGTAATGCCAAAGGACCCAGGTATGCTTCCCTAGGATCCATGTAAGCCAGATGCACATGGGGGCACATGCATCTGCAGTTCATATGCAGTGACTGGAGCCCTGGTGTGCCCATTCTCTCTCTGTCTCTCTCTCCCTCTTTCTCTCTGTCAAACAAATAAATGAGTATAATTTTTGTTTTTAAAGTTGGATCTGCAGTATACTTATGAATAAGGTTTCTTCTTTCTTATTCAGAAGTGCTGGTGCTCTCATTATAAAGTCCAGACCTCACTTATTCAATAGGAATCTATCGAAACCCATCACAGAGCAGACCTACTGCTATAGGTAGTTAACAGACAAGGAAGTTGAAGGAGACTTTCCTCTAGTTAGACAAAACAATCAAGAAGAAAACCTCTTAAGAATTGCACTAAATTATGCCAATGGCATCTCTCCTATTTTAGCTAACTCCACGTTGCTATTTTCAGAAAGCCTGGGGAGTTAGTGTGTTTATGCCTGCAACTAAAAATTGACTACGTCCCTTAACATTCATTGCTCTTGTAACTTCAGGTGGACAACTGGCAGTGACCATGGTATGAAAACATATTTACTCATAGTAAAAATGATGTCTTTCACTTACTTCATAAATAAACAAAAGTGTTTAATATAGGGGCAATAATGGGCAGTCTGAAGTAAAAATATTCAGAAAACTTTTGAATAACTAAAATTGTTTGTTTCCAAGAACTGCATTTGTAGTTTTTCTTACAGCTTTGTTTTAGTATATTTGACATATTTAAAGCATACAAAATGATTTAGTAATATGTACACTTTACAAAATTCTTACCAGGATGAAGCTAATTAGCATATGCAAACCCCACAAATACTGCATATTAAGTCTGCAGGACTTCCTCTTTTCACAACTGAAAGTTTGTATGATTTGATAAATATATCACCATTGCCCCCCAGTGCATGATCCTTTTTTCATTCTTTGTTGTTTTTTTTTTTGTGAGTTTTATCTTATGAATTCCACATATAAGTGAGATAGTGCAGTATCTGTCTTTCTATATCTTGCTTATTTCATATACCATAGAGGCTTCCAGGTATAGCCACATTATTGTAAATTGCAGTATTAACATCGTTTTTTTTTTTTTTTGTTTTTGTTTTTTCGAGGTAGGGTCTCACTCTAGCTCAGGCTGACCTGGAATTCACTATGTAGTCTCAGGGTGGCCTCGAACTCTCGGAGATCCTCCTACCTCTGCCTCCCGAGTGCTGGGAATTAAAGGCATGCGCCACCACGCCCTGCATCTTTTTATAATGCTTAATATTGTTTATGTATACCATAATCTGGAAAATCATCCATAAATAGATGTTTATTGTATTTCCTTATATAATTTATTGGAAAGACTATGACAATCAACATGAATGTGCAGACATTCCCTATACATCCTCATTTCATTTCCATTTCATAAGTCTTGAAAGCTGGATTGCTTAATTATTTCAGTTCTATTTTTAATGTTTTTGTCAGGTTGTCTAATGGATAAGTTATTGGTCTCCTATTGTTATTCTTTGATGAGTCTCCATATTTTTGTTATAGCTACAACACAACAGTCCTATCAATACTATTAAGAGATCCCTTTTCTCCAAGTTACCATTTCTTACAGAGACAGAAAAAATAATCTCCAAATTCATATGGAATTGCAGAAGGACTTAGATATCCAAAAATATCCTCACTAAAAGAAACACCTCTGAAGGTATCACCATACCAAGTTTAAAGCTATACTACAAAGCCATAGTAACAGAAACAGCATAGTATTGGCATAAAAACAGACTTACAGATCAATGAAACAGAATTGAAGACCTAGTCCTTACTTCAAGTAAATACAGCTTCTTGTGCTTGGACAAAGGAGCCAAAAACAGACAGAATCTTAAACAAAGATGCTAGAGAAACTGGTTAACCACATGTAGAAAAATGAAACATACCCACATGCACAGAAATCAAACTCAAATGGATTAAAAACCTCATATAAGACCTGAAACTCTTAAATAACTGGAAGATATAGTGAGAACTCTCCATGATATATGAATGGGAAAAGAACATGGTCTCAAACAAATGCTGAATTTTAGGTAGTATAAAGCATATCTCAATAAAGTCAATCTTAAAATAGAAAAAGCTTCAATAACCTTACTCTTCTAAGAAAAAAGAATTACATTCACATGAACAAATGCACTAAAAGTACAATATGATGGTATCATAATAGTCAGAAAGCCAATGTGTGCTAGTGACAAATCCAGCTTGACAATTTTATTTTAAAATCTAAGTATTAAATGTTTTACATTTGGTATCTTCATAAATGGTTATAAAAGAATATGTTCAATAATAAGTTAAGAAGGGGCAGTGAGGATATTTATGCAAAAATGGTCTTATCTTTCCCCATTTCAAAATTATTGATTTATTTGACAGAGAGAGAGGCAGATAGAAAGAAAGAGTGAGAGGACATGGGTCCTTAGGCTTCACAGGCAAGCACCTTAACCACTAAGCAATCTCTCCAGCCCCTCTTTCTCCATTTATTTTTATTTTAAATACGCATTTATTCAGCATCACAATCAGGCTATTACATTTAGCAATCAACACCGTGAGTGAAAAAAAAAGTCTACATTAAAACATTAAAAGTCTACATTACATTAACAAAGGTGTTAGAATGCTTTACACTTTCTATAGAACAGAAAATAAAAATACCCTGTTATACAGTTATTCACAAATACAGTCCTCGGAGTTTGTTGTTTGTTTGTTTTGTTTCATTTTGCCCATATACATGGGCATTGTCTAATTCATGTCTTTTTTGTAGCAGCTAGGCCCTGCCACCACTGTGCTTGGCTGGGTTCACAAATGTGTTGTAACCTGTAGCTCCCCTCTCACTTCTCTGGCTCTCCTTCCCTGCTAAACTTTGTTTCCCAGAAGTAATTAAAATCTTCTGCCATTGCCATAGCTACTGCGGCTGCTACAGGAACCGCCACAGCCACCTTGGTTCTGTGGTTTGGCAAAGTATTGGCCTCCACTGCCATAAGAGCCAGAGCTTCTGCCTCCAAAATTCCCTCCTTCATGGTCCAAAATTTGAAGACTGAATGCTGTAACTGCCAAAATCACTATAGCTTCCACCACCTCCAAAACTGCTTCCATCATTACCAAATCCATGATAGCCATCCCCACTGCCACAATATCCTCTGCTTCCAAGGATACCACCAAAGCCACCACAACCACTGAAGTTTCCTCCATGACCAAAATTTTCATTTCCATCAAAACCACATCCACAGCCCCCACTGGAGTTTGAAGAGCCACTTTGAACTCTGGCTGGACGAAGCACCCCCATCTCTTGCTTTGACCAGGCTTGCCTTACTTCACTGCTGTGGCCATTCACAGTATGGCACTTCTGTATGACAATCTTATCAACAGAGTCATAGTCATCAAAGGTAACAAAAGCAAAGCCCCGTTTCTTCACACTGCCTCTGTCTGTCATCATTTCTGTTATTTCTATCGTTTCTATTTTTCCATACTGTTCAAAATATTCTCATAGGTTATGCTCTTCAGTGTCTTCTTTAATGCCTCCAACAAAGATCTGTTTCACAGTGAAGTGGGCCCCTGGTCGTTGAGTATCTTCTCTTGACACTGCCCTCTTTGGTTCCACGACTCTCCCTTGTGTGGCCTTGCATTGATGATTGCATCCAACTCCTGCATGGTGGCCTAGGTAACAAACCCAAAGCTCCTGGAGAGCTTGAAGTTGGGATCTCACATTACCACATAGTCGGTGAGTGTTCCCCATTGCTCAAAATGACTCCCCACATTCTCGCCTGCCTTTTGAAGCTCAGCTCTCCAATGAAGAACTTCTACAGCTGTTCTGGCTCCTTAGGAAACTCGAACTTCAACATGACAGTGGTCAGAGGAGAGGTTTCTGCGATGTTTCCTCGCAGAAAAGAGAGAACCAACCAACATCTCTCCTCTTTCTCCATTTATAACCAATCTCCACATCTCTATTAGTCAACTTGCCATCAGTTAAATAGTTATAAATAGATATGATATAGTTATATTATATAGATAGATAGACTGATAGATAGATAGATAGATAGAAAGATAGAAAGATAGATAGAAAGATAGATGGATAGATAGATATAGAGAAAATGCTCTTAGTTTGGATTTGCAGAACATATCATGGTATGGCCCAAGTATGAGCAAATCCCCTCACTATCAGCCAGGCCAAAAAGAGGAAGCAGAGACCAGGATCTCATAACTCCCTGTGATGCCCCAGTGACCAAACTTCTTCCTAGTGAGCAGTACATCCCCTCCAGTAGTTCCTTCCTACAAAGCATGCCTTTCATATGCAGGGCAATAGTATAACATTTTCTAGTCATATAAAGGCATTCATTTGCTTTAAGGATAACCATTGTCAAAGAAATATATTTTTTTTGCAGAAATTCAAATCAAAACACACAGAGAACTTAAATTTGACTTCTAAAAGATGCCATTTAAATTGATAGTAAAAGAATAGTTTTTTCCTTTTTGTTTTTTTGAGGTAGGGTTCCACTCTAGCTCAGGCTGACCTGGAATTCATTATGTAGTCTCAGGATAGTCTTGAACTCATGGTAATCCTCCTACCCTTTCCTCTCAAATGCTGGGATAAAAGGTGTGTGCCACCATGCCCAGCTAAAAGAATAGGTTTTAAAAGGTGAAAGAGGGGATGGGGAAGATAGCTTAGCAGCTAGAGTATTTGTCTGTAAAGCCAAAGGAGACCATGATTTGATTCCTCAGGACCCACAAGGTGGCACATGCATCTGGAGTTCATTTGCAGTGGCTGGAGGTCTTGGCTTCCCCATTTTCTCTCTCTCTCTCTCTCTCTCTCTCTCTCTCTCTCTCTTTCTCTGTGTGTGTGTGTGTGTGTGTATTTGTGTGTGTGTCTCAAATAAATATATAAAATACATTTAAAAAAATGAAAGGTGAAAGAGTTATACAATCTGAAGAGAAGCCAAAGTTTAAGAGTAGGTTTTAAGTCTACCATTGCTGAAAAAGAAATAGTTTGTCAGAGCCACACATTGCATCTCACATATGTGATATTAGCACCCTCATGGCTGAGAGGGGATTGCCAAACAGCCTGGGCTGTTGAGAGAGGTTCTGTTACAAAACAGAAAGAAGCATTTTCTATATTTCAAATGTTACAATTGACTTATTAAGTTACAGGTCTTACAGTTAGTCCTTTGAGTACTGAAAGGCACTACATGAGCTACTGGAGGAACGTGGCCAATGACTGTCTGAGCAGCTAGAGGTCTAAGCTACTCAGAAGCAAACAACCTGAGTGATGCTCACACAAGTGCAACAGTGGCACACAGCCATGGTGGGTAACCAGTTACTCTTGGATTGGATAATAGAACCACTCACTGGAAAGTAACTCCTATCTGGAAGTGGGAAACAAGTCAGAATCATATGCCGATAATGATTTTTTCTCTTCAATGTCAAGCTCCCACTAATCTTGGTGTATGATAGGTACTACACCCATTAAACTCTCTCGAAGTTAATAATTCTTATCCTATTTAACCTGAGCTGACTTCACTCTCTGTTGGAGAATCTGCTTCTCTTTTTCAGACAGGAGTCGGACCTGAGGAGGTAAATGACCCAGTGCACTCCACCCTGACCCCCCGCTGAAACCACAGAGGAGTTGGGGAAATGAACAAGAGTCTGGCTTCTTTCTTGGTGAACCTGTGATCAACACAAAGGTGAAGGAGATGGACACTGAGGACAATCAACTCCTACCAAATCAGAGAACAAGAGGCTCCTAAGTGCCCATCACTGAAGTAGACTTAAAGCATACCCAACATGGCTCAGGGAATTTTGTGGAAGAGGAGGCAGAAAGATTGTTAGCTACAAGTTGGGACATTTTGCCCAGAGACATTGCCTCTCCCCCATAACCGACTGTGCCCCCACAATGCATGACACACAATCCCCATGGAGTTGACCTGCATCGCCAACAAGGTGGGCCCCTTCAGAAAAGGGGCAGGGTTGAGAAAAAGGATGGTACCAACATGTGTCGTTGATGCACTAAGCATGTCCCTAACTCATAAAAACAAATTTTGAAACAGTTGCAGGTCTTCAGAGTGAACTCTGGATACCATATGAAGAGAGAGATGCAGACTCCTAAGGAAAGAATGAAAAACAAGAGCTAGACAGGAAAGCAAGGGTGCCACTGAAAGATTCAGGAAAAATATGAAAGAGTCACTTCTATCTCTCTCCAGATCCCACAGAAACCAGATGTAGAAAGGTGAGGCAAACACAAGGTCGACCATACCCATTAGGTGGCACAAGCATCTGGAGTTCTATTGCAGTGGCTAAGGCCCTGGTGCCTCATTCTCTCTCTTTTTCTCACTCACTCTTAAAAAACAAAAAAGAATGAAAGAAAGAAAATGAGGAGTTGGAGCAACCGGGACAATTGCTAACATTCCTAGGTTTCCTTTCAGAGTCTTTGGTGTATAGGGCACAATATGGAAAGTTCTCCATAGGGATAGAACAGTGACAAGAGTGGGTCATATTAAGGGGGAGGAGTCCCCTTTAAACTCAATACATTACAAAATAGCCTAACACACCTATAAAACATCCTAATGAGCCCTGGTATAGCCTTAGGATATAGGAATTTAAATTATGTAGCTAAATAGCTATTTCCCCAAAGCCTGCTTAAAAGAATAAATAATAGATCTAAATATGTCAAGTACCTTTTGTTTTGGGGCTCAAAGAAGAATAAAAGACCTATGAGACCCAGAGTTGATAAATCACAGCTACAGGATGTGTGAGGTTTAACAGTAGAGGGAATGACATTGTAAGGTAGTAGCTTCTTCTTAAGAATGAGGAAACTCAGGCTGGAGAGATGGCTTAGCAGTTAAGGCATTTGCTTGCAAAGCTAAAGGACCTAAGTTTGATTCCCCAGGACCCATGTAAGCCAGAAGCACAAGGTAGCACATGCATTTGGAGTTTGTTTGCAGTGGCTGGAGGCCTGGCACACCCATTATATACATTTCTCTTAAAGAAGTAAATAAAAATAAAAACTAAAAAATAATAATGAGGAAACTATACATTAAACACACAAAATATTATGTGCATGAAGCCAAACAGTCAGTAAGTGGTGTAACAGATGAGGTGGAGTGTCAACAAGTCCATGCAGCTAAGGGGATATCTACCAGCCATCGTAGGCATGAGATACTCAGTTGTGAAGATGTCAGTTATTACTAGATAACTTATCTCACCAATTATTTTTTTTTCTTTTTAGTTATCTATAACAAGAGAATCTTAGAAGAACTGAGGTGAATTCTGGTCTCTATCTAAGAATACATCTGAACTCCCTAGAAGGAAGACTAGGTTTGTCAAGATAACAAAAACTTCACATGAACTTCAGCAGAATAGCTTGTTGACAAGGAGTTACAACCTCCTTGTAAGTCTATGAAAAGTTAAAGCTGTGTTCCTCAAAAGATAGTGGAATATAAGAAAGACCAAAGAGCACTGGCTGCTTCCAGAAGCTTCCTGCTCTTACTACACTTCCCTTCACATGCCCAGGAAGAAGCATTGTGAAAATCCAGAGGCTGAAGTGCTGCTATATGAAGATATAAAATGGTGCTGGCAAGTTCTACTAACTTGCAGACAAGAGCCCAAACCACACAATTTTATTATGGATAAGGACTTATCCAGGTCCTAAACCATTTGAGCTGAACGCATTGGGATTTCCAAAAATTACCCAATTTTAAATTATAAAACTATTTCTCCTTCATTGAAGAATAAGTGTTAATTGCTGTTTCTTAACTGGTGGAGACATGGATGTAAGACAAATACTAAGCTGACTTAGAGGCAATCAGTTGTCAGAATATAGTAAGCAGCTCCATGTCACCAGGCTGAAGTTCTCCTTGTTATCATTCTCTGTCTTCTTTAAATGTTGTCATCTTCTATAATGGTCCTCAAGTTCCTGACATTCCTGGCTAATCCACAGATTCCTCAAGTCTCCTCTTTTACTTCTTGGATGGATATTTTAGCTGTAAGAAAAAATTTCATAAAATCAGCACATTGTCTACTAAATCACTTTAACAACAAATTGTGGGAAATGTATTTTAAAAAACTTACAGTGAAAGTTTTGCATGAAAAAAATGAAGTATATGAAAAGAACAGAAATTGAGAGCTATAAGTTGACAAAAAATAAAGACTAATGGTTACTTAATGTACACATTACATAATTGGCCTGGTGGTATAAGCCTGCAATCCTAGCATTTGGGAGGTAGAGACAAGAGGCTGAGAAGTTCAAAGCCAAGCTAGATACATGAAACTCCATATCTATGTATCTATTGACCGTCTATCTACCCATATGCCTATATATCTATGTATTACTTCATACCAAGATTATTATGTATTATTATTATATTTTATTATTATATTATTATTATTTGTGGTATGAAAACTTATAATGTATTACTCCCAACAATTCTCCATGCATGTATTAATTACTTCAATTCATGAAGTTCATTATGGACACATATTTTAACACACAGATACAATTTTGTAATGATATCTAATTTTTATGAATCTGTGCAATGGGAAAATGTATGGATTTTATGTATTAATTTTAAAATAAATTCAATAAAAAAATCAAAACTTGAGGAAGCCTTTTCACTTGATTGAAATACCTGTATTCTCACACCAACTTGGATAGTCAACACATTGTAAAATGCTTTCACAGCTCATGTGAAGAAAATGGCAATATGTGGTTTTGAAAGGGGAGAATAATATGGGTTTTTTAAATAAGTGCTATATTAAGGATGCTATAGCAATACCAATGGACTGGTAAGTGCATATAAAATATTTGCAACATACAGCCTGAACTCTGACAATGAATGATTTGTGTTCTCATGTATTAATACCCTTTCACATATCCCACCCCCTGCCAACATAATTTCAATGCATACATTTTCTTGGTAAAAGTCTTTCAGAGACTTTTGTGTGCACATGCTTATATCAATCAAGAGTTTAAAATGTATCTAACATGCAAAGTTGTAATAAAAATGATGTTGAAAGACACTGCTAGTGAACTTCTTACATGTATGCATCGAAAGATCTAAAATATTTCCATGGGATGTCCATTTTAAGGAAGAAAACTCAGAACTTAAATTTTTATTATAGGATATGGTATGTCAAGTGTGTTTCAAGCCATTTTGTTTTCACACTAGGCACCTAGGAAAGCTAGTTTTCCATTTTTTTTCTTGCCTTATACTTGGATCTATTTAATTAATTCTGTCTGCAATGTTGAAATAAGTCTGTTCATTTTCAGTAACAGTCCCAGGAGCTTCCTGCAGGAATCTCTTCTTCCTTCTTCAGTCCTGTCCTCTTCCTTCATCTCTCTTCATCTTCTTCTCCTCTCATCACCAAGTTCTCTTCTGCCTCTCTTTTATTCTCATTGTTCTTTTTTCCAAAGTAGATAATAGTAGGTGAATAGGCATTTTTGGTTTCTTCCTTCTTTATATCTTACCATTTTTACTTTTAAAATATTGTATCTACCAAAATTTACATGCTTCAGTGAAGAATGACTGAATATAGTCCAAATATTGCAAAACAGGAAAAAGTAATTTCAACTTAGCAATTTCCCCCGAAAGAATTTGGTAACAGGAAAGATTGCCAGGCAGATGGACCAACTGGCAGATGCTTCCAGTGGAAATTGCAACAGAGTTATGGAGAACTGAGACAGATTTATCAAGGACTAATTGAAATAACTACTTTAACTTATTAATCTAAAATTGAGCAATTCAAAACCATCTGCTAAATTTCAATATGTTTCCAGATAGAGAAATGTTTTAAATGAGTTTGTCAGTCCCTACAAATCATAGTTGATTGAAAAAGATTGTTGGAAAATAATATTTTTCTAAATTTATTTGTACAGGGCTGGAGAGATTGCTGAGTGGTTAAGGTGCTTGCTTGCAAAGCCTAATGGTCCAGGTTCAACTCCCCAATACTCATATAAAGCCAGATGCACAAAGTAGCACATGTGTCTGGAGCTTGTCTGCAGTGGCTAGATGCTCTGGTGTACCCATTCACATTCTCTCTCTCTCCTTGCAAATAAATAAATAAAAATATTTTAAAAAATTATCTTTACAAACATTACACAGACTCATCACACATTATAGAAGGATGAGCCCTTAAAAATTCTAAATCTGTGGTTCTCAATCTCACCTGGATTTCCTTTTCAAAGTCCCAGTGCTCAGGTTGTTTTAGAGACTAATGAAATTGGAATACCTGGAGTTGATTATATAGGTATCAGTATTTTTAAAGAAAATCATGTAATTCCAGTACCATAGGGACCACTGAGCTCAAGTAGATCCTTCAGGAGAAGGATCTGAGATAGTAAAAGGAAGAGTGAATTGCAGAAGTTGTAGTGTGGTTGTTTCCTCTGAGTTGTACATGGTCATTGTCATCTTGAAACAATAAAATACAATCACCTATATGAGACCTTCACAGTATTGGACCTACTAACATTCCCTCATGGAAAAAGTGGGGAGTGTCTACAAGGCTCAAGAAAAACAACCCTCACATGTTCATGGCTTAAGATTACATGAGCATGAAAAGTTACTCAGGGAGAAGTTGTTCAGTGGAAAAGCTGCCTATATGTGGTTCAGGGGTCCCTAGTGAAACAACTTTCATAATGTGTCATCTGTGTGTGGAGTGGGCTTTTTGAAGTACAGCTGGATAACCATTTCCTCTAGGTAATCTATCATGCGTGCTCCTTTAAGTAGCTATGATAAATTGATTGATTAACAAAGATGGACTTGGACAGAATTATTTCTTTGGTCTGCAGATTCCATTCTGAGATAAATAAGCATTTGTGTGTATCCCTCCAGAAATAGCTACAGTAGTTGGCACCCCAACAAAACCAAGAGAACAAAAGGCAAGTCTGGGAAGAGTATCTGAGTGGCTCCATTAATGGGGGGGTTGGAATGTAAAATGTCCCCCATGGACTCCTGTATTTTGATACTTAATCCGTAGCTGGTGGCACCATTTGAGAAGGTTGTGGAAGATATATGGTAGAGCATCACTGGACAAAAGTCTGCCACTGGGCGGTGGCCCTTGAAGTGTTATAAGCTGGCTTTGCTTGCTCTCTTCTCTTCCTCTTTGCTGATGTGATAATGTGAACTGGCTGGCTGCTCTTCCCCAGCCATAATAGATACCTCAAAAGTGAATGCTTACAACAAACTTTTCCTTCTATTAGCTGCTTTGTTGGGTATTTTGTCCCAATAATGAGGAAGTAACTAGCACAGGGTGATAATACATATCAGCTGAAGTCTGAGGGTGGAGTGTGTGTAGGGTAATCCAGATGTAGCCGTGCAAGCATGCACAGCAAAACACATGTTACACATACATACACATGTAAACAAAACTCTATAAATAGCAGCTAAAGAGCTGGAATGAAGGCACACTGCCTGGGGGCTAGGGACCACAACCCAAAACCTAATATTGTTGGGTGAAAGTCTCAGTGCTAGAAAAGAGATACTTTTTTTTTGTTTTGTTTTGTTTTTCAAGGTAGGGTCTCACTCTAGCCCAGGCTGACCTGGAATTCATTATGGAGACTCAGGGTGGCGTCGAACTCATGGTGACCCTCCTATCCTTACCTCCCAAGTGCTGGGATTAAGGGCATGTGCCACCACGCACAGCTAAGTGATACTTCTTTACAATTTATTGACCAGGAACAGTCCCAAAGACCAGGACAACCCATGATGCTGCCACTGTTGTTGGAGGTGTGTCATAACTGGATCATAAGTCTGTCACTGTTTGGACAAAACACCCAGTCAGGAACAGCCTATGCAAAGACACGTTTTATTTCAGCTAACAGTTTAAGGTGAATTTTCATGTCAACAGGACATCGTACCTTGTCATATCAGAGGCAAGGAAACAACCACAGTGGAAATCAGGCTGGGACTCATCTGAAAGCTCCAACACTACCAGCTAGACCAAGTGACTGATGGAGAACTGTAGCTGATGGTTCTGCTGTCAGCATGCCACGTAAAATGGATTCATCAGTGCAATAGCGGCAAACTGTTATAAGCACAGCCAACTATTTTCTAAACTGATTGTACTTGCTAATGAGTTCAAAAGTTAGGAGCAATGTGTTTGCTTATGCACCAATGAAGAGGTAAGAATGAGAATGTTCTTCTGTTTCTCTTTCTTCTCTGTCTTTCCCCCACCCCCCGGCACTGGTCTATAATTCTCTGTAACAGGATGTGTTTTACATCCACAATGAGTTGTTTATCAGAGACACCTAGTACTTCTCCCAAAACAAACAAGACAGAGGTCTGTTGGAGCACTTGATTATCCACCAGAGGTTAATGGTAAGACCCTACTGCTGAAGACACCATACGCTGTCAACATAGGCCATAGAGAGACCTGGTTGGAATCCAGAAGAGAGCCAGTCCCCAGATAATTACCCCATCTAGCACTAGAAGGCTCTACATAAGCTACAGGGAGAAAGTGGCCAACATCTGTCCAAGCAATTCAAAACCTAAGTGACTGAGAAGCAAATAACCTGACGTGATGCTCACCCAAGTTGAATAGTGGAACACAGGCATGGTCAATGGAAAGGAAACCATATGTGACAAACAAGTCATAATCATATCCAGATAATGATTCTGCTTTCCACTGTCAAGCTACCACTAATCTTGGGCTTTAAGAGGATCCTGCACCCTTTAAATTCTCTCTAAATTAATAATGGCTATCCCATTTATCCAGTTCTGACTTCACTCTCTGTTGAAGATTCTGCTTCTCTTTTTCAGACAGGACTTGAATCTGAGGAGAGAAATTACCCAGTGCACTCCACCCTTGTCTCAGCTGAAACCACAGAGGAATTGGGGAAATGAGCAAGAGTGCTGCTTTCTCGGTGAACCTGGTATCAGCACAGGGTGAAGGAGACAGACCCTGAGGACACTCAACTCCTACCAAAGCAGAGATATGGAGGCTCCTAAGAGCCCAACACTGAAGTAGACTTCAAATGCACCCCACATAGCTCAAGGAATTTTGTGGAAGAGGAGGCTGAAAGATAGTTAGAGCCACAGGTTGGGACATTTTTCACAGAGACATTTCCTCACCCTCCCAATAATGCATGACCCACAATCCCCATGTGGTTGACTTGTATCCCTAACAAGGAAGGCCTCTTCAGAAAAGGGACATGGAGGAGGGAAAAGTTGGTACAAATATGTGTTGTTTGCATATTAAATATGTCCATATCAAATGAAAATATAAATAAATAAATATGCCAGGCGTGGTGGCACACGCCTTTAATCCCAGCACTCGAAAGGCAGTGGTAGGAGGATTGTCATAAGTCTGAGGCCACCCTGAGACTACATAGTGAGTTCCAGGTCAGCCTGAGTTAAGAGTGAGACCCTACTTTGAAAAACCAAATAATAATAATAATTATGATAATAATAAATAATAAGAATGGAATCAAGGGTTACTTCTCCAGTTGTTATGTAAATTTTAGTCCTATCGAATAATCTCACATACAACCTGTCAGTAGCTCACTGGATTCATACACACAGAGTATGAGCTAAAAGACAATAATAGGAAATTCAGAGAAGGAAAAGAAGAGAAAACATAACTTTTCATAGAAAGAAGATAACTTTGCAAGCTCTAATGTAAAGACCTATTTGATTTTAAAAGTAAAAGTAGGGCTGGAGAGATGGCTTAGTGGTTAACGCCCTTGCCTGTGAAGCCCAAGGACCCATGTTCAACTCTCCAGATCCCACGTAAGCCAGAAACACAAAGGTAAGGCAGGTTCATTTCCACTAGGTGGCACAAGCATCTGGAGTATTATTTCAGTTATTGAGGCCCTGGCATGCCAATTCCCTCTCAATCTCCCTCTCTCTCTCTCTCTCTCTCTCTCTCTCTCTCCCCCCCTCTCCCTCTCCCAAATAATTTTTTTAATATGAGAAAATAAAAGTAAAAATGAAAGTGAAAATTCTCTCTGAAGGACCAGGATTCTCTGTGAACGTTCTCTAATCATTTCTCTTGGAACTTTAGCTAAGGGATCCGGTAACAGTGTGCTGGGATTTGACCTCTCAACCCCATAGCCTTGAGTGCATCATACGTATGCCTATGTTGAGAAGTGTTCTGGTAGTACCAAATTTTGAATATGGCTAGAGTCTGAAAGGGTAGCAGGGGAATATCTGCCAAAGAACACCAAGCCAAATGGAGGTACTCCTGATGCGGTGCTATGAAACTGGAAGGGTGGAAAGAGGCACCATGATGTGACCTACTAAAATGGGTACATGGGGCTGGAGAGATGGCTTAGCGGTTAAGCGCTTGTCTGTGAAGCCTAAGGACCCTGGTTCGAGGCTCGGTTCCCCAGGTCCCACGTTAGCCAGATGCACAAGGGGGCGCACGCATCTGGAGTTCATTTGCAGAGGCTGGAAGCCCTGGCACGCCCATTCTCTCTCTCTCCCTCTATCTGCCTTTCTCTCTGTGTCTGTCGCTCTCAAATAAATAAATAAATAATTTAAAAAATAAAAATAAAAAAAAATAAAATGGGTACATGGTGAGGGAAAACCAGAAAGTAGGTCCAGCAAACACACTTCTTAAACAGGACATGCTTACTGTGATCATTATTTCAATAAGAGGAAATATGTCATCTCACACATATATCTCAGACAAGTCTTCATGAAGAAACTATGAACAAGTTATTGCAATGAAACTAACGACATCTTCCTGTTGGGAAATTCATCATACACTTAGTGTGTTTCTGTTTAACCGAGATAACTCAGTTCTAGGTTAGCTTTACCAACTGTTCCCTTCTACGGATTTCTTACTGAAGAAGAAATTGCTAGCACACTATCTTCTCCCTACTGCCTCCACCAGCCTTAGACCCCAGCCACGGGCAAGAGAGGCAGCTTGTTTCTTGGACTGGGTCTTACTCCTCAGTATTCAGCACTAACATCACCCTAGTTTGTCACCAATACCCAGGTCCCAGATTATCTCTAGACATGAAGACGGATCCACAGCTTCTCTGCCGGACAGCATTTGTACCTGTCCCATGTCCCTGTACTCTTTCTCTTATTGACATGTCACACACCAGTGGGGTTTCCTTTAAGGGAATCACTGACTTAAAATGCTTCAAAATGTAACACATTTGAACTTTGTCTTCAAATCTTGGAAGTCTTCAAAACTGAGCTAATCTGTTCATAATTTCAGAAGAAAGAAACATGTTTATTGCAAAAACAGAGATTTTGAGTTCTTACACAAGGCACTGAAGTTGTTTTTGTTGCATGTTATCAAAACTTCCTTAATCTTGGAGACAGTCTTGTATTGGCTCTTGCTGAAGAGGAGGAGGTACAGCCAATGAATCATATATTCAGGGGAGGCTTGGGACTGAAAGCATGGGTTCTTTGTGGCTTTCTCTTCATTTTTTTTCTTTTCCACATCAAGGAGGGCTGCACTGTAGGAAAAACCACAATGAATCTGAACAGGCTCTTGAAGGCCATTGTTCAGAACACAACACCATGATCTGGAAACGCTGAAGAGAAGACTGATGAATTGAAACTCAAGAAAAGAGAAAATGAGGGCAATAGTAGAACCAAAATCTTTCTAGGTTCGTTATAACCTAGAATCTACAGGGAGAGGAAAATTAGTCATTGGACATGAGGGATATTCTTGAGGAATTAAGTGCTATCAGTACTTTGAAAAGTCAAGCATTTGCTGGGTGACTTGCTGGAAGTTTTGTGGAGATGAACTGAGGAGATGTGCATTAGTGGTTCACTCACCGTTCACAAGCCAGTCTCACCAACATTATGGTGACTGTGTGTGAGTGAGGTTATTTTAGACCATTCTGGTTTTTACAGCTCTGGGAAGTAGGACCTTTGGCAAGGCTGCTAAGGTCAGTTCCCCATCCTGTTGCATCTTCATCTCAGCTGTGTAATCTTTGTTGATTGCCGGGTTCTGCTCTGCGTGGCTGAAGAACTGCATGGCACATGTGAAAACCATCTCTATTCCAAACTCTGTGGGGCTGAAAGGATATTTTTTAGGTCATAGTTCACATGAATTTAGTAAAAGAAGCATGAGCAACTATTCTCTTCTGAAATATTTGTCTATAAGCAGATGCAACTATACATTCTTTTCATTCATTCTTTTGTTTGTTTGTTTGTTTTGTTTTTTGAGATAGGGTCTTGCTCTAGCCCAGGTTGACCTGAAATTCACTATGTAGTCTCAGGGTGTCCTCGAACTCATGGTGATCCTCCTACCTCTGCCTCTCCAGTGCTGGGGTTAAAGGCATGCACCACCATGCTCAGCTACATTCTTTTATTAAAACCTATTTTTATTTATTTATTTGCAAGTACAGAGAGATCTAGAGAAGAAAAAACAGATAGAGAAAACAGGCACTTCAGGGCCTCCAACCACTGCAAACAAACCCCAAGTGCATGCAGCACTTTGTGTATCTGGCTTTATATAGATACTGGGGAACTGAACTTGGGTCGTTAGGCTTTGCAGGCAGGTACCTTGATCATTGAGACATCTCTCCAGCCTAAAGCTTTGCATTCTTGTTTGGTCTACTTCCTGATATTTACTGTCATCCATATATGTACCAGTTGCCCTCCACTATTCTCCAGCAAGTCCAGTCCCCACTATTGCCCAATGCCTCCAGCATCATAGTAAATGAAGCCTGATGCTTTCAAATCGCACTTCCCCACTTTCAAACCCTTATGTGCTTAGGCCACAAAAGGAACACGTCCTTTAGTTTGGCACACATAGGAATGTAATGAAATGTCTAGCCTGGAAAATGCAAAACCGTGACATAAGGTAACAAATGTGCTTTAATATCTAGAGACAGTGCTGGTCAAATGCTGAGTGGTGACAAGAGCTAATGTGCAGCAGCTGTTAGACGTGTTCAGAGGTACCATTGACACCTGCCTCACTCACATATAATATTGACCAGCCACAAAAGACTTAATTTACACCAAGGCCACTGACTTGCCAAGAGACAAACTATATTAATCTCAATTTTTACATGTATCCATCCATTCAATAGCATTTTAAAAACAATGTCTGTTTATTTAGGAAAAGAACTCCAAATTATCCAACAATCTCATGGCAAGTTAGAAATGGAAATCATAAAAACATATTACAACTTGGCTAGCTGGAGCTGCCTTCCCTAGATATCTTTTCTCTGTCATCTTCCAATTGGAATGTGTCACCGAGAGACTCTTGTGCAAGACTGGGAATGAACAGGAAAGCAACAGCAGTTTTGCATGTCACACAAACTGTCACTGAGCCTCCGGCTCATCCTGGGTGCTGTGAGGAAGAAGGCAGGTCTACAATTGCTTTACCTTAATAAATTCTCCTCTCCACTTTCTCTCTCTCTCTCTCTCTCTCTGAATGTGAGTGTGTTTTAAGCTTATAATAAAAGGTCCTGACTTCTGCAGGGAACTTATATGCACAAGGCAGATGAGTATAAGAAAAACTGTATAAATTGTGTATGGGTTTAGCCTTTTCTTGCTCTCTCTGTCTTTGAGGTAAGGTCTAACTCTAGCCCAGGCTGACCTGGAATTCACTATGTAGTCTCAGGGTGGCCTTGAACTCACGGCGATCCTCCTACCTCTGCCTCCCAAGCGCAGGGATTAAAGACATGCGCCACCACGCCCGGTGGCTATCTCTGTCTTTATGTACACCCCCTTCATCCTTATAGACTTCAAACTTCAGCATCAGATGCAAGATCATAGCAGAAAAGACTACAAAGTTAGAATCCCCCTTCATAATGGTATAAAGCCAAGCACCCATAACAAATCTCTTATAGTAAACACACTGGTGGATGGAAGAGAGGAGGGTAATTGGAAAGAAATTGGCTGATTAGAATTTCCCCAAAACATGACTGTACCCTGTGAAAACTTTACCTATGCCTTAGTACTAAGTGTAGAGCAAGTATTTCCATTTGGATTTGAAGGGTCCCCAAAAGCTCATGTGTTAAAGGATTGGATGCCAGTTGATGGTCTTTTGGATCAGTAGGGCTCTGACTGAATCGATGGGTTCATGCACAGATAGATTCAACATTTTATGGCAATATTGGAAGATGGTTGAAACTTTAGGATGTGAATACTGGCTAGAGGAAGTATATCACTAGGGAGGAGGATAATTTGTTCATAATCCCTTTCCCTATCTTTTTCTGTGGGTCCTTGAGTTGGGCAGATCTGGACCACTCTACCTGACCCCAGACCTGAAAGCACAGAGCCAAGTGACCCGGAACTCAGACCTCTAAAACCATGAACCAGACTGAATCCTTTCCTAAAGTTGTTTTCTTAGATTTTGTCAGAGTGATGGAAAAGCTAATGAACACAATAGAGGAATATTAAAATAATACATGCTCTCCAGTTAATGGTGATGCATATCTCTGATCCCAGCCCTCAAGATGCTAAAACAGGAGAGTTGTGAATTCAAGGCCAAGTTGGGTGGCATAGGAAGGTAACTTTTAAATGAATTAATGAATATTCTGGTAGCTAATATCGAAACTATGCATCTCATTTTTAATTTGAAACCTTTTTTAAAGATTGTGAGTCATCAAAATAAAATTCACTTGAGTTACTCTTAAAATACTACTGTGTAGAATTTAGCTACAATATATGTGTAGTATCAGATTCCATCAAGCATATACATTTTTATTTATGACTGATCAGTAACAATAAATTTCTAGAGTCACTAGACGTAGTCAAGAGATTATATAATTCTTTATGGAAAATATTTTTGCCCATCTAGTAAGTCAATGCTTGTCTACTTCTTGAATTGTTTTCAACCCTATGGCGCTCATTTTCCCAGAACCTACTGAAGTCTCATACAGGAGAAATATAATGAGTTGTCTATTATCTAAATATTCTAATAGGTATATTAAAATTTGAAATAAATCAAATCCATTTATTATATTTTAATTTAGTCTACTCAAACATTTCATTAATATATAACCATTAAATGACAATTATTTACATACAAAAAATGTGCGACTCCAGGTATATTTGAATCTTCAGCCATCTTAATTGAATATCCATATACAAAGTGCTCAATAATATACATGGCTGGTGGCTTCTATGAAGGACAATGCAGTTTCAGTTGTTTGAAAAGTGATAGAAAACTTCAATTTGTTTGCTAAACTCAGGGAGCAAAAGCACAAGATAATTTCCTCCCACTAGAGATTGTGAATGATATATACTTCAGGACACTTCTGATAAACCTAAGATTAGCTCCCTGTTTACTGAAGAAGGCAGTATCTACAGCAAAATGGATGCACTCCACCCAGCTCATTAGGACAGAGGCAAAACAGAGAGCCCATATGGATCTAGGTGAGTTTATGAGGTAGAATACAGTGGCAGCACAGACCTGCCTTGCTCAGTGCAATACTTAGGAACTGATTGACAACAGATTGTTAGAATGTTGGTGAACATTCTCTCCTCAACGGGTTGGCAGGGGATTATATGCCACTCCCTGGGTGAGCTGAGTACAATTGGCAAGAGGTTTCTGCGGCAGTTCAACACTGGCAGAAGGTTGAGTTTGTGGAATGGAGCAGTCAAGATAAAAAGAACTTCATGGGGCTAGAGAGATGGCTTACCGGTTAAGTGCTTGCCTGTGAAGCCTAAGGACCCCGGTTCGAGGCTTGGTTCCCCAGGTCCCACGTTAGCCAGATGCACACGGGGGTGCACACGTCTGGAATTCGTTGGCAGAGGCTGGAAGTTCTGGTGTGCCCATTCTCTCTCTCTTCCTCTATCTTTCTTTCTCTCTGTGTCTGTCACTCTCAAATAAATAAATAAGTAATTTTTTTTTTAGAAAAAAGAACTTCATGTTGCCCAAATCCAACATATCACACTGTAAATGGGTGTGACATTCTGGGGAATGGTATAAGAAGTAAACAGGTACAAGGGAATGAACACGAGAAGTACTTTGGATCTTATGGTGTGACATTATACACATCAAATTTATTCCAACAGTGACAGTCATAGTGTCCGAACACTGAGTGCCCCTCGCCATTGAAATAACAACAAAACAACCTAGTGACAACAGCCTACACGGATTAGATGCCCAGAATACATCAGCCATTGTGCCAACTGGTTCTGGCACAAAATAGTATATAACTCTTGGGCTATTTTTATCTTGATTTTTAAAGACCAAATAACTAAAATTAACTTTTCCAATGTCATGCTGCTAGAAAGTAGGAATTTGATATAAAGTAGGTGATTCCAGAAGTTGCACCCTAGATGTTAAGAGGAATGCAGAAGTTGCAACTTTACATAAGAAAAAAGATTTCTCGTTAGGTTAAAAAGATTTTGAAAGCTATCCCTTTTCTTCCAATATATTATAAGTTATTCTTAATCCATTTGGGCAACTAGAAGGGAAAAAAAAAAAAGACAAGCTGTATAGATTATGAGAACCAGAAACTTGTTTCTCAAAATTCTGGAGGTGAACAGCCCAAGAGCAGGGCGCTGGCTGACGTGTGGTGTGGTGAGGACTGACTTTCTGATTCACAGAAGGTGTTTCTTGGTTGCAGCCTCCCATGGTCGAAGGTGAAAAGAAGACCAAGCCCTTATCCCCAGCCACCACGAGGCTGCATCTCCCCCATCTCCTTATCACTTCAGATATTAGGATTTCAATGTCAAAATTGGCGATAAGGCCTTGAATATTCAGTCAAAGTAAAGAGGTCATAGAATGTCACAGCAATGAGGTTGTAACTGGCAACTTGGCTACCTTGATAGAAGTGACATACCCCAGGCCACCTGACAGAGATAGCCATATGACTAAGTTCTGAACAATGACACATGAACAGGAGTGATATGAATTATTTCTTGCTGGACGCTTAAAAATGTAGGGCTGTCTCTGCTTGCTGTTTACTTCTTCCAATTGTCTAAAACCTGAGCCAGCTGGTCACTTAGTTTTAGCCACAGATATGATAGCAGTCACAGCTGATGGCAGAGATATATTTTAGAAGGAATTTAGCAGAAACCAGTGGCCCTGAGGATGGAGCTATTCTTTCTTAACTGGTAATTATATTTCACATCTCTGTTAAGAGTAAAAATATAATCCAAGATAGATTAGCAGCTATATTCTTTACATTTGGAATATATATGTATATAAATATAGTTTTTTGAGGTAGGGTCTTGCACTAGCCTGGGCTGACCTGGAATTTACTATGTACTCTCAGCCTGGCCTCAAACTCATGGCAATTCTCCTACCACTTCCTCCCAAGTGCTGGGATTAAAGGCGGGCACCACCACACCCACCTGAGTATTTTTTTATTATTATAGGTTTTTCTGCCTTATAATACATAAAGAAAGCTGCCACTGTTGAAGCACAACTATGCATGTACACACTACAAAGGAGGGGCACCCCAGGAGGAGCACCCTGCCGGTCACCCCCATTTTCCTGTTTCAGCAACACAACTGCACCAATACACAGACAACTTCTCACTAAAAAGGCAGACTTCAAAGACAATGAGTACATGGAAATTTTTCTTTTCTTTTAATTGCTGTTCTTCTCTTAATACTTTCATACACATGTACAGTGCATTTTGATCTTATTCTCCCCAGTGGCCCTCCATTATCCACCTCTTCTTCCCACTGAAGCCTTCTTCCTGCTTCATCCCCATCTTTGTGTCCTGTCTCTGTTTGGTTTTGAGCCACTGAGTTAAGTCACAGTTAGAGGGTGGAAGGTTATTTACTGGAGAATGGGAAACTTACCGGTGGTTACACCATTGAAGGACATGACTTGTCTTTCCTCAGCACCTGTAAGATGCCATTATCTTTAACTCCCCTGGGACCAGTTTTTACTGTTGCATTCAGCTTCATGTTGGCACAAAGCACCTATCCAAGCAGCTTGTGGGAGGAAAGGGTTTATTTTGGCTTACAAGGGGAAGCTCCATATGGCAGGGGGAAATGTGATATGAACAGAGCTGGAACATCACCTCCTGACCAGCATTAAGTGGACAACAGCAACAGGGGAGTGTGCCAAAAACTGGCAAGAGACATATGGCTTAACACCTATAAGCCTGTCCCTAACAATACACCTTCTCCATTAGGCTCCAATTCCAAATTGCCACCAACTGGAAACCTAGCATTCAGAACACATGAATTTATGAATGACACCTAATTCAAGTAAACACATTAACTACTCTTGGAAGTGTGGAGTCTTATGAGCCCTTCCCTTATCCATGATGAAATGTTGATGGGCTCCATCCTGTGCTCAACATCAAGCTTGTTGTCTCAAGAAGACAGCATACATTGGGCTGGAGAGATGGCTTAGCATGAAGCCGAAGGACCCCCGTTCAAGGCTCAATTCCCTAGGACCCACATTATCCAGATATACAAGAGGGCGCACGCGTCTGGAGTTCATTTGCAGTGGCTGGAAGCCCTGGCATGCCTATTCTCTCTCTTTCTCTCTGTTACTCTCAAATAAATAAATAAAAACTAAACAAAAAAATTTAAAAAATAAAATAGCATGCATTATCCCTCCTTCCCATGATCTTGATTTTATATTCTTTTTTTCCAAATCTTTTATTAACAACTTCCATGATTGTACACAATATCCCATGATAATGCCCCCTAACCCCACTTTCCCCTTTGAAACTCCATTCTCCATCATATCCCCTCCCCCTCTCAGTCTCTTTTATTCTGATGGCATGATCTTTTCCTCCTATTTTGATCTTATATTCTCTATTTCCTCTGCCATGAGATTCCCTGAGCCTTGAAGCAGGTGCACTAGATGTCTTATTTACACAATAGTCACTAGTTCTCAGCAATTTTGTCAGCTGTGCATCTCAGCACTAGTTTCTTCTCATTACCGAAAGAAACTTCTGTGAGTGGAACTGAGAGAAGCAACACCACCAAAAAATAGTTAAGAAGCAGACTGACAATCTTTTTTTTTTTAAAGTTTTTATTTATTTATTTATTTGAGAGCAACAGACACAGAGAGAAAGACAGGTAGAGGGGGAGAGAGAGAATGGGCACGCCAGGGCTTCCAGCCTCTGCAAACGAACTCCAGATGCATGCACTCCCTTGTGCATCTGGCTAACGTGGGACCTGGTGAACCGAGCCTCAAACCGGGGTCCTTAGGCTTCATAGGCAAGCACTTAACCGCTAAGCCATCTCTCCAGCCCAACAGACTGACAATCTTATCACTGAACAAAGCATCAGCGGTAACCCCTATCTCCATCCCAGGGACTATGTAGGTGGCCATGGGCTTTTGACCAGGTTTGCAGTACCAGGCATGCATTCCTTCTTGGGAAGTAGGCTTCAAATCCAATCAGAAAGCAGTTGGTTCTCCTAACAGTCACTTTACTATTACACTGGTTGGTACATTGTATATGGCATATCCATTGTGGAGCACACAGTGTTCACAGTAGGGTAGAAATGTTAATCACTTTTACTTCCTAACACCTTGTAGGACTTTCTGACCCTTTGAAATCTGCCAGACATGAGGAAGCTTCCATAATTTCAGCTTGATTTCTCTGTTGTACAACTGAAGCATATGGTGTCCACAGTGATAGGGACTTACCATCTAGTCTTGCTGGACAACCAGGAGCAATGGCAATAGTCAATATTGTTTCAAGGGGCTCTCTAGCCTCTCTGACCAATTTGTTGGGAGGTTTCTTATCCCTGTCACTGGAATTTTTAAGTAATGATGTTTGGCTTCTGAGAGCAGCTTTATATATCTGTGTAGGGGGACTTTCATCCAAACATGTCTGCATTAATTTATATTTTAAATTGATTTTACAAATTGTGGGCAACTTCTTCATATGTCTTTAGCTTTGTTTTATCCACTTACCACCCCACCGACTGCCCCTCCCCTTGCATCTATCCTAGAATATCCTAGAATCCCACCATTACCCTTTCTCTATTTTTATCTATTTTCTGTGTTCCACTATTCCCCAACTAATCTCCTTCCCCTCCCCCGTGGCAGCTTTCTGTCTTCTGCATTCACTCTGACTTATGCCACACATCTAGGAATTAGAACATAGACTCCACATGTGAGAGACAACATGCAGCTCTGTGATTCTGAGCCTGGGTTACTTCACTCAGTTAAATTATTTTCCAGTTGTATTCAGGTATTTTGCATATTTCATAATTTCATTTTTATTTCCTGAGGAATAAAATTCCAACTGGATATAAGTATCACTTCTTCATTATCCATTCATCCAGACTGATTCCATCTCCTCACAGTAAACATGGCAGAACAAGCTTCTCTGAAGAGTGTAGACTTCTTAGGGTATATGCCCGGGACTATATAGCTGGGCCATATGGTAGTTCTATGTTTAACTCTTTGAGGATTATCCACACTGATTTCCTTGGTGTCCACGTCAGTCTGCACTTCCAACTGTGCATAAACGTTCCTCTTTCTCTTCACCTTTGCCACATCTATTGTCGCATGATTGCTGATGACAGCTGTTCTAACCAGAGTGAGATGGAATCTAAAGGTAGTTTTAATTTAAATTTCTCTCGTTGCTAAAGATGTCAAACACTTTGTAAAATATTTATTTGCCATTTTTATTCCTTCTTTCAAGAGCAGTGTTCAGGGCCAGGGAGATTGTATAGTGGATGGAGGTGCTTCCATGAAAAGCCTGCCTGCCCTGGCTTCATTCCTGAGCACCCAAATAAATGCCAATGTAGAATGAAAGTGGCATAAGCATCTGGCATTTATTTATAGGAGCAACAGACCTGAAAATTCCCTCCCTCCACAATAACACACATAGACACACAAATAAATAAGTAAAAAATTTTTTAAAAAGAATCCTTTTCTTGATTATTTTTACTTAGATTTTTTAGTTCTCTGTACATTCCACATATTATCTCATTGAAAAAAATTTGTTTCCATTCTGTATACCTAAGAAACAGGAAGAGAATTTAAACCACAGCTATTTGTCCCAGACTCCAAAAGTACACTCTTCACATTTTGCGAATTGCCAACAATTTGAGGGATGTTTATCTGCAACAATGAATAGTATGGTCCAGTCAACCCTTTGAAAAAGGAAATAGCTTTGATTTTAGGCTCGTTGCCTCATTCCAATATGAGCAGTTCCCATCTTCCTTGGCGAACAGTTATTTTACAATGACCATAACTGCAGTACAGTCGAGCACAGATCTCCTCATCTTGTTGACTCTTATTTGCTTTGGCTTCCATTATGAGTCAACCACAACTCATGTTCCTTTCCCAGGGAGCCATTTTGCTTTATCTCAATGGAACTCATGCCCACATCCTCCGTAAGCTGCTATTTATGGAGAACTATCTGATGGATCAAGAAAATGAACTACAGATTTAAAGAAAGGGCTGAAATTATATAGCAGGAAAGTTCTCTTTTCACAGTCACATGTTTGACATGTTACTACTAAAACTGTTTAACCACTACTAAGATCAAAACAATTACCTGATTTAATGTTTTATCTAGGGTCTAGTTTAGAAAGAATTAGGAGTTTGATGGATTAGACAGGCAAACACATATTTTAAAGCAACATGAAGGCTGAAGAGATGGCTCGGCTATTACAGTGCTTGCCTACAAAACCTAAAGACTGGAGTTCAATGCCCCAGTACCCACATAAAGCTAGGAACACAAAAAGTAGTACATGCCTCTGGAGTTACTCTCTGTCTCTCTCTCTCTCTCTCTCTCTCTGCTTGAAAATAAATATTTAATAAATAAAATATCTATATCTATATCTTTATCTATCTATCTATCTATCTAGCTAGCTAGCTAGCTAGCTAGCTATCTATCTATCTACACATATATGTTATAGAAAAAGCAACATGGGACTGAAGAGATTGCTTAGCAGTTAAGGCATTTGCTTGCAAAGCCAAAGGACCCAGAATCAATTCCCACGTAAGCCAGATGCAAAAGGGGGAGCATGTGTCTAGAGTTCATTTTCAGTGGCTGGAGGCCCTGGAGAGTCCATTCTCTCTCTCTCTCTCCCTCTCTCTCTCTCTCTCCCTCCATCCCTCCCTCTTTCTCTGTCAAATAAATAAAATATTTTTTTAAAAAGCAACATGAAAGAACACTGCATCTGAGCTCCCTTCATGGACTGCCACTTAGAGATGACATTTCATCACTTAGGTGAAGGCTGTAAACAGAGGGAACATGATTTGGAGGATGGCATTTTGGGTTCCAATGTTTACTACCTCTGTCTGATGAAGAATAGAGGGAAGACAGGGTGAAAGTGAAACATTGACAAGTAGAAACTATAGCTTGTGTGTGTGCTCCAGTCCTCTACCTATCATTTTCATTTTTGTCTCTCTGTAATAATCTTGCCCAATTTGTCATGCTGTCTCCAGAAAAAAACCACCTGATAAAAATAGACATTGTTAGCATCAAACATCTGAAGTAATTAATGAATGTATGAACATGTAATTAGAAAACATTTAAGTGTTTCTATTTGTACTTCATCATATATTTTATACATAGAAAATATGTAATCCTAACATAAAAACATTTTATTGACCTTTCCCAGCATACAGGCATTCTAAGGTCTTACCAAAAATCATAAAATAGATTCTAAAACGGAATTGGTGCCTAATAAAATCTAGCAGGCTGTTTCTCAGTATTTAATATTGTGAGTATCAAACAATGAGATTTTTTTTCATTTTTCCTGGTAGATTAGTTTCATCTGACCTCACTACTAAGAAATTCTGCTGTAAATAGTTTTTTTTTTTTTTGTTTCTTCTGTTCCAGGAGCTCAGATATGAATTTCTCTGCCAGTTGTATGAAATTTCTCCAATAGTTTTATCCATCTTATCTGATGATAATATAATTCATTCTTATCTTGACCAAACATACCAATAATTTATTTCAAGGAAATGGTAATACAAATACCTTTAAATACAAAGAATCATAGTTAGAACTATTTTGGGTTAAATATATATTTTTAAGAATATAGCAAACATGTTCCAAAGATCTTCGAGTTTTGGATAAACACAAGCCAAAAACTTGATACATAACTACCACACATGCAATAATTCACAAAAAAGTCCCCAAAATTATGTCAACATCACTGTCAGATAATGAGGAATCAGGAAGGCAGAATGAAAAAGTTGGCACTTCATCTTTTTTTTTTTTTAACTGAGATAGGGCTAGGTGTAAAGAAATGAATTAGAGGTAAGCATCGTGGACCAGTGGAAAATAGTATCAGTAGAGTCAGTGGAAAAGAAAAATCCAAAAAAATGTAATCATCTTTTTAAAAATATTTATTTACTTTTTATTTTATTTTATTATTTAGTTTAGTTTAGTTTTCTGAGGTAGGGTCTCATTCTAGCTCAGACTGACCTGGAATTCACTATGCAGTCTCAGGGTGGCCTTGAACTCTTGGCAATCCTCCTACCTCTGCCTCCCAAGCCTGGGATTAAAGGAGTACACCAAAATGGCCAGCATATTTATTTTTCTTTCTTAAAATATATTTTATGTATTTGAGAAAGAAAGAAATAGACAGAGAATGTGTGCACCAGGGCCTCCATCCACTGCAAATGAACTCCAGACACATGTGCTACCTTGTGCATCTGGCTTATGTGCGTCCTGGGGAATCAAACTGGGATACTTTGGCTTTTCACGCAAACACCTTAACCGCTAAGCCATCCCTCCAGCTATACTCATCTTTTTTATGTGTCACTCTCCTGTGAAAAGTAAGCATTTCATAAAGAAACCAATCTTTCCACCCTGGCATGGTTGTATCCTACCACAACCACCAATATATAGCACATTATTTATTTCATTGAATGGAAAGTGAACAAATAACTATTTCATTCACTGGATAAAGTAAGGGGAGCAATTGGTGACAAGGACACAAACAAGTTATAGTGACAATGCAGTGCAAAGGAAAAGTGAAAGTCACTGAAGAATTCTGAATAAAAAGTTAATATTAATAAACTATGCTTTGGGAAAAATAACCCGAGTGTATATCGTGGATAGATGTGAGAAGAAGACACATAGTTCCAAAGCATAAATAACACTAAATCTAAGTTATTTTAATAGTTCTTCCTGCTTTGACCCATGGTAACTGAAGACCTGTCCCCCTTGCTGACTTGGATCCCATAAGATTGAAATCCAAACCTGGAAACACATGGCCTGCCCACGGGGTAGATGTTCCACCCTTACCACCCTGTAGGGACTGGGAATCATCTTTGTGCCTGGGATAGATTTAATCCTTGGGACGTGTATGTTACTCTATCTACATCCCTTCCAACTATCTCCTGGAGCTAGCCTTCCTGAGTTTCCCTGATGTTCGGGTCAGTTTCCTGACAAGACTGGAACTTGACTCTTATTCTACATGGAAAAGTTGGAGCTCTCTTCTGTACCTTGCTTCTTGTGAGCCTAATTCCTCAAAAAATCTTAGTGCTGATTTCTTCCTTCATCCTTCCTGGTTTAGGACTCAGTTTCTTATGTGGTAATAGTGAATGTTGTTACCTCAAGACATACAGACTGAAGTGCTAATTATCCTAGACCTAATGACTTAAAAATTGATTACCCAGTTGGCTTTTTGCTTCTCTGTCATTAAAAACTTCCTGTACCAACTGGAAAGACCACCTTTGATGAGATGGATAAATAATTAATAAAGCCCCAAACCTGGGTAAACACAGAGCGGGGACATTTCTGGAATTAAAAGTCAATCTAATATTTTTAGTTTTTCTTGTTGATAAAAAGGCATTTAACTTAACAAAATAAAATTCAGAAAGGGACAGCTTGAAAAAAAAAGAAAATATGACTTTTAGGGACTACATCAATTTGAGAAATTAGTAACATCGTCAGTATGCCCATGTAGGCGTTAAAGAACATTTGGAGCTTAAAAAAAAAGGTCACATCCAAAGATAAAACAGGATGAAGAGATTTACTTAATCAAGTCATACTATTTGTGATTGAATGGATAACATCACAAAAGAAAAAAATTCATAGACTGCATAGTAGAAAATCTTGGTAAATAATTAAAGAAAGTTGGGTGAAAAAAGGCTGAAGAAAACTAAGAGAATACTTCACAAATAAGCCAACACCTCTTCAAATTCCCTAAATAAGGTAGGGTTAATGATTTGTTTGGTGATGTTCAGACAGAGCTTGGCATTTGTCTTTGTGGATATATTTCCAAGAATGCTCCTGGGGCAGAAGCCAAATGGAAAAAGATATGAAGTAAGGAAAGGCAACAAACTCAACAGAATCAAGAACGCACACAAGATTTTAGAACTCTGAATGAAGGAGGACAAAAGTGCAGAGGTCAAGAAGAACTGGGTTGCAATGAAATTTTCATCTGGCATGGTAATGGCTTTATGGAAAGGAGTGACTAAGCTTGCATCTTATTTTGTAGCTAAACTGAACTGCTGGTGTGGTACAGGTACCTTTTAAAGAGATACAAGAGAGCACGTGAGACATCTTGTCAGAATCCACTGGGTAAGTTTTCATGGGAGAAAATGAAGGAAGATTGTTATAAAACCTTAGTGCTTCCAACTTCCTTGACTCATTTTCTCTGTAATAATTTCTAATTCTATGCTTTATGTAATTCTTACTTCGACACTATTCTCTACCTTTGTAGAAAGTAAGGACTCCAAACAAACACTTCCTTCACAGCTGCATTTCAGGAGGTGAGGACATGGAATGGCTCCCTAGACTAACTTTTGACTTACATTTCCATTTATTATGAGCTCCCCTAGCAGACGAAATGTTATGCTATAGCCAAACTCCAGCCAGGAAGGCTTTGCTCCAAGAGAAGAAACATTACTACTGTTTGTAAAGCAATCCCTGTCATCTAACATGCTGTGGCTATGGGACTATGTACCCATATCAAAAAATATAGCATGGGAGAATAGGGTGGAAAAACACCACCAGTAACAGCAACAGAAAATGCTTCTGAGTTTTAACTATTAAGCTCTGATCCTATCTACTTGTATGTCTATGAAAAAAGTCACTTATCTCAGGCTGGATAGATGACTCAGTGTTTAAAGTGTTTGTCTGAGAAACCTAATGACCCATGTTCAACTCCCAAGATCCTACATAAACCAGACACACAAGGTGATGCAATTGCAGTGGCTGGAAGCCCTGGTGTGCCAATTCTCTCTCTCTTTCTCTCTCTCTTGCTCTCTCTATCTCTCATAAAAAGTTCTTATCTCTCTACATCTTAGACTCTGGGATTGTGCATATTAAAAATTATAGGACTGGAGAGATGGATTAGTGATTAGGGTGCTTGCCTGCAAAGTCCAAGGACCCGTGTTTGACTCTCCAGGTCCCACCTAAACCAGATGCACAGTGATGCAAAAGCACAATGTCTCACATGCACATGAGGGGAAGCATGCATCTGAAGTTCATTTGCAATGGCTGAAGGCCCTGCCATCCCCATTCTCTCTCTCTCTCTCCCTTCCTCTCTCTCTCTCTCTCTCTCTCTCTCTCTCTCTCTCTCTCTCAAATAAATAATAAAAAATAAAAGTAAACAACAGTACCCATGTAAAGCTAGATGTACAAACGGGTGCATGTATTTAGAGTTAATTTGCAGTAGCTGGAGGCACTGATGCACCCAGTATTTGTCTATCTTTTTCTGCTTGCAAATAAATCAATAAAAATAAAAGATATCTAAAAAAATAAACACTGATATCATAATATATTTAAAGCACTGGCAAAGTCCTATGGCATGGTAGGTGTTCCAAAATGATATCCATTCATTCTATCAGAAGTATATCTTCAGGCAGGAAGTACGTCCATCTACATAGTGCAGGTGGCATACACCTTCAACAACAACACTTTTACAACAAGGAAGAACTTAGAGCAAGCCTTCTTTCTTTCTGCAGTGAACCATTCAACATGGGAAAAACTCTTAACTGCTGCCAGAAAATGTCACATTGGTGAGGTGATTTTTAAACAATGGACTCTGGTTTATTCCCATGAATTTAGCTTATAGATGCTTGACCTTTCTGCCAATGATTTTAATTGTTTGGGTTGATATCCGTCCATGTATCCTGAGTCTCCCGAGCTCAGCCAGCTCCCCACTTATTTTTGTCTTCTCCCTCCAGTTAGTCATAAAATGAGATTCTTCAGGACACACGATGCTCATGTGGTCCTTACCCAGAATACCTTCTTCTTGGAGTGCCCCAATGTCCACTTTGAACCACAGGCCAAATCACGTCTCCCGTTCTAATGCTTCTGCTCCCGTTCTCTATAATGTCATGCAAGTGAACCAGTGCCCCCATCCACAATACAGCTTTTGTTGTGTAATTTAGGATTCCTGGCTTTCTTTCTGACCTTGTTCACTATGTTGCCCAGATGCCTTCCATTATCCGGAGTACTCACAGTGCTGGATGTCCATTCATCCTGAGGTTGGCTGTATCACATTACTTGGGGCACCATCCCTGAGTGTGCATGCACTCTCTGTATTGCCTAATTATTTAACACCCATAACCTTCCTTTCATACATAACGAGCCCCCATAGCCTGGAAATCACTAACTATATCTTTATTTAGCATCTCCTAGGTGTCAAGTTTGGACAAAGAACAACAACCATCTGAAATAGTGGTGACCATGTGCAATAAAAGAGCTCTTGCCAATGAGCATAAACCATTTGGGGCATTTTTTTTTCATTAGATTATATAATGATGATGCTTTTCTCTTTAATGAGCTTTGTTAGAACACTGGGGGGGGGCATAGATTTAAGAGTCCATTTATATATTTTTATTTGCTCTAAAGATACCAACACAAAATTTTACGTTAATGTGAATAACATTGGCGTCCTAGGAAAACTGACAATTTAACCTCATTTACTGGAAAAAATCTCTCACAGGTCTGAAATCGTCATGTTAGCAGAGTTGTCTCCCTCAGGAGGCTGAGGATGAAGCTGCACCATGCCTCTCTCTGAGCGTTTGGCATACGAAGGCAAATTATTGATGCCCCTTGGCTTGTGAAGGTTATTTCTCTTATCTTTCAGTTGCTGAGAGGCATATGTCCTGTGTGCCCCTGCCTTGATCCAATGTAGACTCAAATTAATTGGCAATGGTCTGATTTTATGTTGAAGTCTCAAACAGACATGAATTTGAATATCAGTGAGAAGACTAGGAAAGCACATAGCTTAAAAAGTGCTTAGGACAAACTTAAGACTTAATGACTAGAAGTTTACTGGTTTTAGTGGTTTTCTGAATGGCTAGTTATCACAGAGCATGCAGGAGAAGCCCATGCCAACTTACTATGTCCGTGTCTCTGTTTCTTCCCCTCACTCTAAACAGTTTAAAGAGCAGGGCTCAAGGCAAGTAAATTCAGCCCTGAAATTAATTAATTTGTAAATTACATTACTTCCCCTGAAATATAAACTGGGAATTAGCAGAGCCTTCTAATACTTGAATCAATTTTTGGGCCAAACTGTGCTATGCACTTATAATAGATCTCCCAGTGTTTCATTAGTAATGGGAGAACTCAAAGCTGCTTCAAATTAAGCAGTGGTTTCAGTGTTTGTTTTAATTATACACTTCTCTCTGCTCAGTGTTTGGGGAACCACTGACTGCTACTTCTCTGTTCTTTTCTAAACTTTTATTTGAAAATTATGTCATTTGTTAGTCATGGAGATCTTCAGGGTAAAATACCTTTTATTAAATACCAGTTGTGATTGTGCAACAATATAGGAAAGTAAAACTCAAGAGATAAAGAAATTACCTCTAGAAAGCATTTCTGTTTCTCCCCATGACAGCTGCCATTCTCCTTCCCTAGCCAACCCCTGATTTGTTCTTCATTCCTTCAAATCAGCAGTTACATTTCTTCAAACACTAAAGATATGTTTATAGATTATTATAGTTCAAACTTCGGTTTAGGGCTGGAGAGATGGCTTAGCAGTAAGGTGCTTGCCTGCAAAACCATAGGACCGAGGTTCAATTCCCCAAGACCCATGTAAGCCAGATGCACAGGTGGCGCATGCATCTGGAATTTGATTGCAATGGTTGGAGGTTCTGGAGTGCCCATTCCCTGTCTCTTTCTGGGTCTCTGTCTCTGTCTCTGTCTCTGTCTCTGTCTCTGTCTCTATCTCTATCTATCTCTATCTATATCTGCCTTTGTCTTTCCCTCAAATAAATAAATAAAAATGTATTTAAAAATAAGTTTACATTATTTTAAAATTGGATGGATAGTATTCAACCTTAAAGAAAAAGACTATCTTCTCATGTGCAGTAGTGAATCTGGAGGACACTTAGTGTGAACTAAGTGGATTTAGCCAGGCAGCATGGAGGGCAAATCCTGCATAATTTCACATTTACAAGGTGGGGAATAGTCACACTGCTGGAAATATAAACTGGAGTGGGGATTACTAAGGAGGGTCGGGGGTGAGAGAGAAGAAAACAGTGAGTGTCTGTTCAATGGCATAAAATTTGATTCAAAGTAAGCTTGAGGAGTGTGCTATTCAGTACTGTGCCCAGCTTTAACCTTTTGTTGCACGCTTAAACAGTTACCAATTATAGATCTTAAGTTAAGTGTTTTTACCACAATAAGACAGTTGATCTTCCACTACTCTGTCCAGTCACGTGACACTGATTTACTAAAACATAAATTACAACATTTCCTTATAATGCAGTAGTCAAAATGACAGCTTAGGTAATATTAAGAACAAAATTTTGAGAGGTCTATAGTGCCAGCCATCAATATAAGTGGCTTTTATCAATTACCCAATTTCATCTTCATGGCACCTCTGTATTATAAAAGTTTTCATGTTGTGAACAGTGAAATTCAAAAAAGAGTTAGTGATTGAGTAATCTCCCCAACTCAGCTCACCCAGCTAGTGAATCACAAAGTTCTAAGAAAATCATGGGAAGTGCAGGAGGGAAAGAAGCTCAGATTAAATCATAAGCTTGTGGAAAAGGAAGTAAATTGTGAAACAAGAATTCATGTTATTATTGATTTTATACTACGTTAGGTGGACAGAAATGCATTATACTTTAGGAAAGTATTGTGCAAAAACAGGACCAAATAGTTAAAAGGGTTAGTTCTAGAAAATGAGAGTAACAAGTGGGGAGAGGAGAGGTGGCTTAGTGGTTAAGGTGTTTGCCTGCAAAGCCAAAAGATCCTGGTTTGACTCTGCGAGCCCCATGTAATCCAGATGCACAAGGAGGCACATGCATCTGGAGATCATTTGCAGTGGCTGGAGGCCCTGGCAATCCCGTTCTCTCTCTTTCTCTCTTCCTCTCTCTCTCTCTCTTTCTTAAATAAATAAATAAATAAATAAATAAAATATATTACAAAACTTAATACATTCATTATAGCTGTGAGTCTCTCAAAGTGGGATAGTTGAGGATTGACAGATAATCATTGTTCTTTCTATTCCTTTATTTGATAGAGGCACATTTGTCCTACATTGCAAGATTGAGGCATTCTGTGACCTCAGGTAGGGATGATTAGATACATTTCTTTCTCTAGGCTATTTTTTCTATGAATCTGGATAGGCTATTAAAAAGGGACTAAATATCTGAATTATGTTGTCTTTTCATCTTGTACATTATTTTTGCCTCTTACCCCCATACTGAATAGGTCCCTATTTAACTACTTTGAGGCACATTATAGGAAACAATCTCCTGAAACATATATTTAGCTGATAATGTTGTAGAAAACCCTGTTATGCACATTTTTCCAGTTTTTTTTTTTTCAATGAGAACTGACAGAAATAGTTCTCAAGTTTAAGGTTGTTTGATTCTTCTCAGTGATCACTTTTTTGTTACTACATGACACCTTGAGACAGCTGACCAACCATGACGATTTTTGTGGTCAGTAGGAGTTTCACAATGCATCTATTTCGTATCACTAGGAAATAACAGTCCCTTTGGAATGTGCTTTGCCCACCAAACACTCCTGGTTTCTTCTTGTTTTTCTCACCTTTACTTCCCTGGATTTGTTAACCTCCCTTTTAAAACCATGTTTGTCTTATATTTATGCATATTAATACCCACCTTAAACCTTTCTGAGAAGGAAAAAGAAAAAATATTTTATCAAATTTAATGTGGACATATTTTTAGTTTTTAGAAATCTCAGTTAAATTACAAATAGTCAATTTTAAATTACTCCTGAGTTCTAAGATGTCAATTAGAGAGCTTAAGGTGCTTTTCAATATATCCATAAGTTTCTACTCAGAGTATAAACATCTTATAATTAAATGAATGAAATCAAAATACAAATTATTGCAATTAAGAATGTTGTTAAAACTTAATTTTTCAAGGCATTTAGATGATAGATAGGGAAAATAGGCCTTACCTTTACCTTTAGGAATTTAGAATCATGACTAATAGGGCTGAAGAAGTTGCTTAGTATTTAAGGTGCTTGCCTGTGAAGCTTACAGACCGAGGTTCAATTCCCCAGTACCCAAATAAGCCAGATGCACAAAATGGCCCATGCATCTGGAGGCCCTGGTGTGCCCATTTCTCTCTCTATACCTGCCTTTCTCTCTCTCTCCAACAAATAAATAAAAATATTTTAAAAGAATTATGAGTAACTATATCTCAAAAGACTCACACTATCTTTCTATCTTTCTAAGAACATGAAAAAAAATTTATTCTTTTTTGAAAATAGGTGAAGTAAAAGCATTTCAAAAGGGGCTTTTTTCACTTTGAGATAAACAAAAGAGAGTTCTCAGGAGCTACTAGAATTTAACCAACTCACAAAATATTCCAAATTGTATATTTATACTTGACTTATTAATCTTTTCAGGTTTAAGTTTACTAGGAGGCAACAATGGCCTCTGTGATGTCCAGCTGTAATAAAGCTGAAACTTTCAGCTTAAACATCTTAATTAAAAGCATGCAAGTTTCAAAAATGTTAACACGGTGTCAGTACTTGCCTTATTATAAATGAGGTTTCTCAGACTAAACTCCAGGAGAAAATGTATAGATTCATCATTTATCTTTTCTCCATCTTTAAAGCCAAAGTTCATCTACCCTTTGTATAAGAACACAATAATCATCTAGAATTTTCCACACATGTAATTGTCATAACATGTCAGAAAATCCAGACACATACATGGCATAGAATTATTACTTTCCAGCTGCCAGGATCATAACTACTCTGTCACACAAGCTGTTGGTGCCATATTGCGATTCTAGCTGTTTCTTTGATATAACTAATCACGTCCAATGTGTCAGACCAAAATCTTTATCATCTTTGTCAGGGTAAGGGACTCCCTTTTGTTAGTCTTAGGGCATTGATAATTACAGATATTATGACTTCAGAATTAGAAATTTCAGGAGAAAACTATTTCATGTGACATAATCAGTTAACTAGGGCAAATACATTTTTCTCAACAAATACAATGACTGAAATACATGAAATCTTATTTCCATTAACTCTCATCATTTTTAAAAGCAAATATATTTTGAGATGATTAATTCCTATTTTAAATTTTCCACTATTTATATAATTTAATAATACCCTGTGAAAATAATGCTGATACCCAACTTCTTCAGTAGTTTTCATGAAAGTTTGCACTTAATTTTGAAAAGACAGATCTTGTACTTCTATATTTTTTAGGGTTTTTAAAAAATTATTTTTATTTACTTATTTGAGAGCAACAGAGAGAGACCGACAGAGAGAGAGGGAATGGGTGCGCCAGGGCCTCCAGCCACTGCAAACAAACTCCAGACATGTGCGCCCCCTTGTGCATTTGGCTAACGTGGGTCCTGGGGAATCGAGCCTCGAACCTGGGTCCTTAGGCTTCACAGGCAAGTGCTTAACCGCTAAGCCATCTCTCCAGCCCCCCCCCCCCTTTTTGTTTTGAGGTAGGATCTCACTGTAGCTCAGGCTGAACTGGATCTCACTGTGTAGTGTGAGACTGGCCTCAAACTCAATTTTTTACTTTTTTACATGTGTGTTTATTCGTGGCACATGTGTATTGTGGCACATGTGTATGAGTTGTATGTGTGTTTATAAGTATAAAATGTGAGCAATGGCCAGGTATGGTGGTACAAGTCTTAATCCTAGCACTTGGGAGGCAGAGGTAGGAGGAGCACCATGAGTTTGAGGCCAACCTGGAACTACAGAGCAAGTACCAACTCATCCTGGGCTGGAGTGAGACCCTACCATTTTTTTTTTTTTTTTAAATAACAATGTTCTGGAAGACATAGTAACCAAATAACATTATACATTCCTTCTTGATACTCGTAGAGTTTATCAATCTATGATCAGCTTTTTCTCCATTCAAAATTGCTTGCCTGCTTGATCCTTAGTTGGCAGAGGTGGTAACAGGAAGGGAAGGTGGTGGAGGCAATAGACTGTAGAGCAATGAGCATCACATCGGGGGCAGCAGCAGGAGAGCTACGGTGATGAGAGGGCAGTGGAGGAGCTCTGGAGAGCAGTTGGGCAGCAACATGGAAAACAGACAGCAGAGACAAGGGTTATAAAAGGCAGACCAGAAAAGCCCACTTTAGAGAAGCCCTTTATTGTGCCTAATGTTACAACATCAGAGGGAAAGCACAAGAGGATGTCTCTTAGCTGACCCACATGGTGAGTTGAAAATCTTTGGAAAGATGTCCGTGCCTATCAAAGCAACATTTCATGCGAATGAAGGACTGTGCTGATAACAATCAGGGCACTGGCCCTAATGTACTTGTAATGAAGAGCTGAGTTTTGCACCAATCTCAGAGCTTCTGTTGGCACCAGCCTAACTGGAAGTTGCTGCAGGGTCATCTAACATTCATGAAGGCTAGTGGTGGGAAAGTCTGGCAGAAGCTGGTTGAAACAGTTGTGGCTTGTTTAGCACCTTTAAGAGTGAGAGTTATGCTTCAGCAAGAAGCAGCTGCAGTTGCATGCAGCTTCCGCAGGCCTCAGTAGAGTATTCAAAGCAGCTGGTGTTGGCATGGAGACCTTCTGGCTAGTTACTGGGCGGATTGTCTTTTATTCAAGGAAGCTGGGACACCAGGAAAGGGTGTGTCAGAGTCAGGATGTCAGATCTCATTTTGCAGCATTTTACCTATTTAGTGAAAAAAAAAATAAACATTACCAAAGGTGTCTAGAATGGAGACTTTTATCATTAATAATAATTCAACAATATTTGACAATGCTGTAATAATATGTAACTCCTGTTGCAATGTCCCATGGAGAGGTATCTCCCTATAATCTCTCATTTGAATTATTTTGTACATTTCAGCCTAGGCTGCTTTAAAAAATACCAAATACATGGAATGAATTTATTGATTAACATGCTGACTGCTCTAATATTGGTTGTGTTTCTTTGGAAATCGTTGACTAATACAAGAATTAGTAACACAAATCGAAGTGTAGTACTGGTATAAAAATACCTCACAATGTTTTAAAAGTTTAGTAAATAAGTAGGGAATATGTTATTAGAATGTTGAGATATCTGATAGAAACCAATATTGCCATGAGGGGTTTTTTAAGTGATTTGTGTATGGCTGAAGGAAAGAGGAAAATGAAGACAGTTTTGATCATCTTAGACATTGCACAAATGAATGTGTATATAATGTTTGTAAAGATGTGAGCAGTAAACAAGTGCATTCTGATGAATTATCCAATACCACAGGGAAATAACTGTCCAACAATGGGGGAAAACAATCCTTGATAGAAAGTAGAAAAAGCTTGGCTGTACCTCGTTTGTTTCCCCATGTTTATGATAGGTAGAAATGGTAAAGATAAAACTAGGCATTGAACTTGGAAGAAACTTGGTGCCAACCTACTAAATAGCAAAATTTGTGAGTAGTAAGACTGTTTGAGGATGGAATTCAGAATACAGAAAACTCTCAGACTGCCTATCTATACTACCAAACCTGATTAAGCATGCTCAGAGGAGAGCACTGGGGAACTGAATGTCTGACCAGAAGAGCAGCGTGAGGGTGAAACGACCACAGGGCAGAGCACTGTGGGCCGACGCCACATCCAGGAAAGCTTCAGGGAGAGGACTGCTGCTCTCCTGTGTCCGGAGGGCAGCTCTTCCACCCCAGTGTGCTGGAAGATGCGATTTACCAAACAGGATGATTCCTGGGCATTAAAACATAAAGGAAACGGTCTTTCTAGAGCTTGGACCTCAAGAGCTGGCTGTTCTTCCTTCTGTCATGCTTGGCTTCCATGGAATGGTGAACTAACTTTCGCATGCCACACTCACGGTTGTATTTTAGAAGCACATATTGTATTCGGCCTCACAGGATCAACAAGGAAGAATTTGCTTTACTTTATTTAAAATTTTTTTTGTTGTTGTTGTTCATTTTTATTTAAGAGTGACAGACAGAGAGAGAAAGAGGCAATGAGAGAGAAAGAATGGGCGCGCCAGGGCCTCTAGCCACTGCAAATGAACTCCAGATGCGTGCGCCCCCTTGTGCATCTGGCTAACGTGGGTCCTGGGGAATCGAGCCTCGAACCGGGGTCCTTAGGCTTCACAGGCAAGTGCTTAACCACTAAGCCATCTCTCCAGCCCTGCTTTACTTTATAATGAGGTTCACACAGACCTGATATAAGATGTTTAGATGATAGCTTGTATGTTAGGCTTTAGAGTTGTTGGAATAAGACTTTTGGGTTAAGATGAAACTTTCATGTGAAAAGCGCATGAATCTGAGGGTCATGTGACTGAGTTCTATGTACTAGATGGTTGTGTTTCACCAAACTCCATTCTGCCGAAGCCCTGACAATCACTGTGGCAGTGTTTTGAGAAGTGTAGCTCTCGTGAGGTAACTAGGTCAAGAAGATGGGCTCCGCATAGATGAGATTGTTGCTCTTAGAAGAAAAATAAACAGGGTTTCTCTTTCAGGATATAGCAAGTTGATGTCCAAGAACTGAAAGAGAGAGAGAAAGAGAGATGGGCCTCACGAGGAATCCAAACAACCAGCACTTTCATCTTGGACTTTCCAGACATCAGAACTATAAGAAAGATTCTGTTGTTCAAGTTGCATTGTTCTTGATACTTATATGTTTTTTTTTCCCAATTTATGGCATTTTCAAATACAATTTGATTTTGTGGATTGGATTCCTATTTCTCCTCCCACTCTTTCTCTCTTTCTTTCCAATCCCCCCACCCTATGTTTTCCCTCTTTCTGCTTACATGTCACATACAGCCTTTTGCCCATTCCCCCATCTTCCAGCTAATCTCTTTATATTCACTTTTGGTTACAGTTCTATCTTTATAGGTTTTATCCATATTTGCATATATAGATATATAGATATTAAACACACACACATATATAATACAGATAATATATCTGAATATATAATAAGATATATCACAAGTTAAGACCCATATATCAGATGGAACATGTGGTTTAGTCTTTCTGAGTTTCAGTTACTTCATTTAATCTGTGTTGCAGTTAGCTACACATTGCTGACAGAAAGCACCTGACCAAAAGCAGCTTGTGGGAGGAAAGGGTTTATTTTGGCTCACAGACATGAGGGAGAATTCTATGATGGCAAAAAATAATCATAGTATGAAGAAAGGCTGGACATCACCTTCTAGCCAAACTCAAGTGGACAATAGCAGCAGGAGAGTGTGGAAAACACTGGCAAGGGGAAGCTGGTTATAACATTCATAAGCCTGCCTCCAATAATACACTGCCTCCAGGAGGCTCCAATTCCCAAATTGCCACCAGCTGGGGACCCAGCATTTAGAACACATGAGTTTATGGGGGACATCTAATTCAAACCAACACATTATGATTTTGTTGTTGTTGTTGTAGCATTTGGATATGATGAAGGTTGCTGAAGAGCAGGGAGTTCTGTGTTATATAAAGTTCTATGAATGATTGTGAGGCAAAGGCAGGCTGGGAAGCCTAAGTCTAAATAATACCACCTGACAGTGCTAGGCATGAGTTGGAAGAAGATATTGTTTTGTAAGCTCTGTGATTTGGTACAGATGTAGCAAGTGATGAAGATGATTCCAGCAATAAATGAACATGGAAAGTCAAAGAGCAACACCAAACAGATTTTTTTCCTAGTCGAAGTTTTGGATATAATAGCTAGTATGATTAAAAATATAATTAACTTCAGATGATAAACAAAGTACTGCAAAACAGTGAAGTAGAATTAATATAGAAGAAAGTTGTGACAGAGAAGAGATAAGAGAAAATTCCATTTTAACAGTGGATAGTCATATCTGTAAATGTCTATGTTTCATAAAATTAAAAAATAAATATTATATATCACTGTACATTATTTTTTTCTTTATAATGCAGCATAGTATCCTCTGTTTTATTCATGAGTTCTCATCCTTCTTAGGGCTGGTTAGGATTATTCCATTGCAGTGAAGTACTGGGATTTACTTCACTGATCCTAAGACCCAACAGAAAAGCAGGCAAAGCTCAAGGACAAGTGAATTAATGACCAAGTTCTTATGGTCAATAATCACATGAAATAGCATCTAGCCTCCTTAAGAATTGTAAACAAGTATTAAAACAATGCTGAGATTCCATTTCTCATCAAGAAGATTAATACTCATAATACTTACTTTTGTCAGGGTTTAAGGAAAAGTAAATGAAATGATGTCAATTGGGATTAATTAAAATTTCAGTCCTAGAAACTTTTCCTGTTTTCGTCTGTATAAAGATACCCATTGGTGTTTACTATAGCATTAAAATCAAGCTATCCATTGATAAATAACTTTATGTAAGTATTCAAAAAATGATTGGAAAATGTTTAAGTAGGCTATTGAATTTTAATTATTTTTAATTACCTATCCAGAATCATTCCCAGAGGAAACAGCCTTCTGAATGCAGTTCATATTATGGTTACATCATAATATCAAACATCAGCTTTCAGGGTCAGGCTGGAGAAATGCCTCAAGTGGTTAAGAAGCTTGTCTGCAAGGACTAACAACCCAGGTTCAATTCCCCAGTACCCACATAAAGCCAGATATACAGAGTGGTGCATGCATCTGGAGTTTGTTTGCAGTGGTTAGAGGCCCTGGCATGACCATTCTCATTCTCCCCCCCCCCCCCCCGTTTCTCTGTCTTTCTCTCTCCCCTTGCAAATAACAATTTTTTTTAAGTTTTTTTAATACATTTTTATTTATTTATTTATTTGAGAGTGACAGAAAGAGAGAGAGAGAGAATGGGCATGCCAGGGCTTCCAGCCACTGCAAACGAACTCCAGATGCGTGCGCCCCCTTGTGCATCTGTCTAACGTGGGACCTGGGGAACGGAGCCTCAAACCGGGGTCCTTAGGCTTCACAGGCAAGTGCTTAACCACCAAGCCATCTCTCCAGCCCAAATAACAAAATTTTTTTATTAAGATTTTGGTGCTAGAGAGATGACTCAGCAGTTTATGTGCTTGCCCATTAAAACCTAATGACTCAAGTTCAATTCCCCAGTACCTATGTAATTCCAGATGTGCAAAGTTTGCATGCAGCTGGAATTGTTCATAGTGGCTGGAAGCCTTGGTGCTCCAATTCTCTCTCTCTCTCTCTCTCTCTCTCTCTCTCTCCATATATATATATATATATATATATATATATATATATATCTTTCTCTTTTTTGGGGGGTGTGGAGGTTCACACCTTTAATCCCATCATTTGGGAGGCTGAGTGAGGTAGGAGGAGTCACTGTGAGATCAAGGCCGGCCTGAGACTACATAGTAAATTCCAGGTTAGCCTGGACTAGGTTGAGACCCTACCTGGAAAAACAAAAAAAGAAAAAGAAATGAGATTTGATTTCTACTTAATTGAGGGTCACTTCATACTATCCATTGGCTTTCTGTTTTAAATACTTCACTCTTTCAGAAACATGTTACTTACTCTCCCAGATTCTATGAAAACATATTTATTTCCACTGTTTTTCTTAAAATATTATAACTATTTGGGCTGGAGAGATGGCTTAGCGGTTAAGCGCTTGCCTGTGAAGCCTAAGGACCCTGGTTCGAGGCTCGGTTCCCCAGGTCCCACGTTAGCCAGATGCACAAGGGGGCGCACGCGTCTGGAGTTCGTTTGCAGTGGCTGGAAGCCCTGGCGCGCCCATTCTCTCTCTTTCCTTCTATGTGTCTTTCTTTCTGTGTCTGTCGCTCTTAAATAAAAAATGAACCAAAAAACTTTAAAAAAAAAAAAAAGAAAAGATTATAACTATTTAATATCTCTATCACACCATCCATGGCTCAGGGGCTATTGCGGAAGAGGAGGCGGAAAGAATATAAGACCCAAAACGTAGGATTCCTTACAACGTGCTCCTCCAGACACAAAATACCTAGATATCCATGACCTCATAGTGCCGGACACTACACAAGACCATCATAATAAGAGGAAAAGATGATGACATCAAAATAAAAGAGAGACTGATTGAGAGAGGGAGCAGATAGGATAAAGAATGGAGTTTCAAAGGGGAAAGTGAGTGGGGGAGGGAATTACCATGTTGTACTGTACTCTCAAACAGTGAGCCAAAATAATTCTCCTTCTTTCAATTACTTTTATCATGTATTTTGTCACAGTAACAAGAAAAGTAACTATTATACACACTGAAATATAAAGATACCTTTTACTTTTTTAAAATTTATTTTAAAGCAGAGAAAGAGAGAGATTGGGGGGGGGGTGATGGGGGAGAATGGGCCTACCAGGGTCTCTAGCCACTGCAAATGAATTCCAGATGCATGAGCCACCTTCTGTATCGGCTTATGTGGGTACTAGGGAATCAAACATTGTCTATTAGGCTTTGCAAGCAAGTGCTTTTAACTGCCAAGCCATCTCTCTAGCCCTAAAGATGCATTTTAATAGTTTTATATACTTTTAAATATATTTCATGTGCTTATAAATGTTTTACATGGATAAAATTTACAAAGTTTGCTTTATATTTTAATAGAATTGGTATGATTAAGTTGACACTAAAATCAATAATGAATTAAAAAATCGTATTATATCTTAAGTATATAAATATTAATTTATATCAAAGCTAAGCAATATAGGCAACTCAATAAGCCAATGGTTATAGACCATTTTGTTCAAGGATGACTATGTGAGGTATCAAGTTCAATGCACTGACTTTTCTCAGAGTGCAGCATATGCTTAGCATTTTGCTCATTAATAGTAGTGTGAATCAATTAAAAGACAAAAGACCAACTTAGGTTTTACATGGTGCTTCTCACATTTTCAACACAAACTGGCAAAATGTTACCTTCAAAATTTGATTAGTGGCAGCCGGGTGTGGTGGTGCATGTCTTTAATCCCAGCACTGGGGAGGCAGAGGTAGAAGGATTGTCATGAGTTGGAGGCCACCCTGAGACTACTAAGTGAATTCAAGGTCAGCCTGGGTAGGACAAAACCCTACCTCAAAAAAACAACAAAAAAAAAATTGATTATTTGCATTTATAAACAAGGTGAAAAATAATTAGCAAAGACTAAAAATAAATGAGACATAAAAGCACAAACTGAGCTGAAAACCTTGAAAATATTTTACGACAGAAATCTCTTTTTTGTCACTATCAATAAGACTTTTCCCTGTTGGCCTGTGACAAGGCATATTATTAGCCCATTTGGCAAGAACTAGACATTCTACTGAGAGTGTTTCCTGGGTGGTATTTTGGGAGTGCCTAGTCCAATTTCTGCCTCTATTTCTCTTTGCTAATGGCCCTATATGAACTCTTTCTTAGTATCTTCCAAACAGAGAATCATAGTATTGAACTTCTTAAGTCCCTCATGGCTTAATTTTATTGAATCAAAATCTATTAATAATCCAAACAGACCTCATCAAACCCTGCTCAATCCACCATTTTCTTTCCTGGATTCTAATCTAATTTCTTTCAAATAAAAGATTCCTTCTAACCAATGTTCCCTTTAATTTTACCTTAATATCCCTTATGCCTATGCATATCAATTCCCTTTAATAGATTTTATTCAGGCTTGGAGATACTTCAGTCAAGCATAAGGACCTGACTTCAGTATGGAGAACCCCTGCTAATAAAGATGAGCATAGTAGTACAGACTCATAATCCCAGTGCTGGAGAGGCAGAGATAGGTTGGTCCCAGGGGACTCTGTCCAGGCAGTCTGGTTCACCTGGTGAGCTTAGCACAATGAAAGGACCTGTCTCCAAAAAAGGTGAACTGTGTTTCCTAATGAATAGAACCTAAGGTTCTTCTCTGGCTTCTATATTCTCGTGCACATACATGCACAGTCACATGTGCATGCACACACACACATACACACAAGATTAATTCATTTTTATAAAATTCATGTGATGCTATAAAATGACTATTAATTTAAGAAAAGAATGTTTTAAAACTATCAAATCTTTTCTTAAAAAAAAAAAAAAAAAACTTTGGAATTCATGTGGAACCGAGACAAGTACAAACATCTATATACTTTCTCTGCCTCTGTATCCCAGAACATTAGTCACATTAGAAAACATCTGAAAGTAGTGCATTTTCCTTCTGGCTGAGCTCCAGATCTGGGGAGGACTTAAGCCTGGAAATTTTTCCACAATAACGGTATGACAAATCATTACTAACAAGTCTTGGGGCGTCTTCCCATTAGCATGTACTTTGAGTTACACAAAGTAAATTAGGAAATGTCTCATGCAGGGAACTAGAACACGGCAGTCTCTTGTACGCAACATTATCTACAACAAACTGAGGATAAAAGCCTCTCACCAAACCCTGACCACCAGTGAGAACAATGAGTGTGCTCTCCTCAGAGTCAAGAAATGAACTAAATTTTTCACCTGCCAGAGGTAGAAAGCTATGTTATTGAGGATTAAAGGTCATTATTGTCACTCTCCACATTATTTCTTTGAATCATTCTATTTTTACTAGCACTGGGAACTATGGACACTCAGGGGCTATTTTAAAAGTAATAGTGAAAATTATGTTACATATTATACACATTACACATAGTACTGCATGATTCCATATACTTTGTTCTTACCCAACAACACATATAATGCATGACAAAATTAATCATAACTATCTAAAAGAGCTTATAAATAAAGACAATATTTTAATTGAGTTGAAAAATATTAGCCCCTTAGTTCAAAGTGCTGAGTCTTGTTTTTAAGTCTTACAGTCCTTGCTCATTCACAAAAATATTAAAACATTTGGATGATAAGAATTTGATTTATATTTCTATTTCTTAAATGCTTAGCTAAGTTACTGTGTATCCATGAGACTGCATGGAGGAGAACTAACCTGGGATATATTAAGTGTCTTATTGTGGGGCCCTGCTTGTGCCCATCAGAATTTAGTCTTTTATTATAATATGGTTGTTGACTACCTTCCCTAGAGACAGAAGCATCCACAGCGACCTCCTGTACTGTGGAAGTAGCAGGCACCCAACAACTTTATGCAAAGGAAGCTATTTCTACAACCAGGAATTTAAACCCAATTCAAATTCAAATTTTCTTCTGACTTATGCCCTATGTAAATAGGCAACTTTTTACCCCTTAAGCCTCACCTGAAATGCTACGTATTTAAATTGAGTTTAAACTCTTGGTTGTACAAACAACTGGTTTGATTTTACAGGTCTTACTATCTTAAAATGGTCAAGACTGTGGGGTCCTTTGAAACTGAACTGAGTAACAATTTACAACGTATGAAGGTGAATCTACAATGAATCTATTGGGGGCTAGGGGCAGAATGTGGTAGTTTAAATAGATGGCCCCCAATATATTCAGTGTTTTATTAGTTTGTAGTTTGCGTCTGCAGCCACCTGGCTGGAGACGGTGTTACTGGGAGGATCTTAAGGTGGTGTAGTGGGTTTGAGATTTCAATCTAAAGATATGCAAAGTGTGCCTAGCTGGAGTTCCTAAAGTGTGCTGCTATGTGGCTTTTGACTTTCAGGCTTGTGCTTCTCTCACTCTGCTTGGACCTGCGAAGGCAGGCCAGCTTCTGCCATTATGGAACTTCCCCTGGATCTGTAAGCTTCAATAAATATCCCTTCCTCCATAACTGCCTAGTCTGGAAGTTCATCTCAGCAAACCTGAAGCTGTCTGCTACAAACAGCATATTATAATTTGTCACAATTACTTGGATTATCTCAATAGTTCTCCATTATATATAAGTGTGTTCCTTTTCCAAGTTTACAGAGCACTAGATGGTCTGGCCCATTTCAGTTTCTTTAGCTTCATTTCTTTTACTTCTCAACTTAGGTCTCTTTGCTCCAGTCATATTTGTCTTGTTTCCTCCAAACCACCAAGACTACCTTTCCTAGTTTTTCTACACTATCTAATGCTAAAGATGCCATTTCTCCAGGTTTGTCTGCCTGGGTCTTACTTATTATCATATATCAGGTAGTACCATCTCTAACAACAGGATTCTCCTAACTGAAAAACTAATGTCAAAGCCCTGACACTGATTAGTGCATTGAAGCAATTGAAGAGCCACCTGTCCCATACTATTCCCATCAATAGGCTAAAAATAAAAATCACTCGATTAAATAGATCTTTATCTACATCCAAAGTGTCTTTCACATTCAGTCATACTACTCGGAGCTCTCGGTGGAGAACTAAAGCCAATGAGAAACTGAAAGGGAACTTCCATAGAAACACAGTGGCTCCGTTAGACCACCCAAATCCAGTCATGGGGTTAGAGAGATGACTTAGAGGTTAAGATACTTGCCTGAGAAGCTAAGGACCCAAGTTTGATTGCCCAGTACTCACATAAGCCAGATGCACAAGGTGGCACATGCATTTACAGTTTCATTTGCAATGGCTAGAGGCCCAGGCAACCCATTCTCTCTATACCTCGCTCTCACTCATAAATAAATGAAATATTTTAAAATCCAAGTCATGGTCAGACAAAAACGTCTGAAGAAAAATATAGTACTTTGAATTTAATTATTCTAACAGTAATATATAATTTATTTGTGTTTCTTTGGACTTCCAATTATTACACAGTATTAATGCAGATGCTCCCTTGCAAAGATCTTATTTCAGAGCCTTACTGATGATAGCGACAAAAAAAAGAGATTCTTACGCTAAAATATTTTCAAGATTTCAGCTCATTTTTTTGCTTTCACGTATCACTGACTTTTAGTTTTGCCTAATTGTTTTTCATCTTGTGTATAAATGAGACTGGTGAGAATAAATACCACGTTTAACCTCAGCAAAAAAGCTAGCAAGTAATGTTACACCTTTTTAAAGCTGTCCTCTATTTGCTGTCCATAGTGATGGATATCATAAAAATATTTTCATCTGCATGTACAATGTATACTGACCATATACAGCCCAAATAGCCTTGCCTTTCTCTCTCCTTCCCCCTCTGGCTCATCCTCTTCATTTTCTAGGGAGTCTCCCTTTATTTGAATGTCATATAGGTGTATGTTATATATTTGTACATAAAATGACTGTCTGAATACATACAATTGTATATAATTGAGTATTAAAATATGAGAGAAAATGTGTGATACCTGTCTTTCTGAGTATGGTTTATTTTCACTTAATATGATGTTCTGAAATTTCATCCATGTTCCTGTATATGGCGTAACTTAGCACTTCTTTATGGCGGACGAAAGCTCCACTGATTACAGAGAGCACATTGCTCACCGTTGACATCTGAGCTGATTCGATAACGTGACTGTCTTGAATAGTGCTGCACAGGTGTGCATGCATCTCTGCATGTGCTCATTCAGATTCCTTTAGGTATATTTCTAGGCATGGTATAGCTGGATCATATATTTAGTAGTTCTATTTTTAGGTTATTTTTTTTCAGGAACCTTCATACTGATTTCCAAAATGACTCAAACTTGTTCACATTCAAGTTCACACTCACTAGTAGTTTGCACAGATGAACTTTCTCCCACTTCTCACCAGATTTGTTATTTGTTTCTCAATGACAGTTGTTAAAACTGGGATAAGATTGAACCACATAAGCTTATTGGTCAGCATATGTTGTATGTTGAAAACAACTGTTCATTTAATTAAGCTGTTTATTGATTGGATAGTTTAGTTTTTTGGCATTTGGACTTTTAAATTCTTTATATATTTAGACATAAATCCTGTCACAGGTGTATATGCAGCAAATATTTTCTTCTATTCTGAAGGATATTTCTTTACTCAATAAATTATTTTTTGCTATGTCAGACATTTGGAATTTTATGCAACAGTCCAGCACTATGGCTATAGAGGTCATAAGCTCTAATGGGAAAACTATTACTGTTTTCTGGCCAAATGGCTGCCAAACTGACCTTTAAATATTTATGTTTATGCCCATGGATTAAGGCTACTATTATTTTTGATCAGAGAAGCTTCTTTCTTCAGATGGTAGTATCCACTGGGGTGATTTAAAACTTTCAAAAAGTGTTGAGAAGATGGGACAGTGGAGTGTTCAGTGAGATATCTCTATCATAACCTCCAAGGATCATGAACTATTGTGAAAGAGGTAGCTGAAGAATATAAGAGCCAAAAGAATGGGAAGAATGATTACAACACTGTCTTCTGGATACAAAGTGGCTACAGCATTCATGGTTTCACAGTGGCTGATCTGTCAACACATGACCTGCAAAACAGAAGGGAAAAAAAATGAATGATGACATCAAAGAAGAAGAGACACTATTTGGAAAGAAGGAATTCCTTGGAGGAGGGATTCTGGATGAGGAAAAGGGATGGTGCTGGAAGAGGGGACTATGATCATAGTATATTGTCTATATGTATAAAATTTTACAACAAAATCTAATAAATAAATAAGCCAGAGAACAAAATAGAATGATTTTTCTGTGCTATGAGAGCTTTTTTTTTTCAAACAGTCTTTATCTGTACTTGTGTCTTGACATGTTCTATCTACATTTTCATTTTACTGTTTCATCATTTCAGTTCTAATATGACAGTCTTTGATAAATTTTGAATTGAATTTTATATAGGGTGAGAGATAAGGATATAGTTTCATTCTCATACATGTGGATATCTAGTTTTCCTGGTACTATTTGTTGAAGAGCGTCTTTTCCACACCATATAGTTTGGTCATCTTTGTCAAAATTTAGGAGGCTAAGTTGTGTGTTTATTTTTGGAGCCTTAATTCTATTCTATTGACTACAAGTCTGTTTTGTGTCAGTACAATGCTTGAAATTCTTCCTCCATCCTTTAACTCCAAGGCTGTGTTTGTCTTTGCCAGTTAAGTGTGTTTCTTGGGGCAATAGGTAGATGGGTTCTGGCTTCTTAAATCCAATTTACTAATTTGTCTTTTGATTTGAGAATTAAGATTATTAGCATTCAGAGCTATGACTGAAATGTCTACATTAATCTCTTTCATCTTGTTGTTTTGCAATGTTTGCTACTTTTTCATTAATTGACCTATTTATAGACTTGACACGGTCTATTCCTTCTGGGGCCTCATAGACACAGCTCCCTTTTCCTACAGTGTGCAGGATTGCTTCAAGAATCTTCCAGTGCTGCCTTAACGATGATGACTTCCTTTAGGTCCCTCAGGTCATGCAACATTTTTCTTTTTCCTTCAGTCATGAAGGATAATTTTGCTAGGTATAATAATCTGAGTTAGCAATTATTACTTTTAGACAACAAAATACATTATTCCATGTGCCTCAGATTGTTACAGATTCTCTTGAGCAATTTGTTGCCATCATGATGCTACAGGGAGCGAGGATAGGCCAGTATGTACAGGATTATTTGCTCAAGGAAAGAAAAGGAGAGAAGCACAGTATGACTAGTGATGAGAGCAATGGAGGAAAAGTAGAAGGGAACATCCATCAAGATGTAGAACAACAAAGACAAACATAGGAGATAAAGATGGCTCTACATAAAGGCAAATGGAGAAGAGAAAGTGAAAAAGAAGTGCAACCATACAATCTAAAACATTCCTGGCACTCGGAGGGTAAGGAAGGGAGATCCAGGTTCCAGAGCAACCCGTGCTCTATGAGAGAGGAGAGCCTGCCTCACACAGAGACAACAGGGGAAGTGGAGGAAGACAAGGAGGACAGGCCAGACCACAAAACTGAGCATTAAATATGTGAACTATAAAAGTGAAGAAAAATTAATGAAAAGTTACATGTAATATTAGAACTGCTCTGTCTGACTTAGCCAGGTTCTTTTAAAGGCTGATAACTGTACCAAGACAAAAGGAAGAAAAGAGAGGGGAATGGAATAAAGATATAAATAAAAATTTAATTTAAAAAATGAGCTTGGAAAATCATCTGGAGTTTATTGCTAAGGCAGGAGGCCCTGGTGTTTCAGTTCTATCTCCCTCAGTGTCTTGCTCTTAAATAAATACATAAAATATTTGAAAAGTAAAAAGGCAGTCATGATAACAACATTAAAAAGATTTTTAAAAAAGATGATCTTCCAATCTCCCATGAATACCAGTCACCATGGGTACAGATATCAAATCTATCTTAATGCTGGCACTGGCCTGAGTAGGTGTACTTTATCTATGTGTAGACTTGCTTTTCTTTGCCTTAATGCTTATGTCTTTAGATGACAGCAGAAGCTTTGTGGAATTTCACCTCCTGTGCTGATTTCTGTGTTATATGTGGGTGGGGCAGAGTATGTGAATGGATCAGGCAGTTGGTGTTATTTTTGTACGTGGCTTATTCCCTGAAGTTTCTAGCAGTCACTACATGGGTGTTACCTGCCACCTTATCTTCCTGTATGCAGTTGACTCTAAAACAAATCTTCCAGGAGAATATCTTAGACTGAATTCAAGTGGCCCCTTAATTTTGAATGTACTTAAAAATTCTTATTGAATTGATTCATGACATACCCATGACAACTGCCTGCTTGCCACTGTTCTATGGCAATAGATGTATAGGTACTGTGAATTCCTAGACAGACGTTTACATTCAGTAGTCAAATATCAAATGAAGAGCCCAAGTTGCATGTAAAACTGAAATATTTGGAAATATCAAATTTTAATGTTAACCATTTATTAAACTTAAATTTTACTATACATCATTGTTGAAAAATTAATTCACATTTTCACACTAATCCTCATTAAAATCTGATGTTTACATGAAGATTTTACTATGTACTTTTAGTAAGTCATAAAAATTGATCTATTAAACCAGAAGTGTACAAATCTAAGCTGCAAATTTCAGTTTATTGTGCACTTTCTAGGTGTTTTCCATCAGCCATCTGGAGTCTAGAGTATCAAAGATTAATGTGGCTAGATTCTTAGTTGATAGTTTGATAAGAGGAAAATGGTTAAATAATTTAAGTTAAATGTCATGAGTTCTACTAGAGGTCATACATAGATTTACTAATTTTCAGAGCAAGAAATTGATCATATCTCTTGGTAAGTCCTATGGGAGTATATAGATGAACTGTAATGCATACTGATTAACCATCTGCTTTTGTTCAAAGTCTGATAAACTCCATGTTCTAAAAAAACAAATGAATTTATATGACAAGGAATTTTATATCAAAGAATGACTCATATTAACAATAGGAAATAATTTAAGCTTAGCTCTTTCCAAGATTTTGTTTTAATACACAGGGTCTCAAGAGTGGCCTCACACTTGTCATGTAGCCAAAGCTGACCTTGAACTCCTTATCCTCCTGCTTCTACTTGCTAAGTTTTAGAGTTATAGGTGCGTGTCACTACCCCCAGATTTCTGTACAAGATTCTTCTAGAAGTTCACATAGTAACACCAACCAGCCTGGTTGGCCCAACACTGAAGTAGGACCAGATGTTCAGTGATAAAATTCAGAAAATCCTAAGCAAGCTAGGATAGCTGTTCAAGTAAATAAAGTTTAAGGATCTTTCTGAGTGAAGTTGCACATCTGTGATCCCATCACTCTGGAGGCTAAGCCATGAACATGGAACGTTCAAGGCCAGTATGGGATATATAGTATGACATGGTCTCAATAAATAAATAAACAAAAAATAAAGGTTTGTCATATCTAATACTATTTTCAAATGGGCTGAATCCCATTGGTATTGATCTATTGATCTCTAGCTGAGTTAGATTAGAGTGGGAAATAAAGAAAAGATTGCTGGGACTGGAGAGATGAGTTGGTAGTTAAGGCACTTGACTGAAAAGCCTAAGGACCCCAGTTTGAATTCTTAATACCCACAAAAAGTCAGATGCACAAGATGGTGCATGTTTACAGTGGCTAGAGTCCCTGGTGTACCCATTCTCCTCTCTTTCTCTCTCTTTCTTTCTCTCTCTCTTTATCTATCTCTCTCAAATAAACAAATAGAATATTTAAAAACATAAAGAAAAGATTGCTGTATAATAATTTTACATTGTTTTGTAGTGTACCTAAGATTTCTGAAAGTTGATCTCACTCTTTATAAATTGCCTCAAAAGAGTTACTAATACTCATAAACACAGGTATCATTTTTTTAGGAAAAAATGAGGCTCAAATAGAGAAAAACTTTACTCAACTCATAAATTTCCTAAGGATCAGGAAAAAATAAATAAACACATATTGAACTGATGGCCATACAAAGACCATAGATATATCAACCTCTGAAGTTAAAAAAATAGATTGATATTAAACAGCCTGCCTCTCACAGTTACAAAACATTTTTTGTGAGTATTTATGTATTAAGATAGTTGCACAAGTACAATCAACAGGAAATAAGAAGTGACACAACTTCAAAGTGAAATTTTGTCAGTGTTTGGCACACCCTTAATTACTGAAGGGCAGTATAAGTGAACCCACAGACCTGCACATCCATAACATCTCTGAAGAGCTGAACTTCACCCCTGCCTTACCGTTTTTCTTGCTCTGTTGCAACCACACTAAATATCAACCTAAACAGTGCTTTGGAAATCACAAAGCTCTCTACAGATTTAATGTCCTATGGCTATTTTTAAATTGATATACAACAGGCCAAGATTCCCAGCATCTGGCTCCTTAACATCCTTAAGACAAAGTAAAAATTCTAGTTATTTATGCACCTGTGTGAATGGATGAGTAAAATATTCCTGTTTTCAATGTTTCTGGGATTAACACCTGCTTGCCACTCACGCCAGGGCTAGGGTAGCACAATGCACAATCACTTCTCCCACCTTCTTATCTGATCTCTGAAGCTAAGTAGACCAAACACACATGCTTCTGTGGTATTTTCCATTATAAATTCTGACTATAAAAAGGTTTTCACATTATAAATTTTGCCATAAAAAGTTGACATTAACCACTGAGTTTTTAAGAATGACAAAAAATAAAATACTTCAAATGGTATTTCTCATACATTCAACGTCTATGTAATTTCCTGTCAACAAAAATAGAGGCTTAGGAAAAAGAAGTTGTCAAGGTTTACTTAAGAATGTCAACTGCAGCTGGGTGTGATGGTGTACGCCTTTAATCCCAGCACTGGGGAGGCAGAGGTAGGAGGATCGCTGTGAGTTCAAGGCCACCCTGAGACTACATAGTGAATTCCGGGTCAGCCTGGACCAGAATGAAACCCTACCTTAAAAAAAAAAAATAAAAAAGAAAATATACTTCAAGGGAATCCTTAGCTGCACAGTGAGCTTGAGGCTAGGCTGGATTACATTAGACCCTAAAAAAATAAAAATAAAAAGAATGTATATTAACCGCACTCCCACTTCCATTCCAGTTAGACTATGCCTACAGAATCTGTTCCTCTATATTTAAGAGAAATAGTCAATGTCTCTTTCCCTAAGTAGAGCAAGCAATTCTCATTTTTCCTCTCCTATTATCTATTTTTTTAAAATTAAAATACATATACCTACAAAGATCTTCACACTGCCACAGTGCCAAATAGCATTTATACTTAAAGTTATAAAGAAATCAGCAGTGTTTTTAAATTTCTACATAATGGACTACAAAGAGATGGGATACAAAGTAAAGAGTACATTTTGGCCTGGGGAGATGGATTAGGGGTTAAGATACTTGCCAGCAAAGCCAAAGGACCCAGGTTTGATTCCCCAGTACCTACAGAAAGCACAAGGTGGCACATGAATCTGGAGTTAATTTTCAGGGGCTAAGAGGCTCTGGTGCACCAATTCTCTCTCTCTCTCTCTTTCTTTCTCTCTCTCTCTCCCTATTTTTTTTTTTTTTTTTTTGCATTTCAACATTTATTTTAGCACTATTTACAATTGAAAATTGGGGCACCAGCATAGTGGTCAATAACAGAGGAGTGTGTAAGGACATGTTGTACATATGTGCTATGGAATTGTTTTCAACCATAAAACCAATCCAAGTTATGGTGTTGTTTGCCAATAAAGAAAGCAAACAGAGGTAATCATGTTAATTCTGTCTCAGAAGAAAAGATACCAAATCTTTGATCCTATGTAGTTCCTTTCTTACTCTCTTAAATAAATAAATATTTTTTTAAATAGAGTATTTCAATAACTAATCAGGTTGCATTCATTAAGTGTTATAACAGTGCTAGTTATCTGCTAATAAAGTCAATATTTTCCTTGAAATTACTGTCACATAACCAATCAAATAGCCAATATTATTCTTAATACTCTACACCAATAAACTTCTACCACTGGATTCATATGTTTTGTTCTATACAACTAATAAAGAAAAACAAAGAAAACATACTGCTTGAAAAAGTGAGGCCAACCTTCAAGCTCTTGAGTCTGATTCATCTAAATTTGCCTGCCTCTCATTAAAACCACAGTGTCATGGTGCTTCCTACACGTTGAAATTGGTAGGGCTGCTTCCTTAGGCTGAAAACATCTTGCACCCCACCTGGCCCTTTCTGATATTGGATGCTCCTGCTTTTCAGATTTTGGTTGAAAGGTAAATTCCAATGTTTTCCTTACCTCACATGTAAGTCATTTCTCTTTCTCACTGGCTGTTGCAGTCATTGCTAGGATGAAATACCTGACTAGCAGCAGTTTATAGGAGAAAGGGGTTTACCTCAGGCTTACAGATTCCAGGTAAAACGTCATCCTGTTGGAAGGAGCTGGCTCGCTTCATCATATACCCATCACAGAGAGCCGGTATGCAACACCAGCAAGCATGTGCGGACTTTGAACATCTCAGGGCTGGGCTCGAGATCTACCTCTGAATGACACAGGCCTCCAGAAGGGGTCTGCCTGCAGAAGACTGAGTAGGAAGCTTAATCAGAAATACTTGAAACATTTGTGACAGAGAAGTACATGATAATTAAACAAAGCTCTGTTATCTCACTAATAACTTGAGTCATGCCAATCAAATTAAGGTTAATGTGAACATTATACATTACACATTATACACATGTAATGAAATGCTTCACTGTACTCTGTATGTATATAAAATCATTAATAGCTATATAACATAAATTCAAAGTAAATCAGAGTAAGTATATTGTTAACTATCTATTTTTCAAGAATTTAACAGATGCATATTAAAGGACATGTAAGCCTAAAAAAATTACTTAAGGCTATGAAGCCATCTACATTCAAACCACCACACTGGCTTTAATAGTAATAATTTGTTATAATTATTCAATTGATTTCTATTTGACTCACCAAACTATGGGCCTTTTAACTGTAGAAACAGTTGAGCACATAGCTTAACACTTACTTTCTGAATGAACATTTGTTAAAGGAAGGTAATAAATTGATAGCTTACTATGATATTATGACTTGTAAGATCCTAACAATGTAAATAACATAATGAAGATATATTTATGGAATTTACATTCTTCTTTTCTCCATTAAGTTAATTATTAATCTATTACTGTTTTTTTTTAATTTTTTTATTTATTTATTTGAGAGCGACAGACACAGAGAGAAAGACAGATAGATGGAGAGAGAGAGAATGGGCGCGCCAGGGCTTCCAGCCTCTGCAAACGAACTCCAGACGCGTGCGCCCCCTTGTGCATCTGGCTAACGTGGGACCTGGGGAACCGAGCCTTGAACCGGGGTCCTTAGGCTTCACAGGCGAGCGCTTAACCGCTAAGCCATCTCTCCAGCCCTCTATTACTGTTTTAATAAAAGAAAGTGGCACACAGACCACAGAAATATTGGCATGAAATGAAAGTTGTATCAATATATGGTAATAAATTTAGCATTTTATTCCTAAGTAGCATGCCTGTTATCTTCCCCAGCAAAGTTTTCATTATTTTACTTTCTGTTGAGAATCATACTCACTGGTGCCAAAAGTATGATAGAGCTATGGCCTGAATATTTGTATCTGCCAACATTTATATGTTAAAACTCAATCCCCAGAGGCCTTTGGGAGGTGATCAGATCATGTCTTAGAGCCTCATGAACGGAATTATTTCCTTATAAAAGAGGCACCAGGTTGCTGCCTTGCCTTATTCATCATATGAGACAGAGTGAGGAGGGGCCAACTATAAGGATGGATTCTCAACAGAGCCAATCGACCAGTGTCTCGATCTTGAGCTTTCCACCTTCCATGATTATAAGAAATAAATATGTATCATTTATAATCCGTGCAGGTTAGAGTGTTTTGTTATAGCAACCTTAATGAGCTAAAAAACAGTACATTTGTTAATACCTTTGTTTTTCCCCAATGTGTTGACTACTATAGCAATATGAAAGACAAAACAAAACAACAACTTCACTATAATTGTATTTTAGCCCATTTTGAGGTAGTCCCCCTTTATCTACTTCCTTTGTGAAAGGCATATCACTTTATCCATTATAAATTGAGAAGCGTCTCTGAGCTTTTACAAAATGTGGCCTGTCAAGAAGCAAGATGAAATATGCACAGAAGTAAGTACTACAATGTTTCCACATCAAGGTCAGTATCTGGAGAGAGTTTTTTTGTTCTTATTTTCCTTTTCCTTGTCTTGGGGATGCTTCATTAATGCAATGGACATAATTCCAATAAATATAAGTCTTTTCTTGCTTTAATTTTTATTTATTTATTTTGAGAGAGAGAGACACACAGAGAGAGGATTGGTGCACCAAGGCCTAAGCCACTTCAATCAAATTCCAGACATTTGCACCACGTAATGGGCATATGCAACCTTGTGTTTACATCATTTTTGTGGATCTGGCTTACTGGGATCTGGAGATTGGAACATGGGTCCTTAGGCTCCCACAATTCTTCTTAAGTGAGGATACCATTCACCTCTCCACTTTTCTCTTTTTTCATTAGCTCTCTCTTAGTATTGTTAGATAGGCATTCAATCATTATTCCTTTAAAGAGGGTTTGCTAATGTCATTCAAAGTCATTCATGCCAATCCTCTCCTATAACACTGTTATCCTTGCTACAGAGCAAATGGCCCTGGAACTCAGCAGCTCAGAATGTAACAAGGATTGTTGCATGCCAACTTTTAAGGCACAGAATCTGGGTTTGGCCTAATGAATAGTTCTTACTCAGGGTTTCTGACGAGGTTAGTGTACATGTGTTTATCCCCAGGCTTGGCTTGGCTAGAATGTTGTTCTCCCTCAGCTGACTGGAAGAGAAATCTGGCTGAGCTGTCAGGTGTTGGACTATCCAATTAATACAGTGCATGAAAATGAAAGAACTAAGCCTTAATGACTTATCACCAAACCATAAACAAGAGGTTAAAACCAAAGGAAACACCAAGACTCCCTGTTGCACTTTTCTACATGGGATAGTCCACTGCCCAGTTACCAGGAGTATCAAAGCAGTCATGGGTTCTCTCCTTGTTAAGGAAATTCCAAAGAGCTCCCTCTAGCACGTTTATGAAACTTGAGGGCAAGATGGGGTAAGTGCGGAGGGCTAACAGAGAGAAAGGGCTGAACATTAATTAAATCAGAGTGGGGAAAGGGCTCACTTCTCCCCTTAACAAGGCAGCCTCAGGAAAGGCTCCTGAAGAAAACTACTTTCTAAGGCCTCAGAAAGAGTGCAGGAAATAAAGGCGCCCACACAACTACCAAAACAAAAACATGTGGGAAAAGCATGATCACCCGCGGGGGCCGATTCCCTGACTGCAACATTCTTAGAAGCTGTGATACATTGGATGCTGAAAAGGTTTGAGGTGAGGAGGAACCTTAGTTCTTAGTAGGCTTTCCAGGTGGGCCTTTCTACTTGCTTACGGTCAGGCCTGAAAAATCACACAGCTTTCTAAAAGAGAGATTCCTCAGCGTGTATCCTTTCCACCTGCTTTCCCCACAAAGCTACCAAAAGAAAGACTTCTTTTCTCAATGCACAGATCTCTCCATAGATTATTAGATTTCCCTCAAATGATAACCGCTCCCTTCCTTGAGCAGGGATGATCCAAAAGAGAGCGAAGAGGAATCAATGATGTCTTGCATAATTAACATCAAATTTTATATATGTTAAAATTTTCCTATTTGAAAGCAAATAATTGAATATATGTGCACTCAAGGGAAGTTGGACTACACTTTTCTGAAAGGAAGAATGCAAAAGAGAATGCAAAAAAATTATGCTTTTGTTTTTGTTTTCTTTATTCTTTTTTGTTTGTTTATTTTTGTTTTGGGGGTAGGGCCTCACTGTGGCCCAGGCTGACCTAGAATTCACTATTCAGTCTCAGGCTGGCCTCGAACTAAGGTGATCTTCTTACCTCTGCCTCCCAAGTACTATAATTAAAGGTGTGTGCCACCAAGCCCGGCGGTGCTCTTGTTTTTAAATCACACTTGAGTAGTCTATCTTATACTGAGATTGAGAGAAAGGCAAAAATAATTCTGCCTGCCTATGGACACAGGTTGAGGACTTTGACATCACAGGATTGAGTCTCTTGCCAAACTTAGAAAAGTGAGTATCATTCTTACATCCAAAAATAAAGATTAAATGAAGATAATTAATGGATTTCACTCCATCTATAAATACATCTGACCTCTTAACACAATGGTAGAAAAGAAATCAAATTTTCCTTGCAATAAATTAATTACTTAGTTATTATAGATTCTGAGATATCAGTGTGATTGTAAATGATATTGTTTTTACCAAAATACATGCAATATATATAAAAGAAGAAATGCCATCTAGGAACATATGAAACCACTGCAGCTTTTTCAAGTACTTCTTCAGGTGTCAGAACAGCATAAAGAAATAATCACATTTATTCTTCTTCCAGGAAAGCTAGCAAATTAATAAACAGAAGTCATTTTATTTATTTATTTATTTATACAGAATGCCCCAAGCTCTAGCAGATGAAGTAAAGTCACTCGAGTGTACGGGCCTCAACATCAGACTTCCAATGTGTTTTTGTTCCCTTACCTCCATTGGTCATTGTTCAAGAAATCCTGTTTCCGTCTGTTTTAGTTGTTCACATGAGAGTAGCAGAAAAGGAAAACAATTATCAAATAAGAATATCATAACCAGGATGGAGAGATATCTCAGTGGTCAAAGGCACTTTCTTGCAAAACCTGTCAGTCTGGGTTCAATTCAGCAATACCCACGTAAAGCCAGACTCACAAAGTGGTGTGTTCATCTGGAGTTTGTTTGCAGTGATAGGAGACCCTGGTGCATCCACACAACATCCTTGTAGAAGAAACAACAAAAGAATGAAAGAAGGAAGGAAGGAAGGAAGGAAGGAAGGAAGGAAGGAAGGAAGGAGAAGGGAAGGGAAGGGAAGGGAAGGAAGGGAAGGGAAGGGAAGGGAAGGGAAGGGAAGGGAAGGGAAGGGAAGGGAAGGGAAGGGAAGGGAAGGGAAGGGAAGGGAAGGGAAGGGAAGGGAAGGGAAGGGAAGGGAAGGGAAGGGAAGGGAAGGGAAGGGAAGGGAAGGGAAGGGAAGGGAAGGGAGGGAAGGGAAGGGAAGGGAAGGAAGGAAGGAAGAGGAAAACAATGGAAGAAAAAAAGAAAGAAAGGGAAGGAGGGAAAGAGGAAGGAGAACATCATAACTGCCAGCCTTCGTGATTTTCTTGTAGTTTTCATCTATAAGCTTTATCAAGAAAGAATTATCAGATTATCCACCTTTGTTTCCAATGCCTTTATTGATGTCTGTCATAATTTAATTAATAGTTTTGGAATAAACCATGGAACACTATATCTATCTATCTATCTGTCTGTCTGTCTGTCTGTCTGTCTGTCTATCTATCTATCTATATATATATATGTATTTGAGATAGGGTCTTTCCCAGTCTGTCCTTGAACTTGTTAGCTTACAAAGTGCTGAGAGTATAAGCATGAGCCACCACATCTGGTTGGGAATGCTATTCTTTAGAATTAATACTTGATTCTCCACATAAAAAGAAGAGACATTTTTACTAGGAACTCTCTTATGGATGGAAGAAATTCCCACACATTAAAGACATAATTTTCAGACAAACATTGGAAAAGAGCACAATTGTAATTTATAATTCAGAACATTGTTTATAATTATCCAATTATTGGCTGCAAAAGATTTTTAAATGCTATGTATATATACATATAAACACTTAAGTCATGAACAATTTTCTTTTTTTTTTCCTGTTGCTCATGCTCAGTTGAAGAGCTGCAGTGTTTTTTTTTTTTAAATTTTTAAATTTTTATTAACATTTTCCATGATTATAAAAAAATATCCCATGGTAATTCCCTCCTCCCCACCCACACACTTTCCCCTTTGAAATTCCATTCTCCATCATCTTACCTCCCCATTACAATCATTGTACTTACATATATACAATATCAACCTATTAAGTATCCTCCTCCCTTCCTTTCTCTTCCCTTTATGCAATTTTCTTTATTTAGATATCGAGCAAGCATTTTGGAAAGTGATGAACTAGATGCACCCAGACACTGCTCACTGAGAGCTTGCATACCAGTAACAGATCGAGCTGTACCAACAATCCATTTGCACATTTCTTTTTAACTTACACAGTGGTGGATGGTAATGGAGAAAACAGAGGTGCTCAGAAAGTATATAACAGGAGAAATTTGTCTGGGATACAAGCCTAAAGAAGTCTTCCTTGAGGAAATGATACTTGAACTGAGCTCTAGATGATGAATAGGAATTAGTAACCAGGCAAGGGAGTGGTCAGAATAGATAGGAAAAGATAAAATGTCCAGGGCAGAGAGAAGGGCAATAGAGAAGTGTGTATTTGGAAGTATACGCCCATTTTCTCCTGTCCTATAAAGCAGCTTGGAGAGGAGGCCCCTCAGCCTGAAGATGATTGCCCTGCATTGTATAACCCCAGAAGAATGCCACGACTAGACAGGGGAATGCATCTTGAGATTAGTTTGAACCTTTTAAGTAGCACCACACTGGCTCTGTATTGTTTTCCATGCCCTTCAATAGATTCCCACCTGACATAAGGCAAACAAAAGAAAATAGCACCTTAGTTGGCTATAAACTTTTTTTTTCTTTTTCTGGAACTGCTCTAGGCATTCCGTGCCCTCCATTGTACAGATAAGGCAAACAAGTCAAAACTTATATGTGTAAATAAGCTTGGAAAAACATTCCAGCATTACCAAAAAACCTTCAAACAACCACACCAGGTGGTATCTGGCTACTTTTACCAGTCTTTCATCAGAATGTTGTACACATCATAAACAGCATCTTCACAGCTTGCATGTCTGGAGTATGTCTTGTGTTAATGTGCTGGGAACATTGTTGGGGCCTTTATATAATATTTTGTTTAATTCTCTAAGATGCCTATTAGGTATGGTAAACTTTTACTCTCTGCTTGCCAAAAAAGACAGTGATGTTAAGTAACTTGCTCCATCCCAGAAGTAGTTAAATGTCCAAATAGCATTTAAATCCTCATGCCCAGGGTCTTTAATGGTATATGATACTGTTGATTATACAGCATATGGTGAGTATCATGTGGTCAATAACATGTATGTCTTTCTTATTCTTTGCTTGGCATATTTCACTGCAACTTTGAAGGAAGAATAATGGCCTGAAATATAGGTTAACTGTCTTCAGACAAAGGGCACATTGCAAGCCCAGTAATGTTCACTTCTGTTTAAGAAAACACTGTTAACTAGACTCTGAAAGTTAAGGACCAGAAGAGCGAAATGTGGAAATGAAACACGGGTAGATGTGGCTGATAATGATGATGTAACCTGAATCACATGGGCTAGAACTGGAATTCTTACCTTTGAATGAAAGGAAGTCACAGAGGTTGATTTATCAAGACCCAAAGCTTTGACTCAGAGCAGATGTTTCACAGATGTGCAAGGGCACATGCCCAGGCTCAATTCCACAGTATCCATGTAAAACCAGATGCACAAAGTAGCATATGCATCTAGACCCTCTCTCTCCCTCTCTCTCTTCTTGCACATAAATAAATATTTAAAAAAAAAACAAGATGGGAGGAGACACATATCTGAAGATTGACCTCGGCTTACACGCATAGCACATATATACCCATACATATACACACATTGTACATTTACACACACACACACGCACACAAATATATAAATGAAAATAGCTATCATTGCTTGACGTTTAGGTTCATTTTAAAAGATGCATCGCACCGCACCCAAATTATATCTACCACTTGGATTCCATAAGGCCGTGTGCAGAAGGGAAGGAACACCGCTGGTAACTACCAGATAAATATTTGTACTTCCACCACATTATTCACAAGGAGCTTGGGGACACTAAGAATATAACATGTCTCTTATTAAGCATAGGCCTTTCAGCTTCCCCAGCACAAGCAAATGGCTTGCCTCCTATCTCAAATTTACTATAACTTGTTTCTACTCACATATGAACAGATTTGGGTACTTACCATATATCTTTTTTGGTAAAGATAATTTTTTTAAATTTGATTTATTAGTTTTCTTTTCATCAAATACAGGCAATTTGGTACCATTGTTTAGGCTCATCTATGATCTACCCCCTCCCATTAGACCCTCCTTGTTGATATAAAATGTGAAGATATTTTAAAAGGCAATCATACAGTTGTGCTATTTTATGACATCAGTTGCAATGTATTTTGAACATTCTTTCATATTTTATACACATACATGTATGCAGTATTAGCATTAAACTGAGCTAGAATAAAATTTTAATGAACTTATTTGTAATTCATTAGTTGGGCAACATTAAGACAGAAATCGTTCAGCAACTCCTCCAATGCCATGCAAAGGGATCTAATTTATATAACAAATACAGAAGGAAAACAAAGAAAATATGATTGTTTAGAGTTATACAATTCCTTATTTGGTTCCTCACATTGGGAATTATCTACCTATATATGTTTGTTGGCTTCTCCTTATTGGCTGAGTTTAAGCTTTGCTTTTTTTCTTTTATTTTATATTTTGTTTTTTAATATATATATAATACAATTTCATATATATAATTATATATATATGCATATATATATACACATATATATAATATATAAATTGACAACTTCTACACTTACAGACAACAAACCATTGTATTTCCCTCCTCTCCCTCACTTTCGCCTTCATAATTCTGCTCTCTGTCATATCCCCTCCACATCTCCATTAGTCTCTCTTTTAATTTGATGTCATTATCTTTTTCTCCTATTATGAGGGTCTTGCGTAGGTTGTGCTAGGCACTGCGAGGTCTTGGATATTGGGGCCAATTTCTGTCCAGACAGTCGTATCTAAGGAGTGGTACCTTTCCTTTGGCTCTTACATTATTTACACCACCTCTTCTGCAATGGACCCTGAACCTTGAAAGGTATGAAATGTTTCTGTGCTGGACACTCCTCCATCCCTTCTTCTCAACACTATGTTGCCTTTTGGGTCACTCTAGTAGTCATTGCCATCTGAAAAGAGAAGCTTCTCTAACCAGAAGTGAAAGTAGCATTAATATATGAGTATGAACATTAAGTGTAGTGCTTTCAGGGCAATTTGGTAAGAATAATATATGCATTTATCCAGACAAGAGCAGGCTTTAAACCCCTAAGGCTCATGACCTCCCCTTCCATAGGCTTCTGATTAGGTTTTCAGTAGGAAGCATATATTCCTTCCCATAAAGCAGGTCTTCAGTCCAATTAGAGAGCAGTTGGTTTCCCCCAGAGCAGACATGCCACTATTGCACTCGTTCAGTCATTTGGCCTGTCTGACAAAACTTAAGGCTTCCCATGTCCACTGTTTTCACTGCTGATGACTTCTGTCTCCCATAAGGCTGCATACAGTGCAGCTTTTTACAATTTTCAGTTGGCTGGGATACAGGGAGAAGGTTTTCTGCTCAGCACCAGCTTGATTTCTCAGTGACTTTGCCACTCAGGCATGTGAAGTCTTCAGCAATAGCGTCTTACCATCTGTTTTTCATGGGAAACCAAGGGCCTTTGAAATAGCCTCTAATGTCTTGGAGGCAACAGGGACCTCCCTGGACAATAACTCACTGGAAGGTATCCCACCCCTGGCATTGAAAATTTTCAAGTAATAATCTATGGCTTCTAGATGTTCCATTATTCAAAAAAGTAGATTTTCATATGTCTTATTCAGAATATCTTGAACTTTGATTGACCTTTCCCCCACCCTTCTTTTATAGGCATTTACAATAAACATTTCAACTTAAGTTTTGTTTTGCTTCCAAAACAAGAGGTTAAGAATACTTATGAAGCCTAATTGACTTTTTCTGTTCATAATTTCCTAAATTTTGGTGTACCTTTTAATTCACTTTAAAAGTAAATATGTAGATTTCGATAGAGATAAAATTATATGTGATTATAAAGTGTTATATCATCATCATAATACTTTTCTTTTAAAAATATTTTATTTATTTGCAGAGAGAGAGAGAAGAGACCTACAGAGAGAATTGATATAGCAGGGGCTCCAGCCACTGAAAATGAACTCCAGATGTATAAACTTCTCTGTGCATCTGGCTTTACATGGGTACTAGAGAAACAAACCCAGGTCATTAGGCTTTGCAGGCAAGCACCTTAACTGATGAACCACCTATCAAGCCCCATAATAAATTTTAATAGCTCTATAATTTTTCCCATTGTATGGATGTACTGTCATTTGATTAAATCAATGGTCATTTTTGGTTCTAATTTTTATTATTTTATGGCAATATGGCTACTTTCTCTGCTATTTCATCTTTATATCTATGCTCTTCTTTAAATTTTATTGAGAATAAATACAGGTATGATTACTAAGGAGATGGGTTTCATTAATCAACTTAGTCTGTATTTTTTCATGGAACCAAGCAACTAAAAAGTTGTCAGTGGTTTCAAACACAGTTTATTTCTTGTTTGTGAAGACTGAGTGTGGCTTTTATCTCTTGTCTTGCAAAGTAAGAAAACAGACAGCTGGAAGTTAGTTTATAAAATTCCTATTGCAAAGTAGCTTCTTTTTTAAACCTTACTGTCCAGATAAAGTTCTATGGCTAGCTATGAATTCACCATGTCAAGGAAGTAATCCTTGTGCAGGGAAAAGTCCTGAAGTGTAATCCTTCTCATTAATAATAACAAGAGCCCCACACTTTCTTCTTTATACCAAAATATATCATTGCTATTACTATAAAAGAAGACATGCATGCTTTAATGTTGCCCTGTACAGAAGAATCATAGATCCTGAAATCGAGAATGAATAGCATGTGTTTTAATCAAAGATAATTCAAAGCCACATTATAGTGAAGAAACATGAATAAACAGCTTTTTAGATGCAAGCCACACAGGACAACCCTATCCATTTCCACTTGGCAATAATTCTATCTAAAACTTTACCATCAAGTGTTTTCAGTTCCAACCACTGGATAACCACAAGCTGGCATTATGTACAAATTTGCTCAGGAAGATTGGCTGTGTACAATGAAATTTAACAATGAAATTAAAGGTGCTATATCAAACTTAAGACAAAAACATACTAATAATCTATTGACATATTTGGATTTACTATGGTAAGCCATCTTATCTTTTTTCTCCTGGAAAGATATGGAGAGACTATTACAGTAAACTAGGCAATGTTGTCTGTTATGTGACAGCCTAACATAAATGAATAGAGAGATATCTATTTAGTAAACTATAGAGCAAGGTTTTTATCTAGCCATGATAGGGAAAGAAAAATTCTCATTCCCATTTCCTGAAGGTGATTAACTCCTATAGCAAAGTAGCAGGATACAAAATCAATGCACAAAAATCGGAAGCATTTCTGTATGCAAATGACAAAGACACAGAAAAAGAAATAAAGGACATAGTCCCATTTTCAATAGCAACAAAAAAAATAAAATACCTTGGAATAACGTTAACCAAGGAAGTAAAAGATCTATACAACGAAAATATAAAAACTCCCAAAAAAGAAATTGAGGAGGACTTGAAAAGATGGAAAGACCTCTCATGCTCCTGGATAGGCAGAATTAACATTGTGAAGATGACAATCCTACCAAAGGTGATATATAGATTTAATGCAATTCCAATTAAAATCCCTACAGTGTTCTTCACAGAGATAAAAAGTGATCTCAAATTTCATATGGAAAGGCAGAAGGCCTCGCATATCCAAACATATCCTCAGCAAAAGAAATACCTCTGGTGGCATCACCATACCCGATATAAAGCTATATTACAAAGCCATAGTAATAAAAAACAGCATGGTACTGGCATAAAAACAGGAGTATAGACCAATGGAATAGACTTGAGGACCCGGATTTTGGGCCAAGCAACTATAGCTACTTGATATTCGACAAAGGCCCAAACAATATAGACTGGAATAAAGATAGCATCTTCAAAAGCAAATATAAATAGACAAGTTGTGTGTGTGCTGCGTAATCCCTGGTTGTTAACTAGACATGGTTTATAGTCACCATGGAAATGAATCTCTGGGAATGAACTGAAGAGATTTTATAGATTAAGTTAATTGAAATGAAAGGACACACCCTAACTATGGGTAGCATCATTCCATGGGCTGCAGTCCCACAGTGAGTAAAAAGGAGAAAAGGAACTGAGCACCAACATTCATCACACTCTGTTTCCTAGATGCAATGTGACCATCCAGCCCCTTAGTCCACTTCCATGCCTTTTCTGCCAAAATGAAATGTATCCCCTAGAAAGGTGAAGTAAACCTATTTATTTACCTATTTGTTTATGAGAATGAGTAAGAGAGAGAGAGAGAAAGAATTGGCATGCCAGGGCCTCCAGCCACTGCAATTGAACTCTGGACATGTGTGCCACCTGGTGTGCATGTGTTACCTTGTCCATGCATCACCTTGTGCATCTCTCTTATTTGGGATCTGGGGAGTTGAACATGGGTCCTTAGGCTTTGCAGGCAAGTGCCTGAACCAGTAAACCATCTCTCCAGCCCCTAAATAAACCATTTTGTTCCTCAAGCTGTTACCTGTCAGGTATTTGTCATAGGAATGAGTAATGTAACTAATAAAGAAAGTTTGTATCAGGAGTGGGGTCATTGCTTTGATAAACCTGACTATGTGGCTTTTGGAACTAGTTTGTGAGAGGAATGTGGGAGAGTTTGACAATTTGGTCTAGAAAAATCCCTTGAATATTGTAAACTGAGCTTAGTGGGCCATTCCAGTGAGAATTTGTGAGGTCAGAATGCCAAGAGAAATGAGGATATCAGAAGCCTGGCTTGTGAAATGAGAAGAACGATTATCAAGAACTTGGTTGAAGACAGTTCATATTACGCTGGAAAACAACTTGCCTGCATTTTCCTCGCATCCTGAGAACTTCACTAATGGTGAATTGAAATACAGTGAACAAAGTTGTTTGGTGGAGGGAATCCTAAGACAGGACTGTGTTCAGGCTGGTGCTGAGACAGCTGTCGTAATTAACTGTCAAAGATCAGCACCACTGAAGCAAAACCTCCTGCACTACACCAGGACAATGGAAAAGGAGCTCCAAGGACAAGCTGCCACACACTAAAGGTTCCAACTTGAGAATGTCAATCCGTTCGAAAGGAGAAAGTCTGAACTGATAATGCTGCTGAGGTGATTCCCTGCTTGAAAACAACAAACTTCCTAGGCAAACTAATACAACCTCAACCACGGTTTTAAGGCACTTAGGCTGCATCTTGATCCGACAGCAAACAGCAGTGTCATCCACGGCTGGTTTCAGTTTTGGGGACATGAAAAATGCCAGGCTTAATGGGTCACAGAGCTATTCACCATGGCTTTAAATAGCTGCTAAGGCCAATGTGTAGTAGGATCAGAGTCGCAACAAAGAGGCCCCGAGAAGCCACTGTTATGAAGTTACAAAAGTGAAGACTAAGTTTCAAAGGAGACCCCAGGACATTAGAGATTCCAGAACCATAGTTCACTTGTCAGGGAAAGCTGTAGGTATGTGGTGGGGCTGCCCCAAAGGAGAGGTTACAGGTGACAGATCTGGAGGGACAGATCTATGAAAGCCCTTTGAAGCCCAGATGATTTCACCACAAACCCCAGATACTAGACATGAAGCTACAGAAACTGGAGTTTTTCATGTTGTGTTTTACTATTGCTTTGGTATGATCATTCCTTGAAATTCCCTGTTCCTCATTTGGGCATTGGGAATATTTACTCTGTACCATCCTATATTGGAAGTATATAACTTTTTTGATGTTATAGGAGCTCACAGGTAAGAGGGGGCCTGAGTGTCAGAAGAGACTCTGCACTATACCTTTGAATAATGTTAAGAATTTTAAAGCCTATGGGGACTTTTGAGGTTAGATTAAGCACACTATGAGATGCCCCTGAGTCTGTGGCAACAAGGGGTGGAAGGTTATGACTTAAAAGTGTGATGTTCAAGTGATAAATTGACAATGGGTGTGTATTTGTTTTGGCTAATCTCTGGTTGGAAACTTGATAAGATTTAGAATCACCATGGCAACATGTCTCTGGTAATATCTATAAGGGATTTTCTAGATTAAGTAAATTGATAAAGGTGATAAATCTTAATGGTGGTTCGAATAATTTTATGGGCTTGGACTCTTGACTAAGAGCCAGCTGAGCACCAGGACTCACTTTGCTTCCTGGGTATGGTTGCAATATGCTCTGCCACTATGCCTCCCCCATTGTGATGGAATATATTCCCTGGAACTATAAGTCAAAATAAACCCTTTCCTTTCTTAAGCTTTTATGTCAGGCATTTGGTCACAACATAGAGTAATATAACTAATATAATATGTGTCTTAGACGTATATTTATTGACCATTTGGTTGTTAATCATGTATTGCCACAGTTGTGGCTCACAGTAGAAGGAGACATAAGTCATGATCAAGAATAGCCTAGAAAGTTTTCATGAAATAAAATAGAAATTGCTTTCCCAGTCTACAAAGCTTGATTCTGACAGTTTTTCCTAGAAATATGTCTACACCCCATTACCACCATACTAGTTTAAAACACAGTTCACCAATAGTACATTAGGCAGCCACTTCTAAGTGAATCACCTCTTGCAAACTGGAAGTGAGAGACTTTTCATTCCTCCTACCATATGAATTTTAACCCCTATGTCAAGTTGTAGCCACAGCCACATTATCTTATAAAGTGTAAATGGGAAATGTAAGAGGATTGCTTCCTTCAACTCTTTCAACTTGTCTCCCAGTTGCAGATAAACCTGAGAGACAGACCCCTATCCCAGGGTAGGTTTTCTGCTTAATAATTGGAAATGTTGGTAAGCAATAGTTTATGTTTGATAGAATCCTGCTATGTATGTGTGGTGTTTTAAAAAGACCATTTCCTGGAAGGAGTGATAAAAAGGAGAAGGTTATTAGAATACAACTACTTAGGAGATTAATAGATTTCTTTATAGATACAGGGAATATGATAAGGAATAGTAACCTCTTTATTCTATTTATCTAGAACCTATTTTTTCTTAAATAAGGAAGACATTGTCCTAGAAAAATATTCAGTGAGATTTAGTACCATTGCTTGCACATGAGTTACAATGTCTATGTGTCATATAATATTGGAGGCACATCACATTTTCAATCCCGTGTCTAGATCCAAAGAGAGATGTAAGGAATAGAATTCCAGCATCCAGATGGTTTTCCCCATTAAGCCCTATAAAGTAGGCTATTGAAGGCTCTTTGAAAGAAGCAAAGGCCAAAACCCAAAGATATAACTTCAAAAAGGGAGTAGTAACTGAGGTATTTACTAATTCCAATTACAATAAACTAAAATATTTAATTAAAATAAACCTCTTATGTTCTTTGATGATTAACCAATTACATAATCATTAGTTTCATGACATTTTAATTAGGAAAGCCATAAAATAATGATGCCCTAAACATAATGACTTTGGATAAAGCCAGCAGAGATAAACAAACATTAAATAAGATATGATATTATGGTAATAAGACATCATTGAAACAATGATTCCAGTCTTCAAGCTGGTACTACAGGTTTAAATCTGTAGGGACTGTTTGACCTACCACTCAGTACCTTCCTTTGAAGAAGGAAGTGTGTCCTATGTCTGAGTAAAACTGCAGTGAGTAGATTAGAAACACTGTTAACATAGAGATGTGTCATTTTCTTGACTGTAATGACAACCTTTCAGTGACATCTGTGAAGTATTTCCTCTTGATATATGTTGGTCCATTTGGAAATATATTAATTCTTTTACCAAATGACAAATTTCTTTTGTCATTTGACATTTCCAAAAAAAAAAAAAAATACCTGGAGAGTCATAATTCAAACTGAATCAATTTAATGTCAGCAATATTTACTGCTATGTTGGGGCCTTGGGTGGATACAAAGTGACATAATGAACATTTCTTTTGTGTAATGAGCATATGTGGACAATGTAGTAACTGTAGAGATTATGAAAATGAACTCTGAAATCAGACTAGTAGATTTTAAAGCTTAGCTCGATATCCAAGTATTTGTGGAGTCTTAAGCTGATATTTTCTTTCTTTAAATTTTATTTACAATTTGAGAGGGAGAGAGAAAGAGAAAAATGGGCATCCCAGGATTTCTAGACACTGCAAACTTCAGATGCATGTGTCACCTTATGTATCTGGCATTATATGGGTACTGGAGAATCAAACCTGGGTCCTTTGCCTTTGCAGGCAAGCACTTTAACTACTAAGCCATCTTTCTAGACCCTTAAGTTGCTATCTTAATTGCTTTTTATATTTTTTTCAATTGATTTAGTTATTTAAGAGGAAGTGAGTGAGAAAATGGCTTGCCAGGGCCACTAGCTACTGCAAGCAAACTCCAGATGCATGTGCCACCTTGTTCATTTGGCCTTATGTGGGCACTGGGGACTCAAACCTGTGTCCTTTGGCTTTGTGGGCAAGTGCTTAACTTTAAGCCATCTCTCTAGCTCCTTAAGCTGGAATTTTCTTTTGATTCTCTTCTCTGTAAACTTGGAGTCAATAGTATCAACCTAAAAGATTCTTATGGATTATATTATAAGAGAAACTACTATAGAATTAAACTAGGATACTAGTTGAATATTGGAGGGAATGATGATAAAATTATTTTCTATGGTACTAAATTCTCAGTTGGGGATATTTTATTTTATTTTATTTGTGTCCCATGGTCAAGCATATGAACATATAGTGAATTAGATGCAGATTTTTTAAATGATTGATAATGTATATATACATATGTGTGTGTGTGACATAGTTGATGAATTCAAATAAAATATAAAGAAGCACTCCTTGTGTTACTTTTCCATGTTAGTTTATGTGATCAATTCAAGTTTCTACCTTGTATAAAATATGTTTAGCACCCAGTAGATGCTTCATCCAACTGCCAAACAAATGAACAAAATTCAAGGTCTCTCAAGTCCCACCAGTACACTCCATCTTCAGAGTCAATAAACCACAAAGAAAAAAATGACAGATTTTCAATATGAGCAGTCGAATCCTTGCATGCATAGTCTGTAGAAATATAAGAAAACTTTATAGTTATTCAAACTCCAGAGATGGTAATCTAATTTCAACAGTACACATACACACACACACACTTTCAGGAGAGGCTAAACAAATTTCCTACCAATAATATTCTTATCTCCAAATTCCCAGAACTTATGGAATGTTATGTAGCAATAGAGTCAATACTACATACAAAATGTCATTAGGGCTGGAGAGATTGCTTAGTTGTTAAGGCATTTGCCTGTGAAGCCAAAGGATCCAGGTTTGATTCCCCAGGACCCATGTAAACCAGAAAGGTGGTGCATATGTCTGGAGTTTGTTTACAGAGGCTGAAGACCCTGGAGTGCCCATTGTCTCTCTCCCAATCTGTCTATCTGTCTGCCTCTTTCTCTCTCTCAAATAAATTTAAAAAAATGTTAAAAAATTTTTTTTGATCTCCTTCACCCTTGTCCTGGTACCTGGCTCACCAACAAAACAGCACCCTTGGACAGAAAACAATCAACTCCTACCATATCAGATATCCAGAGACACAGAGGCTCCCAACACCTCATCACTGAAGTAGACCCAAAATGAACCCAACATGGCTCAGGGAAATTTTCCAGAAGAGGGGGAGGAAAGAATGTCAGAGCCACATGTTGGGTCATGATACGCAGAGACATTTCTCTTACCCATAAGTATGGGCTAACTCCACAATGCATGACCCATATATCTCAACAAGGAGGGCCCAGGGGGAGAGGGTAGAACATGGAGGAGGCTAACAGTGGTACCAACTTGACTGTATTCACTGAGAACAAGATTAATTAATAAAAAATAAATTAATTTTAAAAAATAAATATTTTTGAAAATGTGATTAAATTCAGTATTGTGAGCCAAGGAGCTAGGCCCTCAATGCTGAGGCCTTGAATGTAAGTAGCAGCATTCTTATAAATGATATGTAGATGGATTGATATACACAGAGAATATGCATATACACGGAGAAGACAGCCTGAAGATGAAGCAGACCCTAGCATGATAGGTATCTAGCAGTAGCTGGAGAGGCAGGAAGAAATTCTGAAAGTGGTACAACCTTGCCAACACCTTGCTGTCAGATGTAGGGGCTATAGAAATCAGAGAAAAGTATTCTGTTTTAAGATTCCAAAACTGAAGTAGCTTGTTAGGCACTCCTGGAAGATTAACACACACACACACACACACACGGACACACCGACACACACTTGAAGTGTCACTGGGACCTTGATTAGAGATGGTTTGGAAATACTGCTTTATATTTCCTTCACACAAATAAAGAAAATTGTCTAGAACTCAAGTGTTTCTAACACTGTGGTTGAAATCTGAGAAATTCTGGCAAATACAGTCTTCTTTTAATTCACCACTGTCCTGTTCTACTCTAGGAATGGCATAAAAAAAATTTGTTTGGGACACTTATATAGAGTTTGGCAATTGAGTGAGAAAAATACCAAAAGTTTCTAAAGAAGTAAAAATAGCCTACTTGGTATTTACAGGGACATAGATGAGAAAACTAGAACTGACTTTTATTTTATTTATTTATTTATTTTTGGGTTTTTTTTTTTTTGAGGTAGGGTCTCACTCTGGCCCAGGCTGACCTGGAATTCACTATGTTCTCTCAGGGTGGCCTCAAACTCATGGTGATCCTCCTACCTCTGCCTCCCAAGTGCTGGGATTAAAGGCATGTGCTACCATGCCCTGCTTAGAACTGACTTTTAATAGACAGTGATTCTTGCCACTTAACAGCAAAGATTGTTCTTGATTATAGGTTTAATCTTAGCATTGCTGGAAAATGGGGCCTGGACCTTTGTGTTCTGAAGGCAGAAGGCTAGGTAAAAGATAAGCAAAACTGTCTTGATAGGTAGATGCCCTGAAACATAGGACAGGAAAGGACAACCTGTACCATGAAATTTCAGTACATGTCATCTGCCTTTATCTGAAAGTAGGACTCTAAAACAGAATATTCTCTTAGTCATCTTACATAAAACCATATGTCTCATTAATTTTCTATTTTAGTTTTGCAAAATATAATATCACTTTCTGACCAAATAACATAAGAAATGTTTTATGGTTAGATGAGAGAAGACAAAGAGATATATCCTTCAAATACTATAAGATCCTCCTATCTATAAACACAAGAAAAATAAACCTCTCTCCCTCTGTTTCCCTCCTCTTACTCTAATGGCAACTGAGGAATCTCTGAGCACTACACAAACTGGACTAGATAGATTGTATCTATGAAGCTATCCTGTAATAATTTTGTTTTTATTTACATAATTCCACGTGATCTCCTATTACTAAAGAAGTTAATGATTTTAAATTACTTTCTGAAACATCTAGCCTGAATGTCCAGAAAGCAAAGTACCACAGGGACAATATTCCACCTCCATCCTTGTTTCTCATCCCCTTTGGTTCTCTAAGCATCAGCCTGTCTTCCTGCTCCCACACTCTCCTTGCAAGTCTGATCCATACTCTCTCAGGTGATTTATGGTTGTGATTAACAGAATCTGGTACTGCTAGGAGATATCAAGTAACCATTCTTGGTGTTGTCATCTGTTCACTGACGCTAAATATATTTTGGATCTAATTCACCTACCAAGGATCAGTTTTACAGAAGTTTTCTGTTGTTGAATGGATCCAAGTAATGGCCACAGTGGATGGGTAATTAACAAGGGAATGGACCAAGATGTAATATAGCTATGACACAAGCAGGCTATCAATACCAAAGATGGGTTTAGAATCCCTAACATATAATAGACCTACAAATGTCCTATATACACATGATGTCCTATTAAAATATAATGCTATATTCATTTCAAATAATTTTTCAAAGAAACATAATCTACTCAAACTCCTAAAGTTAGTTTCGGTCAGACTCATGGTTTGAATTTAGATCTATCTTGGCCCATAATCTCCCCAAGGCCATTGTAGGGCCCAGTAGGACACAAGAGGTAAAAATGCTGGCCAGAGCAACAGTGTAAATGCAATGTGACTTGAAGAATGTGTTAAAGAGATCAGGGGAAAGTATGGCTAGCTGCCTGAGTACAAACTTAAGCCCATGATCCTTTCACTTTTTATGTAGGTCAGTTTTAATAGTGGTCATCAGAAAGGCAAGTCCTGGCTTACTTGTGCTTCCATTATCAAAGATGTTTTGTGTTTTCTATTAGTTTAGGAAATATGATAAGAAAATTACATGATATTAATAATATTTTGGACAGTAACATCAGTGTTTTAGAAGACATTTTGAAGAGAGATATGAAGAAGAAAGGAGACAAGGTCATCAATAATTCTGAAAAGAGAAAGACTAAGTCGTGGTATTGGCAGTGGGGCTGTTAGTAAAAGCACAGACATCAAGAAAGAGATACTGGTGGACAATACTCAACTGTAGGTGGTAATAGAGTGAATGAATTGAACAAGAGGGATAAATGGCATAGTTCTATTAAGACAAGGGTTGTTCAGTCATCCAGCATATTAAAGCAAAGGAGGAAAATGTGGCAGGGCTAAAGCTGATATGCCAGCTTTTAAATATCACCTGCCACCAGCACATTAGGCTGACAAAGACATTATTATTTAGGATCAATGACAGATCAACAGCCTCAGCCTCTTCAAGGCTAAAATTCCTTGTCATAAATAGCTTGTCTAGCTGAGTCAGTGAGCCATGGGGTTCAGTGAAAGACTTCGTCTCAAATGTCTCATAAACACGTTATACCCTGCCCTTCTGTGAGAGAAGGGGAACAGAGCTGTGAGACTTTCTACTCCCATAGAAGCCTGAGCTTGTGGTCCTGGTGCCTTGGAGGTGGAGGTGGGATTACGAAGGCTTATGGGATACCTTGTTTAGCTGAGTCAGTGAGCAGTGGGGTTCAGTGATTCTGTCTCAAATATAAGGTGGAGAGTAATTAAGAAAAATGCCCAGTGTTGACATCTGGTCTCTACACAAAGGTGAAAGGCTACAAGTATAACTGCCCCCCACACCCACATACCACCAAATATAAAAAAAATACCAACAATGAAAGCATTAGCTAAAACCACTTATATATTAATCATAGGTTTCTTTATCTTCATCAGAAAACAACTAAGAAGCCACATTAGGTTTTTCTTAAAGCTGATAAGCAGTCTAGCCCAAACCTTACATTGATCTTGGCAAACCCTAAGCAATTTATTCTTAGTTCTGTACCAATAATCCACCAACCTCCGTACTTTCCATACAGATAACCCTCGTCCCATGCCAAATTTAGACTAGGGGAATTCCAGACTAGTACGAAACCTCTGCTTTTCAAGTACTATTTCGGGGAAACCGCTCACTGGCATCGTCTACTTTGCATGTACTATATAAGAAACTGAATCTAATTTCTTTGAATTGGTATGCATCTGAAACTGTTTGCTTTCATGTTCCCAACTATCATTAAGCTGCATTTTAAACTATGTTAAGGTTGTTCAAGTCTGGTTTTCACTTTAAGATGGATAGAAGCTGGGGACTGGAATTTGGAAAATGATATATGAGTCTGGTGCTACTTAGACTCAGCTCTGAGATCTAATAAAGCAACCAGAGAGCTGTTGTGGTTTAACTGCACAAGAGCTAGCAGGCTTGAGAGCATTCTTGAAGCTGCCTGGGCCTCCGTGGAGTTCTGACCCCTGTGTCCCCAGTCAGCCTACTGAAAAGACCAGACTAAATCAGGACAGGTGGTAGAGAAGAGAATAACCAGTCACACTGTCAATTCAGAAGGGCTTTAATTTTGTTCCCCCTTTGGGGACTTGAACAGAGCTTTTAGGTTAAAAAAGAAGAAACAAACACATGAACATGTGAACATGAGAACAGAAAATTAGTCATTACTATATAATAATGGGCATAACTGAAAAAAATACATGACTGAAGATTCCTGAAGCCTCTACAGTACAGTAATATCTATACCAAATCCCCTGCCTTTCTTCCAGTCTTTTCCATCAAATTCTATTTTTTTAAGATCCTTGTTTGATCATTTCTCATTGATTGTGAGATTTTGACCTTCCTTCAAAGGAAAAGCCTAAAGTGGACATGACATATATGACCCCTGACAGAGGACAGAGTGAAGTCACAATAGGGTTTCCCAAAACAAAAGTCATTTCAGGGATGAGGGCGTGGTGGTTTGATTCAGGTGTTCCCCATAAATTTTACAGTTCTGAATGCTTGATCCCCAGCTGATGGAAATTTGGCAATCGAAACCTTTTTGGAGATATGTTGTTGGGGACTATGGCTGTTAAGCCAGCTTCCCCTTGCCAGTGTTTGGCACACTCTCCTGCTTCTGTTGTCCACCTGATGTTGGCCAGGTGATGTCCAGCCTCTGGTCATGCTACATTCTCTCCTACCATCATAGAGCTTCCCCCCAAGTCTGTAAGCCAAAATAAACCCTTTCCTCTCACAAGCTGCTTTTGGTCAGGTGCTTTGTGCCAGCAAAAAGAAACTGACTACAACCCAGGGTAAAAATAAGTAGTTAGTAAGTAATGGAAATTCCACAGAAAAGGCAATTCTGTCTGAGTTTTAACTGTATCAATCACGGCTTCTGTATTAACCACAGAGAACGCCATTTATGTGTCCCAGCAGTGTGCTGAATCTCTCTCAGCATGGATATCATCAAGTGCTTCAAATTAGGCCATCTTGGTTTTAGAGAGCCAGCCCATCAGCTCATTGCTCATTAAAGTTTTCATTCAGGCTGAAGGGAGGGATCAGCAGTTAAGGCACTTGCCTGCAAAGCCCAGCAAACCGAGTGCTTTCCCTAATTCCCCATGTAAAGTCCAGATGCATGCACAAAGTAGTGCATACATATAGAATTTGTTTGCAATGGCTGAGGACTTGGTATGCCCACTCTCTCTCTCTCTCTCTCTCTCTCTCTCATTGCAAATAGATAAATAAAATACTTTTTAAATAACACAAAATTTTTCTTAGAAAACAAGACTGCTTGCAGACATCTGCCCACCTTGCACTGTGCTCCTTCTAATGAGTAGTTTATCAGTATCATTTTTTCCATCTCCAAGGACATTTTATCCCTCATGCCATAGTGAGCCAGCAGCAACAGCACATGAGAATGTATGAATCAAGACCCATGACTTAGGGTTCAACATTACCACCCTCCAGGAAACACTAATGCAAGTTAAAGAACCAAAGCTTACCCGCTGGTATCTATCTACACATCCTCTGCGTGTGTGGTGTGTGTGTGTGTGTGTGTGTGTGTGTGTGTGTGTGTGTGTGCATGTGTGTATGTCTTTTGAGAGGAAAGATAATATAAAGCATATTTAGAGTTTGATTTTAAGATAGGAGAGATATGAGTATATAACAAGACTTATTTATGATTTATGGTTTGTGGTATTAAAAAAGGTGCAAGTAAATGGGGAAAATAATAAATAGAAAGGGGGGAAAAGAAGTTATAGGAGAGGGAAAGAATAACTCACCCAAATTTCTTGACGAGACTATAGGTGGAAACGAGACACAAAATATGACTAATAAAATTACTCTAGATAGAAACAAGGACATACTCTGTACTTTCCAAGAAGATATCATCTCACTTTGAGAAACTTGATTCATCTCAGCCCACCTCCATGTTTTTAAATAGACCCTACATGAAAGTAGACTGGGGGACTACTTGAGAAAAGAAAAGGGACCAGTAGAGAGAGACAAGAAAAGGCAATGGGTGTTAATCTGCTCAAAGTATATTATGTACATGTATGAAGCAATCAAAATTAAATACATTAACATGTATTATTAAGTTATGCTCATAAAAAATTGACAATAAGAAAAAAATCACTATGGACTACAGCAAGATTTATGTTAAAATCAATTCATTTATCACAGAGAAAATGTCTAGTGACTCCTGTGTAAATATTTCTAGAAATAACAAGTTTAATGACTTGGTGTTGTTTTCTTCCCTGTATATTAAGTTTTCTAAAAATAATTAAAGGAAACCATTAATGGTCACAAAATGACAACACTGGTTAGCCTCCTAAGGGTGACTTCAGCTTCCACAAACACTTAAATTGCCAGCTTTTTCCACATTGACATTTAACCTTGGAGAAACACCAGCTTTCCCAGACTGTATGTCTTCTCTGTATACAGCTCCACCATCCTTCTGTGAAGCACATTTTCCCTTTGGGGAAGCTGACTTTCTACCCCCTAATCATACACGGTCTTAAAAGAATACTACCTCAATCTTGAGAACATGACATTGGATGTATGACTCCTCTCCAGCAAAGAACCAATCTTGGTAAGTTTCAGTGCATGGAGCAGAAAACTTTGCATCACCATAGTTACCATATGAATTAAACATGATGTGCTACTCTAGAGCTCATTGAACCTTGCAGGGAATTCCAAATCACTACAAGGCATTCACTCAGTTCTTCCCATGTTCTGGACTATAGCCTTGGGCAATTTTCCCTTTTTGAAAAGCTTCTTAATTAATCATGTTAAAAGAAAAAAAAGAGGGGCAGCCAAAAGCATCAAATTCTACTTGTTGAAATTACTGGAGTTTTTTTTATGACTCTGAAACTGAAATATCTTCACAGTAGGAAAAATTAATATATATGCATGTATATAAATGTATTTAAATGTGTACGTGTGTGTGGATGGCATACGCACATATATGTGCACATATGTTTCCTGATTTCTTAAGAAAGCAATAAGGTATTTGGCAATATTGAGCAAGGTCATGTACTGACTGACAAAATAATTAATATGCATGTTTGTGTTTATGTGTGTATCTATAGATATAATGAATGGAAATTTATATGAACTAGAAATACAAAGGTCACATAGCTTTGTCTAGGCACTTGTCTCTGGCAGGTGAAGAAGAGAATTTTTAAACAATAGCCTTTATTTGCTGAGCCACAACTTCAGCCCAGGAGTATGTTAATATTAGTATTATTTGTTAGCACAATATTCTAAAATGTCATTGTGTGCTTAGTATTTTCTAAGCACTTTGATTCTTTTGCAAAAACCACATTACTTTAACATAGGAAAACATGAGCAAATGAGACACTTTCTACAAATTAACTTGGAGAAACAAAATCAACTTTAGTGAGTCATAAAAGTGCCCTGTTTCTAATTTATGTCAGTGGTGGTCAGAGATGGAATAAGTTAGCTTTAAACAAATTTATTCAACAACATTTTTCTTAGAAAAGCTAGTGGACTCAGTTGTTATTATCAGAATTAACCTTCCCTGCCAGTTTTACAAATTTCAGCCCTGCTTTATTGAAATAATATTTATTAACTATCTTGACAAATAGAACTAATTGAATATTATAAGCAGTTTTCTTTACCACAAATGGTGAAATTTCAGTAGTACCTTTAGAAAGTTTTGTACATTTGTCCCTAAATTTCCTAAATTTGGATCCTTCACATGCTTTAACCATGTGCTTAAAGCAAAAATCTGCCCTTGTACATTCCATAGACTGCAAAGTCACTATGAATTTGACTATCACTTTGCATAGGAAGTGTTCATAGGCTAATGTAAATTGTAGCAGATAGACCAAACTTATTGCTGTGTACATATTCTAATTTTCTAATTATTAAGGATATTTATTTGTTACTTAAGCAGAAAAAAGAATGTAGGAGATGAACAGATAGAGGTAGGTAAGTACTTAGGTTTTATGAATTTAAAATTCCTATTCTTGTGGAATACTGACTCTCCACAGTGACTTTAAATGAGAGGAATTATTATATAATGTGTGATAGTTTGAATCTATAGCCCTATAGGCTCCGGTGTTTTATTAAAATTGAGTTTAAGACCCTAGTCGGCAGACTCCTGCTACAGGGGGTGCATCACTGGGGATGGATCCGAATTCCAGCCCATAGGTATGTACAGAGGTCTGAGCTCTGGGGGTCCAGTTTGCTGCTGGTCCCTGCTTTCTGATTTTTGGTGCTTTTGCTGGCTGCTGAATTTCTCTCTGCTTGAATTTATGAATGGGAACCATCTACTTCCATGATTGATGCAAGTTCCCCTGGATCTGTAAGCTTGAAATGAATCCCTTCTCCCAGTAAAACTGTGTTTGGTTGAATGTTCATCTTGGCAACATAAAACTGCCTGTGGCATTAAGAATAGCAGGAACAATGCAGCTATCATCAGCATCTCAGACTTGAGAAGCAGCCCATGATATCGATGCAAAAGAAGCATTGCTGGGCAAGGGACAGAATAACACCACATGCACATAGAGTCCACACAGAGGGACTTATGATTTTGGAAATGCATATGCTACTGAACAGCATCTTCTGGAAAGGATATTCCCATTGGATACAAAGAGAGATCAAAAAGTGGCAGTTTCTCTGAAATGTAGGGGTGGGCACCCCTGCTGCTAATAGCCTGTAAAAGAAAGACCGTGGAACTGAAAATAAGCCATCAAAGGAGATATATACACTTAAATAAAAGAAACCATTTTATTCTTTCTAGAGCTGGGTTTTGAAACTTACTACAACCAGAATATAATCGGCAGTTGCTTGCTACTGCAGAAAAATCTACCTTATACTGAAATTCACTTAATGAATGATTTCATGTTCTTAAAAGTTCTTAAATTGTTCTAAAAAGAATTTTTATTATAGAATCTGCTATATTACCCCATGATCAAAAACATTTGACAAGCCAGCCAAATTTCTTGAGAAAATTATTATGCAAACAGACCAGTCTCTCTCTAGATACAATTAATTTAGTAAATAATGAAGATATATATGCGAACATTTCACAAAATAGTCAAAGAAAATGTCAGTGGAGATGTGTACACTAAACATTATCTAGCATGTGCCTTTGGCTAAAACTAAGGTATTTGAAGTTGTAAGATTTGAAGTCTCACTCTCTCTTCTAAGGCTTTAAGTCTATATAATGAGCACTTATATTCAGCAGCGCTCAGAGTTTGAGTAATGAGTTGGCATGTCTACATACCTCAGAGCCAAAGAATGGAAAAATAATGGAGCATGCCCAATAATGAATTGAAAACATTTTTTAAATTTGCAAAAAAATTTTATTTATTTATTGGAGAGCTACAGACAGAGAGAGAAAGAGGCAGAAAGAGAGAGAGAGAGAGACAGAATGGGTGTGCCAGGGCCCCCAGCCACTGCAAACAAACTCCAGATGCATGTGCCCCCTTGTGCATCTGGTTAATGTGGGTCCTGGGGAACTGAGCCTGGAACTGGGGTCCTTAGGCTTCACAGGCAAGCACTTAATCACTAAACCATCTCTCCAGCCCTGAAAACATTTTTAAAGCAACTTTACTTCTATACTCAAATTTTGCCAGTTATGATGGGGTCCCATAATAGTTTATTTCAAATAAGGAATTGAGTACATTAGTTTTTACTTGCATAATTTATTGTATGAACAAATTTAAGAAGCCATCCCCGGTGACATTGGTCGTATGACCTTTCAGTCTACAGCCCATGTAACTCTGAAGCAATGAGCTTCCCCCAGCAGTACAGTAAGCATGCCCTAGGGCCTTTCTCTGTTTTCTGAGAGGTTCTGGCCATATTTCCATTTTCCTGACTTGCAACCCAAGTCATCCGTAGAGTGGCATTACATAAGAAAACATGGTGGCACACACCTTTAATTCCAGCACTCCGGTTGCAGAGGTAGGAGGAACCCTGTGAGTTCGAGGCCACCCTGAGACTCCATAATGAATTCCAGGTCAGCCTGAGGTACAGTGAGACCCTATCTTGAAAACAAAAGCAACAACAACAAATGCTTCCTAATACCTTTGTTTTTTCTCTCAAAGTCCCCAAGGTCGCAGTGGCCTGCTGTGTGTTCTCCCATCCAGACACATGTAATTGGCTTTGTTACCAGAGGCTGAAGGTCCACACTAAGCCTGATATTCACTGTTTGGATGTCAGAAAAAGCTTTCCATGCCTTGCGATAGACTAGGGATGGAAATGCCTTTACCCAAACATGGCAACAAGATTTCAAAGAGTGGTTATGCCAGTGCTTCCTCAGAACCTTTTCCACTGGCAAAGTTTTCAGTGGAGTTCATGGTAGTTTGGTGATGACTCCTAAAAACAGGTGCTGCTGTTCTCCTTCCCTTCCATATTTTTTTCTGCACAGCTGGAGGTGAAATACCAAATTTTCCAGAGTCCTGTACCGTTCCTGACTTCCTAAACTGTTTAGGTCTGTCAAACGGGAGACACTAGCAGTTTCTGAAACTGGTAGCAGTGGCAATTGCTAGAAGTCATGTAGCAGTGATGAGGCAGGAGGCTTACAGACATGAGCCTGAGGTAGCAGCAACAAGCTCTGTGGTTCCTTCATGCCCAGCAGGGAAGCAGCGGGCTTTGCCCTAAGGGCCCCAGCCTAGAGCTGATAACCACTGTGTCACCTGAGGCTTTCTTTTGATCCCCTGGCCCTTCTAGAACTGTATAACAACATTGCCACTCACTTTTGCACAACTGCTTTTCTATTCCCCTTACTACACCCTCAGTCGAGATGCCTCGCAGAACTCAGTGCCCTGCTTTCTTCCTCTCTGTGGACAGCGATGACAATTTATCCATCCTTCACACACACTTCTTCTGTCCCTCCGGAGTTCAAATTGCTGGTCGTTGCCCCTCAGTTTTCAAGCTGAGATAATGAATGGAGACCAAATAGATCAGTATCAGGAGAAATCAAGATGATGAAGCCTGTGACTGGGGAGTTTTCCCCATTGTTAAATTCACTTGCTTGCAAAGCCTGAAGGCCCGCATTCAAGTCCCAAGCGCCCATGTAAAGCCAGTTGCACAAAGCGGCTTGTGTATCTGGAATTCATCTGTAGTGCCAAGAGGCCCTGGCATGACCATACACATACGCTCTCTAAAATAAAAATTTTAAACTTATTCCTTTTTCGCTCTTTTTCTACATTGGAATCTTGCCAGATTCTAAATTTAGAAGACAGTAATCTAGATTTATGTAAATAAAAACCACAAAAGAAAGGAACAAAACAATAATAAAGCAAGCAAGCAAATAAAAACCAGCCCTATGACAGTAACCACATGGCTAGGCGGCATAAAATTCTAATTTAATAATAGCTAGAAGAAAAGCTTCTCTTTGCTCTAGGTCAACAGCCTTTTGTCCAACAAAACATGACTGTATCTTGGCTTTTAAAATTAAGAGACCCAAATATTTGGTCCCCCTTCCCATGTTTTCTACATTGTTTAAATAGCGGGAATACACTCTAGTTTTTAGACAGACGCACATTCCACCTGGGGAGCAGCTGTCCTCATGTTCTTCGTTTACCTGTGAAATCATCCTATGTATCTTGTCTCCAAGAGTAGGGATGATATTGGCATGATACATTAAGAAAAATGAGGGCTGGAGAGATGGCTTAGCGGTTAAGAACTTGCCTGTGAAGCCTAAGGACCCTGGTTCGAGGCTCGGTTCCCCAGGTCCCACGTTAGCCAGATGCACAAGGGGGCGCACGCGTCTGGAGTTCGTTTGCAGAGGCTGGAAGCCCTGGCGCGCCCATTCTCTCTCTCCCCCTCTATCTGTCTTTCTCTCTGAGTCTGTCGCTCTCAAATAAATAAATAAATAAAAATTAAAAAAAAAAGAAAAATGAAAGGAAGTCAGGCTCTAATATATACCACGTTATCTAGTTAAGCTAAAAATAATGTATGTTTTATTCCTTTGCAATATTTTCCTTCTGTGTAAGGTGTTCATTATACTATCTACAACTGTATTTTGTAGGTTTCGTTGGCAGCTGTTGAAATCAATTTAGTACTAAAGTATGGAAGGATATTTTATCTTCGTGTTTGCACAGTTATGTCTTGTCTTAAATGATTAGTTTTTCCAGTCAGGATTAGTGGCACACACCTTTAATCTCGGCACTGGGGAGGGTGAGGTAAGAGGGTTGCTGTGAGTTCAAGACCAACCTAGGGTTCAGAATGGCTTTGGCTAGACTGAGACCCTGATGCAAAAACAAATAAAATAGCAAAAAAATTTAAAAAAATTCAGTATTTCCCTGCTGTTTTTTTTTTGTTGTTGTTGTTTGTTTGTTTTTGTTTTTGTTTTTGTTTCTGTTTTTCAAGGTAAGGTCTCACTCTAGCTCAGGCTGACCTGGAATTCACTATGTAGACTCAGGGTGGCCTCGAACTTATGGCGATCCTCCTACCTCTGCCTCCCTGTGCTGGGATTAAAGGCGTGTGCCACCATGCCCAGCTGTTCTTTTTTAAAATAAATAAATAAATAAATAAACAAACAAACAAACCATCATCCAGGAGCAAGGAGGCCTAAGAAATGCTTTAATGCCAGGGGTGTTGGGTAGGGCATGAATTGTGGCTCCAGTCTGACAAACGGGACATGCAGCTGAGCCTTTGCTTCTTTAGGTCTGCAAGACAAGAGGCAGATGGAATTTTCATGGTCTTTTTCTAGGTGTTAAAATTTTCCAAGTGTTAAAAATTTTTCACAGTGACTAGTTTCTAATGAGAAAAACATTGTTTTGCTTGTCTCTTTCCATTAACCATAACTAAATGGCAAGCAATCTCAAACATAGATGTCATTTCTGCCTTTTCACTGATTTCCCAGGTTTAAAAATTTCCAAAGAATCAGTTTTTAAAACCAAACTCCCCAGTAATTAATGTGGAATTTTCTCATCTCCATATTTTACCCTTTTTAATCTAACAACCAAAACAGTATTAATATTTACATCAGATAATGTTTGTGGTCAAATTACTCATTTTAGTAATGGATTTACTATAAGTACCTGCATTTAGCTTCCGGGAAAATAATCCATTTCAGTCCTCAGGAGGAATGTTTTTCACATGTGTTGAAGAGACACCACTTATTACAGAGTCCAGCATGTAACACCTGCCTGACCTAGTGACAATGATACTAATTTAAGCACTGACCCATTAATTCCCTACATGGTAAACAAATAGATTGCAGAAAAAGTTAAAACCATTGAAATTTATGATTCCTAGGGAATCCTGACACTTTAAGCATTTTAAAAAATATTTATTTTTCAAATATTTTATTTATTATTTATTTGTAAGTACAGAGAGAGCGTGTGTGGAAAGAGAAACAAAGAAAAAACAAAGAAAGAAAGAGAAACAGAATGGGGCATGCCAGGGTCTCCTGTTACTGTAGATGAGCTCCAGATGCATGTGCCACTTTGCACATTTGATTTATGTGGGTACTGGGAAATCAAACTTGGCCTTTAGGTTTTGCAAGTAAGTGTGTTTAACCACTTAGCTATTTCTCCAGCCCTTTATTTATTTGAGAGATAGATAGATAGATAGATAGATAGATAGATAGATAGATAGATAGATGGAGATAGATAGATGTCAGACTGTGACCCCCAAGAATGAGAGAGGATCCTGGCTCACTGCAACCCCCAAGGATGGGGAGAGAAGCTACCATGCGGGTCTGGTCCGCAAGATAGGACCAGGCTTCAGGCTGGTGCTACCCCTCCATATCCTGGGGCCTTAGTGTCAGACAGTTTAGGTTTGCTTTAACCCATGGCCCTGCCAATGTCTGACAGGTCCCCCTTTGTTTTTATAAGGGGAAGGTGTCATCATATTGAGTGAAATCCTTATAGTCTATCATAGGCTCAGATAGGGCTAGATGGGGCACAAGAAGCTGATTAGTAGCAGCCTTAGCAATATTAGTTATTTGTTGTCTGAGAAATTTGATGAGACAGAGGGCTACAAGTAATAGGGTTCGTATAGCAATGGGGGGGCTAAGGAAGGGGAGAATCCAAGTGACTACAGGGTTAGAGAGTCAGGTGATGGGGTCCTGAGGCTTGTAGTGCTCAAGCAGCTCCTTGTGGAGGTTTTTTTTTTTTTTTTTTGAGAGTTTTAACATCTTTTTCAATAATAATTGACTCAGTAATGTAAAAGCAACATTCTTCCCCCAAGATCATACATGTCCCCCCATATTCAGAAGTAATGAGGTCTAAGGCTCTACGGTTTTGAAGTACCACACCCACAAGAGAGTTCAATTGCCTCTGAAGAGATTCAAGGCTGTCAGTGGTGGATACCATGGCTTGGTCAAGCTTGCCTTGGAAGTCTCCCACAGGGTGGTTGGTCTGGGCAAGATCAGCTCCTGCTGCATCGGAGGCACCAAGGGACAGCGTCAGGCTGAGGCCCACCAGCAGAGGGATGAAAATCTCTCTGTGTTGGTGCAGACGGAGCTGATAGGCGGCTTCCTCTTCCTCATAGAGATACACCTATGGAACAATCAAGACTGGGGAACAATAAGTGGGAGAGGAAATATTTATGCATGGGGTGGTTAGCTCTTCACACCATAGGAGTGCGGGTGTCTTGACGCAACTGGTCCTGGTTATGAAAATACTGAGGAGGCATTCAGCTCTGGTCAGCTTAGAGTTGGACAGGCAGAGGCATACCTTGACCAGAATCAAAGAGGAGAATATCAGTAAGGCGGGGCTGGGAATAGCTTGTTATAGATGTAGGGTGTTAATAGGAATTGCAGTTAGCAGGGGCTGGGTAGGAGATGCACAAAACAAGCAGTCAGAAGCATTAGGATGGTTAGTAAAGGGGAGAAGGTCAGCTACATATTGGATATATTGCGTCCATGTTATGGTGGCTTGTATATTTCTGGGACTTGTTTTCCTGTGATAGAATATGATGGTTAGTTTGCACTGGGCGGGAAGCAGGGATACACTGTCTAGAAAATGAAGAGTCCCAGGGGGCGATGATGAGTCCTCCATACTATAGAGTGTTCCCATCACCCCCATCCCCCAGCGTTCAGTCCAGGGGTCTCTTATGGGCAGTGTACATGCTCTCTGTTTCCAGGAGGCTTTAGTTAAAGGTGACCTTTTGTTGTTGTTGTTTTCTTCTTGCCGCCGTTTGGTGCTTTGGCGCCTTGGTGCTGGTGCTTTGGTGGCTGGGCGGGGCTTGCACACTCCTTAGATCAGCCCTGCCCAGCTTCAGCCTCGCCCTGCTCCGGGGGGGACTCACCCCGGGTCTGGTCTAGTAAGGGTGCAGGTAATGGCTGAGACTGGCCAAGAGGACTGCCAGAGTCCGAGTCTGGCTACCTGAAGGGGAAAGAAGAGGCGGGGCACAGGACTGCTGGGAAAAGAGGCCACTGAAGAAGGAGGGGTACTGCGGGCGGGGCAGGAGGAGCCCTGGGAAAAGAGGGGGTCTGCGGGGGTTGGGCGCTGGGAGAGGAGGCTGAGACATGGTGCCTGCATGGCCGAGGCACCATTGTCTGGGCACATGTGATCCCGCTGCCTGACTCTGACTGAGCCGCTTTGGAGCGCTTGCAAAGCCGGCTTGTAGTTTCACTGATTTGATTTGATTGGGTATTTAATATTGGAAGTAGAGATTGAGTCAACCGCTAATGCTTCAGCCTGGCAGCCCATGAGATGCTTTCATTGTTTTCCAGAACATTTCCATGCTAGAGGAGATCCTCATCACTACCATTCACTCTCCTGGCTTTGAACTTTTCAGAGCTCTGTGGCAGGATAGCTTGTCCTGCAATTAATTTCACTGTAGAAATACTCATTACAGGTTCTGTCCTTCAAACATGAATGGGATAACTGTTGTAAATATGCCATTGTCAGCTGATCCTGAAAAAAAAGAAAAGAAAGAAAGAAAGAAAGGTAACTGGGACCACTCCAGTGTCACCATCCTGAGACTTGGACCTGCCTTTGTATCAGGTCCTCCACCCTCACATCTTTCATACCACAGACCCACCTTAGGGTTCCTCATGTCTGTTGCTGTATATCTATCCTTACTTTTTGTTTTGTTTTCATGAGGCAAAGCCTCACTGTGTAGCCCAAGCCGCCGCCTCCTTGTGGAGCTATTCCTGTCAGCTCCTGAGTGCCGGAGATGCCTACGTGTGTGGCAATGCCCAGCTGCATCACCATCTATTCTCTCATTTAACAGAGCGTGTGTTCTGACTTCATTCTGTTTCATGGTCCAGGCTCTCTTGTTTTTATTCAAACACTAGTTATAGTGCATGTGTGTCATGAATCACAAACCTCGATCATCGAACACATGACCTTCCTCATGTTCCTCTATTTTGGGCACCCATTTCTATCTAACAGCATAAAACAGATATCTCTAAAATCTTCCAGGGAAATGCAATAACTTCAGGGCTTCTTCATTCATTTAAATTTAAACTCATCACCAGGATTTCCTCTGGAGTGCTTCCTGCCCCCTTTTTTAAAAAAATATAAATTTCTGTGGGTTGTTACAAGACTAAAAGACTGATAAAAGGTCCTCCTGCTTCATAGTCTCTATATATTCCTGCTAGTGATTCATAGGGTAAGATAATTCTGCCATGAGCTTTGCAGGATGGCATAGCATGACTAGGTCACCATAACATAACATCAGCCACAGTTGTGACTTTAAGTTCTCTAGAAGACAAGTAGGAGGAAGTAAGTGTTTGAAATCTACTATGGATTTTATGCCCACAGCATATCTTTCTTTTGCACAGCTCAATACTCAAGCCACCACTGCTGGTGTCTGTTGCCACAGTCATTCATGATAATTTACAGAGACTCCCATCTGAGACTAGAGAAAATGGGCCAGTCACAATAACTGGGGGGCTTGGACACTCAATGACAGTCAAAGTGTCATCAGTGAGAGGTCAGAATTAGTTTTCAAATTTTGAGGTAATTATCATATGAAACCTTTCTGTATTTCAGGACTCTGACTAGGAGGTTTTTTTTGTTTGTTTGTTTTTAGTAAAATAACACTCTGAGATTCCTGAAATCTCCTTTTTCCACCTTCTGTGGAAGCTCTAGGGCTAGACTTGAGTTTTTCTGATTCTTGGGCAACTGTAGCCTGTCTGGCACAGAACAGATGTCAGGGACCACCACAACTAACAAAGTTAGAGAGTATCACACATACCTGCTCCACTTTTAGCCCCTACCCCTAAAAATCAGTGGTAATGTCCAGCTCACAATAGAAACTCTAGGTCAAAGGGAGAGTAGTATGCCTCAAGAGACCTAATTCATCTTTTTCACCCTTCAAAACTCAGAGGTTTTCATATAGAAGGATGAAGACACAGAGAATCGAATATGAAGATGACTGACTCAGCCTTATCAAATGTTCTTTCTTTTCCTTCTGGACATTTCAAATAATACTTCTTTATGAAAGTCCAAGACATATGGATTTTCTCTTCTGTGTTCCTCTGATCCCTCCAAGTGATCATTCTAGTTATTTCTATAATTATATTCTCAGTCCTAAATTTATATATAAATACATTCGTGTGTGTGTGTGTGTGTGTGTAGTTCTAAGAAACAGGATATATTCCCATTACTACTTTGCATGTAAGCTTGTCACACATCTACCATGCTCCTATATTCTACAAAAGCACATCTTATCCACACATCTGGATATCTTTAAGACATATGGTTTCCAGGTTCCCTCAATAAACCTGTCCATGTCTGGGTCCTCTGATCCAGACCCTCAATTGGCATCTCCTTGAAGTGAAGCCTGTGACAGCATTAATCTTCACCACTCCTCTATTCTAGGGAGAATGATTCACTAGTGTGACACTTCTATGGCCTCTGCTATATTTATATTGTTCCAACTCATAATAAATGCCTTATGTACAGCAGCTGTAATAATGAGTCACTGACAATTCACTAGAAGAAGGGAGGGAGGAACTGAAAAAAATGAGTTTTGGGGGACCATAAGTGGTTACTGCAACTAAAATTAAACAGATAATATATTTGAAGTGCCAAGATATGTCCTGGGGATCAGTCTATGTGAGACTTAAAAGGAGGAATCAGAATTGAGCAGATAGAGAATTGATCTGAGATGGATCTGTAAAGCGGGGAACTCTGGAGGAAATATTGTTATCGAAATGGTTCTTATCAAGCCCAGTGATCAGATCATTATGTCCCTACCGTACTGCATGCCAGATGATACAGGAAGAATATGATCTTATATGGAGCAGCTTTGGTCAAGTGCTGCCTGTGGACCTGGGATTCAAGTTATGACTTTAGAATGATGAGGAAATTAGGTAAATTGGAGTTTGAGAACAGAAACTAACCCAGTGAAGGAGCAGAACCAACAATACTCACAGTCAGGAAGACAGAGAGTAGGAATAAAATCCAGGACTGGAAATGAGCACATGAATGAGGAGGAGCTAATAAAGGCAATTCGACAGAGGCACACTGTCACTATAAGCAGTAAGCTAAAGTAGGGCAAGTGCTTCTTCCTAAAGCATAAAGTATTCACTGGCTTTCCATTGCTTCCAACTTAATAAAGCTTTCAGTGAAACAAATTGCATTAACTATTTAACTGACTTTTTTTGTCAACAATCTCTCAGTTACTACACATGCAAAGGTTTCATTCAAAAAATGTGCTTCACAAATATTTTCCACATTCTGTGAGAGAGTTTAGATGATATAGGACAATAATTAATTAAGTAAATAAATAATAATGAGTTTCAGAGAGTGCAGTCACATCTGTGAGTTGACTCAGGAAGGATTGCTGACGTGTTCCCATTCTCCATTTATTGTTGCAACCAATAAAGGATGTTTGCATAATAAAAATAATTTTAAAATAATAATAATTAGTGAAATTAATGCTGTGGAAGTAGGGAGAGTACAGGCCTTCCTTGTTGCTTAATATAATATGATTCCAAGGACCCTGACTTTTCCAAGGCAACCAAACTGGTGTTGCTTTCAGGAATACCATTGACACACTGAAAATCAGTTAGTATGGTCAGTCATGTGGAGGTGAAAATATCTGGGAAATTGCATTAAAATAATTACTACAACCTTCATATTGACTTTTTTTTCAGTAGTCCATTTTCAATTGTGGCGTGGGGAGCAACTAAAACCAATGAGAACATCTGGTAATAATTTTTAAATAATTGTGTTTATGTGAGAATATTATGAATAAAAATTACTACTAGTGATTGTATTTATTTCATAACCTTGTAAGAAGAAAATAAGAATTTTTCTGTCACATTGAAGATACAACTCTTAACAGTTATGCAAATAGGTGGCTGGTAAGGGGCAGCTGGGACCCTGAGTGCAGGCTACATGAATAGGCCTGGGATCCTCATCTTCCTGCTCCAGGTTACTCAGCTCTCAGTTCTCTGGCAGCTGGTGTGGGAGAGTTGGGACCCTGCATATGCATGCATCAAGTGTAGGCCCAAGCTTCCAGTTAAATGGGGTGGGTAGGGAATAAACAGATGCCCATACAATGGGTGTTGTGGAAGGATCACAAACAGGGATCTACCTGCAAGCATTTCTACCTCAAACTTGTGAGCCAGGAAAGCACCATAATCATGAGGACTGAGATTCAAACCACCAAGTGGGATCCCTGCCATCCCCTCAACCTACATTTCACCAGTTTCTTTAGTCAAGATGGTAGCAAAGACAAGGGAGTGAGTACCAGAAGAAACTACATGGTCATTAAGTTGGCCAGGCACTGCAGGGCCCCATCCAGTATTCCAAGAAATACCCACTGAGATATAAGAGCATGCAGTCAAAACCTGTGAATATACTGCCTTCTTTCTCACTCCTACTTTCCCCAAACCTGAACAAGGCAGTTAACACACATTCCAAAAGATATACTAATTGCTACAGTTCTAGCAAAACAAGACAATGATCTTAAGATGGGCAAATCCCAATGAAAAAGGAAGAAAGCAAGACGCCAAGCCAAAATATCCTAATCTAGGTTCAAATCGTGGCTGAAGAAAACAGAAAAAAGTCAGCCAAAAGCACTCAATACAAGTCACAAAAAAAAAAAAAATTGAAGATAACCAGAGAACTTGATAGAAGAATAAAGGAAATAGACAAGAAACAAACAAAACATATGATTTCAATAGGCAGTAGAATAAACCCAATGAAGACATAACATAAATCAAATTCAAGAATGAACTGCAATAAACAACTAGTAAGTCTAATGAAAAATGAAATTAGAATTCTAAAAAGAGATGGAGATGCTGCAAAAACCATGACAGAAAACAATGAAATAGGGCTGGAATGATGGCTTAGCAGTTATGGTTCTTACATTAGAAACTTAAGAGCCCAGGTTTGATTCTCCAGTATACATGTAAGCCAGATGCACAAGGTGGCCCATGTGTCTGGAGTTGGGTTTCAATGACTAGAGGTCCTGATGTACTCAATCACACTATATACCTCTTTTTTCTCTCTCTCAATTAAATAAACAAATTAGATATTTATAGAAAAAAAAACAATGAAATAACACTTTTAAAAGGCTCCCAAGAAACCCTCACCAATTTAATAGACCACATGGAGCATAAACCCTCAGAACTTGAGGACAAGACAGAATAGTCCAGTAGTCAAAAGACAATGATAAATTAAATATATGTGTATATACATACATACATACATACATACATACATACATACATACTGAAGGGGAAATTCAGGAAACCTCAAAGAGACCAAATGCTCTGATCACTGACATAAAAGAAGGGAAGAAATACAGAACAAAGGCATAGAGAACATCTTCACCAAAACTATTGAAGAAAATTTCCCTAACCTCACAAAAGAGAGCCCCACCAAAGCATTAGAGGCACACAGAACACCAAACAGGCATGACCAGAGAAGAAATTACTCACATCACATTATAGCTAAACCTCTCAACACTGAAAAGAAATAAAGGGTTCTAAAAACCTACAAGAGAAAAACAGCTTGTTACATAAAGAGATAAACCCATCAGAATTACCTCTGTTTTTCCAATGGAAACTCGAAAAGCAAGAAAGGATTGGATTTCCAATCCTATTAAACTATGGCTGCCAGCCCAAAATACTATACTCAGAAAAATTATCCCTCACAATTGAAGGTGAAAGAAAAAGTTCCATTAGAAAAGCCAGCCTTACAATTATATGAGCCATAAACCAATCCTACAAATAATATTACATACATAGCATAACCTAAACTGAAGACAGGAACAATCTCAATCAAGAAGAGAAAATAAGAATCATGAGTAGAACAGAAATGAAAAGTTATAAAGTTCCAAAAAAAACCCCACTAAACTCCACACAGCCTCAAATTAGACAGGGATTAACTTGCATCTCACAGTTATAACTCTAAGTATCAATGGTCTCAATGCCCTAGTCAAAAGACACAAGCTTTTAAGCACTGAAAGCTTTCATTACAAAAATACGGAGATCCAAGGCCAACAACCTGAGCATCTAGCTGAAAGCAGTGGAAAAATAAGAACAATCCAAAACAAAACAAACAAAAATAAATCAAACATAATAAAATAATCAAGACGGGAAATTAATGAATTGGAAATAAAAATCTAATGAACTGAAGAACTGGTTCTTCAAAAAGTAAACAGGATTGCTAAACCCCTAGCCAACTTGATCAAAAGGAAAAAAGGGAAGTCTCAAGTCAACATCAGAATTGAAATGGGAGATGTTACAATAGACGCTACTGAAATTGGGAAAACATCAGTACATATTCCAAAAATCTCTACTCCACATAATTGGAAACCTGGAAGAAATAAATAAATTTCTTAACTCATACTGCCTAGCAAAACTAAACTCTGAAGAGATAAACTACCTGATTAGAGACATAGCATCAATTGAGATTAGAGGTGAGGGAGAGAATTACCATGGGATATTTTTTTATAATCATGGAAAATGTTAATAAAAATTAAAAAATAAAAAATAAACAACAACCAAAAAAAAAAAAAAAAAACAACGGTCCAGGACAAGAAGGTTTCACTGCTGAACTCTATTCAGCATTCACTAAAGAACTACAGCCTTTTTTTTCCCCAAGTTATTCCACACAATTGAAGAGGAGGGAAAGCTCCCCAATTCCTTCTATGAAGCCAGTATAACATTAATACTAAAACCAAAACCAAACAGAGACACAAAAAAAGAGAACTCCAGATTGCTATCCATGATGAATTCATACCAAAAATTCTCAATCAAATTCCTGCAAACCTAGTTCAACTATCCATCAAAAGCATCATCACCTCCATCAAGTAGGTTTCATCTCAGAGATGCAGGGTTATTTCAACATATGTAAATCAATAAATGTAATACAATATATAAACAGGCTCAAACTCAGGAACCACGTGATCATCTCGCTGGATGCAGAAAAGGCCTTTGACAAAATTCAACATCCCTTCATGATTAAAACCCTGGAGAAGACAGGGATGGAGAGACAATAATAAAGGCAATACACAACACACCTAAAGCCTTTTTTATACTAAGTGGGAAAAACTGAGCTGGAGAGATAACTTAGCAGTTAAGCGCTTGCCTGTGAAACCTAAGGACCCTGGTTTGAGGCTCGATTTTTCAGGACCCACATAAGCCAGATACACAAGGTGATGCATGCATCTGGAGTTCATTTGCAGTGGCTGGAGACCCTGGCTCGCCCATCCTCTCTCTCTCTCTCTCTCTCTCTCCCTCTTTCTCTCTCTGTCTGTTGTTCTCAAGTAAATAAATAAAAATAAAGAACAAAAAACTTTAAATGGGAAAAACTTGAAGCATTCCCATTAAGGTCTGGAACTAGGAAGGGATGCCTACTCTCACCATTGGGTGTCAATGTAGTACTTAAGACAAAAGAAGGGGAAAAAAGTATACAAATTGAAAAGGAAGAATTCAAAGTAACCTTATCTGTAAATGATATGACTCTAGACTTAAGAGATCCAAAAAACTCCACCAAATAAAACCTACTAGAAGTGATAGATACTTTCAGCAAAGTGGCAGGATATAAACACACACACACACACACACACACACACACCACTAGCCTTTGTATATACCAATGACAACAATATGGAAAAAGATCAGGGAAGCTGTCCCCTTCACAATAGTCACACACACACACACACACACACACACACCAAAAAAAAAAAAAAAATCAAATATTTTGCAATCCTCCCTAAACAAGGAAGCAAAAAAAAAAAAAAATTATACAATGAAATCACAAAAACATTGAAGAAAGAACTAGAGAAAGATGTAAGAAGATGGAATGACCTTCCACGCTCATGGATTGGAAGAATTAATATTGTTAAAATGGCCGTCCTACCAAAAGCAATTAATATATAGATTCAATGCAATTCCAATCAAAACCCCAGCAACATTCTTCACAAAGTTAGAAAAACAGTCTCAAAAATTCATGTGGAAGCACAAAAGGCCTCAGATAGCCAAAAATGTACTCAGCAGAAGGAACACCTCTGGTGGTATCACAATACCTGATTTCATACTATAAGACTAAAACATCCTATAAAACAATAGTTATAAACACAGCATGGTACTGGCAAAAAAAAAAAAAAAAAGGTATAGTGATCAAAGGAATAGAATCAAAGATCCAGGTATGAGTACAAGTAGCTACAGATACTAGATCTTCAACAAGGTCAAAAATGCTCACTGGGGGAAAGATGGCATCTTAAACAACTGCTGTTAGAGAAACTTAAGAACCACATGTTGACGAATGAATTTGGATCCCTCCTCTCACTTTGCACTAAAATCAACTCTAAGTGGATCAAGGACCTCAATGTAAGACCTGAAACTAAATTGACTGGAAGACAGTACAGGGAGGACCATCCAAAATATAGGCATAGGGAATGATTTTCTGAACAATACTCCAGGGGCTAGAGAATTAGGCAAACAGTCAACAACTGAGACCTCATGAATATAAGAAGCTATTGTACAGATAAGCAAACCAATAACAGAGTCGATAGACAACCTACTGAATGGGAGAAAATCTTCACCACCAGTACCTCCAACAAAGGTTTAATATCCAAAATCTACAAAGAATTCAAAAACCTAAACAATTAAAAAAAAAAAATCAAGCACCCCACTCAAAAATGGGGCAGGGAAGTGAATAGAGAGTTCTAAAAGGAAGAAATACAAATGGCAGTTAAACACCTAAAGTGATGTTCAACATCTCTACCCATCAGGAAAATGGAAATTAAATGACAATGAGATTCCATCTCATTCCATTCATAATGGAAACCATCAAACAATCAAATGTCAGCTCATGTTGGCAGGAGTATGGGGAAGGAGGAACACTCATCCACTGCTGGTAGAAGGGCAAACTTGTACATACACTATGGAAGTCAGTATGTAGAGTCCTCAAAAGGATGAAAATAGAACTAGCATTAGATCCAGCTATACCTCTTTTGGGCATATACCCTAAAGAGACACTCACTAAATTTTTATTGCTGCTCTATTCACAATAGCCAGGAACTGGAATCAGCCAAGATGTACATCAACAAGTGAATAGTAAATGAAGATGTGGCACATATACACAGTGGAATTCTATTCAGCAGTATGGAAAAATGAAAAAAAAATCAAACTTTCAGGAAAATGGAAGGACTTGGGGAAAAGTTCATGCAGAGTGAAGTCACACAGATGCACAGAGACAAATGCCACATGACCTGTCTCATTTGAAGTTCCTAACCTGGTCCAGCATCAGTTAATTGTAAGCTATAAAAAATATCTACAATGTGATCATGGTATTAAAATGAAGACAGCAAAAAGGGGAAATAGTGAGAGAAGTGAAGAAGGACTACCAAACAACAAGTCAATGATCAGCAAATAAAAAAAGAAAAAAAAGAAAAAAGAAAAGAAAGGTATGGAAAGGCCTCGGGGGTAGAGGAGGAAGGGAATGAGGGGGGAAACACAAAACTAATGACAACTTAAATCAATCTCATAGAAACCTTCTTCTGGGATGCCATTCTACAAGTCATTACCCCTCAGCTAGGGGGAGAGGGACCTACCTAAACAGAAGAACATGATAAAAGGTGCTAAAAGCATAACCCAAAACCGTAGGTGCTGGCTGATAATTCCCAGGGCTGGAATTGGGTTCCCTACCACAGTGAGCTGTTGGTCAGAGAGGCATGATGTCCTCAAAATAATACAAGCTATTGCCAAAACATGCTGTTACCTGCAAGAGCCAAAAGGTAAGTCCTTATTGCTGAAGACACCAGGGCCTACAGCCACAGGACATCAAGTGGTCATGCTACAACTAAAAGAAAATCCAGTTTCCCATCTCACACCCTCCAAGGCTCAGGGTCCAGTGCAGAAGAGGTGGCTGAAAGAATGAAAGAGCCAAAGGGAGGTTACCACTACTACTTACATACAACTGTGAGGGCAGAATTTGGCCTTGATATCCAAGACCTTGCAGTGCCTAGCAATACCCACACAAGACCCTCATAATAGGAGAAAAAGATGATGACATCAAATTGAAAGAGGGGGTAATAGAGAGAGGGAGGGGATAAAACAGAAAGCAGAGTTATGCAGGGGAAAGTAGGGGAAGGGAGGCGAGGGGAATACCATGGTTAGAAAATCCAGTTTCCTCCCAGCTAGCCCTCATTGTGTTGGAAAGCACTATGAGATGGACTGGAAAATAATGGTTGCCAACTGATGTATTATGCAGGAGATCCTGTCAGTTACAAAAATGCTAAGCAAGAAGTATACACTTGTGTAATAGTGGCACACAGCTGATGCTGGAAACCAACTGCTCACAGATTGACCATGAGACCCGCTCCTTGGGGGTGAACTCACATGTGGCTCTGAGAACAAGCCAAACTGCTTAGAACAGGAAACCAATAGGCTCCAGAGAGAATCCCCACTGTTCTCTAAGAAGAATGGATATACACACCAATATACACAATCCTTGTGATGACTAGGTTTATCCTAATTCATCCAAACTATTCTCTTTTTTGGTTGGAGAATCTGTTCTATTTTACAGATGGGGGAGAATATGGTGGAGAGCAAGGATACATCAATACAGTAAGACAAGACAGCAAATTATCTATCAGGACATGGTTCGCTTCCACCTCATCTTCCAGGGCCCAGAAATCATTACAGGGAAAGCAGTGACATGAATACTGCTCTCATGGCTAGCATGAAAACCAGTTCCAGGGAAATGGAGACAGTATGGTCTATCAAGCTTCATAAAAACAGTGATCCAGATTCCACAGAGAAACAAACACTCAATCAGATCTCTTTCTTGCCCACCAAGGCACAGAGAGCATCATGGAATGTAGGGAGCCAATGCAGACGCCATTACAAGATGATGCTGGCTTCCCGCCAGTCTTGAGGTAAATACTTCCTCATTTAGGCAGCAACCTCCCTTGAGGTTGTGCATGCGCTTGATGCACCTTGTCCTGAGCCTATCCTGTGGCTCCTGTGGGTGGGTGAGCCTATGGCAGCCAATCAGCAGGCGTCCCATAGTATTCTGCCCTATAAAAGCAGCTACACTCCTGGGCCCCTCGCCCCTCGCCATCAGCTTTCCTGTTAACCAAGAGGCTCTCCAATAAAGTGTGATCAAGAAGGATCCTTGTTTGCTGGTCGTGCTTTTCCTGTGGGACAGGGGCTCGCCGCAAAGTGGTACCGAAACCCGGGAACGCCGGGTGTTTTGTGGTCACCGGGCGAGGGGCCGAAGAGGATCCAGAACTTGACACACGGAGAGGAAGATGTCGGAGAGGAAGACGTCGGTAAGTCATCCCCAGTCATAATGTTTTTTCACTTGGATCCCTACCTGATCCTTGTTATTTTCATTCCTGTGTGGCTTATTGTCCTTGTCGTTTGCTGTGAGCGCAACATGGGCAACTCAGAGGACAGAATAGGTAAGGGTACACTGCCGTTTTGGCGGCTGATTCACTCTTACTTAAGTAAAGAAAACCACATGGAACTTATTAGAAGGGGACGGGAAGTTCTTGCAAGGCATCAGGATAGCCTTTCTGAGTCAGATTCAAATGGGGAGTCAAAAACTAGGCCTAGAAAAAGAAAAAAAATTAAAAAAAAGGGATTAAACAAAGAAAAACGTTTACAAGATGAGCTCAGAGAAACAGGTAAAATCTATAATTGGCCCCCCCCTGAGGGGGAAAAAGGAGCCTTTAACAGGCTCTATCCTCCCATTGAGGAGCTTACACATGCAAATGTACTTGACACAGATAAGGAGGCTAGCTCCGATTCTGCAGAGGAGGAAGAAAAAGAATTATTTAAAGGGAAAGAGGAAAGACTAAAGGAGGCCACCGCCTGTTATAAAAGGGAACAGACAAAGGGGCCTAAAGGCCAAGGGTGTAGTCCTTTACAGTCCCTAGAGCCTTCCACACCCCCACCCTATAACTCCCCTGGGGACACATGCCGCTTCATTAAAACAAAAACCTGGTCGCGGCTGGCCTCCGCTAGGAGGGGCTTCTATTATGGCTTCAAGAGAAAAAAGAAAAAGAAAAAAAAAAAGCTCCTTGGGAGCCCACACTCTTCAGTACTTTCCACAACTGGTAGCTTGACAGGCTTTCTTTGGGCTTAAGTATTGTTTAATACACGTTACAAAGCTGCCTGACAAACTCATCATCCCCTATACTAAGGAACAGGTAGAAGTTTTGTCTGGCACTGTGGAAGATTGGAGCATTCTCATGTGTGCTTTCCCAAATGTCATAGATAATCATTATCCAAAGAGCCCTATTTTGTCCTTTGTTGAAAATAATCTGGTTTACTTTCCTAAAATCACTGTTCAGGAGCCTATTACATCAGCCCCTGCCATCTTTACTGATGGTTCAAAGTCTGGTCGTGGGGCCTACTTGGTACAGGGCTCGGAGCCTATAGTAAGAATGTTTAGACCTGATTCCCCTAAAATTGTTAAATGCCTAATTGTTTTGGAGGTCTTTCAGACATTCTCTACTTCTTTTAACTTCTGCCTGGCCCCTTATCACAGACTAATGACCTCGTGGACTGGGCCACTAGGCTCGCCATAATTTCTCTGGAAGATACAAAAGCTTCAGCTACTGAATTCCATAGATTATATCATGTTCCTGCAAACACCTTGAGAAAAAAATTTTCTATTTCCAGAAATAAAACATGAGACATTGTAAAATCTTGTCAGTCTTGTGTCACCTTTTTACCCTCCCCACATGTGGGCGTTAACCCTCGAGGCCTACGTCCTGGAGACCTTTGGCAAATGGATGTGACACATCTTCCAGAGTTTGGAAGATTAAAATACCTACATGTCTCAGTGGACACGTGCTCAGGTATTATTTTTGCCTCACCATTGGCAGGTGAGAAGGTCTCTCATGTAAAAACTCACTGCCTAGAGGCCTGGGCTGCTTGGGGAAAGCCACACCGCCTAAAAACTAATAATGGCCCAGTGTACTCATCTGGTGGCTTTCGAGCCTTCTGTGCCCAAATGCAGGTTGCACATACCACTGGCCTTCCTTACAACCCACAAGGTCAAGGTATAGTAGAAAGAGCCAATAAAAGTCTAAAAGTTCTTTTATTTAAACAAAAAGGGGGTATAGCGGAAAATGCAACTCCTAAGGAAAGAGTGTCTTTAGCCCTTTTTACCCTTAATTTTTTAATCTTGGATAATAATAATCAATCTGCAGCTGACAGGAACAATCAACATGTGATTCAATCATCTAGTGAGATGGTGTTGTGAAAGGATGTCTTAGATAATAAATGGAAAGGACCGGATCTTGTTGTGATAAGATCCAGGGGAGCTGTTTGTGTTTTTCCACAGGAACAGGATTCCCCTCATTGGGGTCCAGCCCGGCTGGTGAGGACAGTCAAGCAATCTCCGGAGGAGGGTCCAGGAGACAGTGATGTTCATCAGGGCGGAGATGATAAAGGTCTTGTGGACAATCTTCCTCCTGTGTCTGGAATCCATGAATCAAGTGGAAGAGGAAGGGACACAAGATGAAGGGGCGTCTTGGAAGCGCCTCAATACATCTGGGGGGTGTTAATGACATTAGACATGGCTGTGGGAGGAATACTTCCTTTGCCCCTGCGCTGGTGTGTGTTCATCCACTGTTTCTGTTCGTTCTTAGTAACTTCTCTTTTAGTAATTACACCAATGCTTCCTGCTATCTGTCATTTTAAGGAAGGGGTAGGAATGGGAATGTTCCTAGTGTGCTGCCTGGGAGTATGCGTACTTTGCCTCTGGTTGATTTGCCGCCTGCGAACCCAAACCAAGAGGGACAAGGTGGTCATTTCTCAAGCGCTTGCTGCCTTGGAAAGTGGTTCCTCCCCCCAAATTTGGCTGTCAGCTTTAAAAGGCAAATAGCTCCCCTGGCCCTTGCACCCTCAGGGTCTCAGAGTACCCATTGCACGAGGATGGGCAGGGATCTGGTAGCTTTCGTTTGACCGCCGCCTTTGCACTCTCAGGGGATCTGTCCCATTGCACTGAGGAAGGGGAGGTTAAACTTCTTCCCTTGATCGGTCAACACATCATGAGGTGCGGACCTGATCGGGAAGGTGGCTATTTTTCTGAGCTATGCCATAAGTTAATAAAAAAGGGGGAACTGTAGGGAGCCAATGCAGACGCCATTACAAGATGATGCTGGCTTCCCGCCAGTCTTGAGGTAAATACTTCCTCATTTAGGCAGCAACCTCCCTTGAGGTTGTGCATGCGCTTGATGCACCTTGTCCTGAGCCTATCCTGTGGCTCCTGTGGGTGGGTGAGCCTATGGCAGCCAATCAGCAGGCGCCCCATAGTATTCTGCCCTATAAAAGCAGCTACACTCCTGGGCCCCTCGCCCCTCGCCATCAGCTTTCCTGTTAACCAAGAGGCTCTCCAATAAAGTGTGATCAAGAAGGATCCTTGTTTACTGGTCGTGCTTTTCCTGTGGGACAGGGGCTCGCCGCAATGGAAGAGGGGGAGGAAGGATTGTAAGAGCCTCAGGGTACAGGAGAATAGTCTAAGACACCATGTTTCCCTCATCCCTGCAGGGATTAAGGCCTCTTGGTCCTCACAATGAATACCAATAATCCACCTAAGACCTTTAGCAAAATTGGGTCAGGGGAGAGGGGGTCTATGTGTGCAACCTTTTTATTAAAAATCATTACATTAATTAAAAGTTATGTAAATCTTCACAGCTTTGTCACAGAAAATAATCATCTGATGTTTTCACTATGTCCTTTACATTTATTTTGTATTTTTTTTCTTTTTCTTGAAGCAAGCCCAACAGGGTGGTCTTTTTATATGCAAGAGAATGAGACAGAGAGAGAGAGAATTGGCACGCCATGGCGTCCAGCCACTGCAGCTGAACTCCAGACACATGTGCCCCTGTGTGCCTGTGCGCTTGTGTCACCTTGTGCATCTGGCTTACATGGGACCTGGAGAGTTGAACATGGGTCCTTACAAATCCCTGGGTTCATTTCCTCAGCTAACCGTGTAAAGTGAGATGGGAATTCATTTACATTGGTGAGAGACCTTGGCATGTACACACACCTCTCTCTCCCTCTCTCTCTCTCTCTCTCTCTCTCTCTCTCTCTCTCTCTCACACACACACACACACACACACACATTAATTCAATACTTTAAAACATTAATGGAATGTTTTTCCATTAACCATAAAACCATTAAACCATAAAAACCCCTAACCATTAAAACATTAAATGAGGGCTGGAGAGATGGCTTAGTGGTTAAGCGCTTGCCTGTGAAGCCTAAGGACCCCAGTTCGAGGCTCGGTTCCCCAGGTCCCACGTTAGCCAGATGCACAAGGGGGCGCATGCGTCTGGAGTTCGTTTGCAGAGGCTGGAAGCCCTGGCGCGCCCATTCTCTCTCTCTCCCTCTATCTGTCTTTCTCTCTGTGTCTGTCGCTCTCAAATAAATAAATAAATAAATTTAAAAAGAAAAAAAAAAGTAAAAAAAAAAAAACATTAAATGAATGAGGACCATGGAGAAGTTTCAGTGGATAAAGCATTTGCCACATAAGGGGGACTGAGTCTAGATCCCTGGAACCCACGTGAATGGTGATGTGGTAGTGTGCATCTGCATCCCCAACCTTCCTAGAACAGATGGGAGGAGGAGAAGAATCCCCAGAAGCTCGTAAGCCAGCTAGCCTAAAATGTACAGCAGTGAACAAGAAAGCTTGTCTCAAAGAAGAAGGAGGATAAAGCTGGGAGATGGCCCAGCAGATAGGGGTGCTTGCTTGCAAAACCTAATGGCCCAAGTTCAGTTCTCCACTACCCACGTAAAGCCTGATGTACAATGTGGCACACATATTTGGAGTTTGTTTGGCAGCGGCAGGAGGCCTTAGTGTGCTCATACTCTCTCTTGGTCTCTTTCTCTTTCTTCTCTTAAATAAATAAATAAATATGAACATCAACAAGAAAGATAGAAGATGAGGTGATGTGGACCAACACCGAAGGCAGTGCTGTTATTTCCACACACATACCATGGCACACTCCTACATACATTCACAGACACACAAACATCCACAGAATACAAATCAATAACCTCTATTCTTGTTAAATTAAACATTATGCTGAAGACTGCTATTATTAAAAGAAGCTAAGGGCTTGGGAGATAGCTTAGAGGTTATGCAAGACTTCAGGTTCAATTTCCCAAGTACCCACATAAAGCCACATAGTCATTTGTTTTCAATGTAAGAGACTCTGGCGTGTGTGCGTGCACACACACATGTAAATATAAATAAAAATTTAAAAATAAAAAGGGATAAAGCTACTCATTAGCATCGCCACATGATTACAGGACAATGATATTAACATTTTAGGAATTAAATGGTTTAAGAAGTTCTCATTTATAGATGGATGGTGGACTCCATAACAATGACTATTTATCTAAGGTGCTTATAAGTGGATCAAGTTACTAATAGTTAATTATTCAAGGCTTATTAGAAAGCTATATTTTGAGACGATGAGACAAGATACAAATGTCACATTTTATTCCTAGTATGACTATATGCTTTCTTTGTATGTGAGTATAAATATCACACTCATTTGTTACTACAAACCTCATGTTTTTTTCTCTCCTCTATAAAAGTGCACAAATTTTAGCATTATGCTCCAGTTGTACAGTGTTTGGAGGTTGAGCCTTTGGAGGTGAAAGGTCATGATGGAGCCTATATAAAAGGAGTTAATTCCTATGTTAATTTGAATGTTCATCCCACATAGACTCAGTTGTGTTTTATTAAACTTCCTACTGGAGCCCCTAGAAGACAGACTCCTGCTTACGGGGAGGTGTCACGGGGGCAGAGGGAGGGCAGATCTAATTCCAGCCCAATATGGAGAGAAGAGTTTGAGCGCCAGTGGTTTGGATTTGCTGGTGCTGGGGTTTGCTTGCTTCAGTTTCTTATCTCTGCATGGATGTATAAAAGTAGTGAGCTTCTTCCACCATTGAAGAAACTTCCTCTGAATCTGTAAACCTGAAACAAATTCCTTCCTTCATAAACTGTCTGGTTGGATGTTTATCCTAGCAATGTGGAATTGACTACAACAATGCCCTAATAGGAAAAAGCACAGATGATTCACTCCACACTTCCACCATGTGAGAATGAAAAGACAGCCTCTATAAACAAGTAAGTATGCCCTTCTTAGTAAATATGATCTGTTGATGCCTTAATCTTTACGCTTTTGCCCTCAGAAGTGTGAGAAATAAAGTTCTGTTGTCTACAAACCACCTGTTGCAGTCAGGTTTGCATTGCTGGCAGAAATCACATGACCAAGGGCAGCTTCTAGGAAAAAAAGGGTTTATTTTGGCTTTTACAGTCTCAAGGGGACATGCCATGATAGCAGGAAAATGATAACATGAGCAGAGAGTGGACGTTACCTCCTGGCCAACATAAGGTGGACAATAGTAACAGGAGAGTGTTCCAAATTCTGGCAAGGGGAAACTGGCTATAAAATCCATAATCCCAGCTTAAATCTTTTATTTATGAGAAAGAATGAGGGAGAGAGAGAGGGAGAGAGAATAGGCATGCCAGGGCCTCTAGCTACTGCAAACAAACTCCAGATGCACATGTCCATAACATTTCAGGCCATTTTGCTGAGGCTCTTGGTTTCCCACCAAGAATAGATGGTAAGACACTATTGCTGAAGACTGCACACACTTGGGCTGCAAGATCACTGAGAAATCCTGCTGGAGCTGAGCTGAAAACCTCCTCCTTGTAGATCAGCTCACAGAAAGCTGGAAAAAGCTATGCTGCATGCAGTTCAATAGGAGAGAGAGAAATCACCAGTGACAATACTCAACAGTGGACACTACAAACCTTATATTTGGCCAGCCAAGCCAAATGGGCCAATGGGTGCAATAGTGGTACATCTGTCATGGGGGAAACCAACCACCCTCTAATTTGACTGGAGGCTGGCTCCATAGGAGGGAATACATCCCTTATACTGAAAACCAACAACAGGGGTAGTCATGAGCCCTAAGTATGTAACATCCAATGCTATCTGGCTAAATATATATACTATGCACATCAAACTGCCCAGTAAGCACTTCTCTTAATGTTCATTCCCATATATTAACACTATTCTCACTTCTGGTTAGAGAATCTTCTCTGTTCAGTTGGCAATGTCCTTGGGATGACTCAGAAGGCAACATAGCGCTGAAAAGAAGTGGCAGAGGAGTGCTTAGCCCTGCAATATCTCTATCACACCTTCCAAGGCTCGGGGTCAATTGTGGAAGAGGTGATGGAAAGAATGTAAGAGCCAAAGGAAGGGTAGGACTCTTTACAACGTGCTCTTCCAGACACAAAATCCATGACCTCACAGTGCCGGACACTACCTACACAAGACCATCATAATAGGAGGAAAAGATGATGACATCAAAATAAAAGAGAGACTGACTGAGAGGGGAATGGGATATAAAGGAGAGTGGAGTTTCAAATGGGAAAGTGAGGGAGGGTGGGAATTACCATGGGATATTGTTTACAATCATGGAAGTTTTTGTCAATAAAAAGAAATAAAATAAAACCCCACAAGCCTGTCCCCCAAAATATACTGCCTCCATTAGGTGTTAATTCCCAAATCTCCATCAGCTGGTGACCTAGCATTCAGAACACATAAGTTTATGGGGGACACCTGAATCAAACCACCATCCTACCTAATGTATTACTTTTTTCTTTTTTCCTTTTTTTTCATGTCTATGCAATTCATTTTATTTTATAATATATAATATTTTTATAGCAGCCTGAATAGAATGAATAAGACATCTATAATGGCTTCATTTGGAAATCCATTATTTATATTTTTCTACATTTATAGCACATTTACTAATAGCATCTGTAACAATATCTGGTGGTCTGGAAGAGATCAAAGCATATCTTTTTGTAACTTAAATTGATCAACTCACGTTTAGATGATTGGTAGTATTCTGACTATGATCTTAGATACAAATTAAAGTACATGAGGATCAGTAAAACTGAAATAATATACATATATAAATATCCTTCAAAATATTTCATCTCATAACACTCATGTATGTTTATTTCTTATAAAGTAGAATTCATAAATGCTCAAGTCTCTCAACAATTCATCTATGTAAGCTAAAATGTACTAGCCCACTTCACCTTACCCTTCTACAAGTTTAATGAACAAAAATACTTGTATAGCCAAATCATAATTGGTATGGCAACATACCCAAATTTAATTATCAAAGACTATCTTCATAAACTATAAACACTAATCTCTAGGAAAGGCAAAAACTTTGCATTATTTCTTTTAACAATTTTGGCTAGAATAGAAAAAAAAAACAGCTGCAATTTTTAGTATTTTGGGCTAATATTTAAACATGCAAGCTGGGCATAATGGCACATACCTTTAATCCCAACACTTGGGAGGCCAAGGTAGGCGGATCACCATGCCTTTGAGTCTAACCTGAGCTACAGAGTGAGTACTGGGCCAGCCTGGGATAGATAGAAACCCGACCTTGAGAAAACTAAACATGCAGTGTCAGAAGGGAAGAGACCAATAGTCAATGATCCAACATGGACAGCTTGTTGTTGTATTTTTTCCCCTAAGAACAAATACAGAATATGAAAAGAGTTTCATAGTCATGGTTCTATGGTCATCCTTCTATATTGAAACACTATTCCACTAACAGTTATATTCATTAATAAACTATAATTTTTAGAGAGAATGGGCATGCCAGGGCCTCCAGCCACTGCAAATGAACTCCACACACATGCACCCCCTTGTGAATTTGGCTAATGTTGGTTCTGATAATGTGGGAATTGAGCTTTGAACTGGGGTCCTTTGGCTTCACAGGCAAGCGATTAAGTGCTAAGCCATCTCTCCAGCCCTGGAATACCTTTTTATTTGCACACAAAGAAAGCTTGCAAAAGATGAAATAATATAGATAATTTGATCAGACTTATTACGTAAAAACATGATTAAGTGAAGAGCAGGAGTATTTTTTTAAGAGATAATAGACCAAGCCCAGCAATCAATAGTAGGGTGTTTTTTTTTTGGTTGGTATATACCTTGATTATTCTATGACAACCTATAGAAGTAGTCTGGAGGGCTGAAGAGATGGCTTAGTGGTTAAGCACTTGCCTGTGAAGCCTAAGGACCCTGGTTCAAGGTTTGATTCCCCAGGACTCACATTAGCCAGATGCACAAGTGGGTGCATGCATCTGTAGTTCATTTGCAGTGGCTGGAGGCCCTGGCACGTCCATTATCTCTCTCTATCTGCCTCTTCCACTCTCTGTCTGTTGCTCTAAAATAAATCAATAATAAACAAAAAATTTAAAAATGTATTCCAAAGGATATGGAGTTATAGACATTATATGAAATGATCTTTGATGTTATATTAACAATGTTTTGATAAAACATAACAAAAGAATTGTAAACATGGTACACATATTGACCCACCAGCATAATTTAAGAGTTAAATGAAGCACATTAAGTCTTCTCATTACAGAATTATTACACAATTTTCTTTCACTGAGCCTTTTACTCATATTTTTTGGTTTATAGTTAATATCTGTTTTCTGGATTAACTAACACAAATTTCAAAAAAAAAATTCATAAAGTTATGATTGGATATGAGATTTGTACATTTTTTAATAGTCTCGTAAGGTTTCTGTTAAGAAATCTATAAATGAATCTCTAATTTGTCCAGGTGTCTTGTAGCTATGGCCTATACTCAGATGCTTGTCAGAATGGTGATGGGGGTAGCAGATAAGATTCATTGAACCCTGTCACTTCCATAAAAATAAAACACTAAACTATCTTCAAAAGTGCTGCAGAGATGCAGCTGGGCATGGTAGTGCACACCTTTAATCCCAGCACTTGGGAGGCAGAGGTAGGAGGATCTCCATGAGTTCCAGGCCACCCTGATACTCCATAGTGAATTCCAGGTCAGCCTGGACTAGAGTGATACCGTATCTCCAAAAACAAAAAAATTACAAAAAAAAAGTGCTGTAGAGATGGGAACTTGCTCTATAGGTTTTAGATTCAGAAATTTAAAGAAAGAAGCAGTAGGTGTTACTAATAGCCCTACCTACTTCACAGAGGTTAACTCAAAAGATGGGATGAACTGGGTGTGGTGGCGCATGCCTTTAATGCCAAAAGGTTGAGGCAGGAGGTTCTCTGTGAGTTCAAGGCCATTCTGGCTACACAGTGAGTTCCAGGTCAGCCTAGGTTAGAGTGAGACCCTACCTAGAATAAAAAATAAGTGGGTTGAAGAGATGGCTCAGCAGTTAAAGGAACTTGCTTGGAGAGACAGAGAGTTTGGTTTAATTCCTCAATACCCATGAAAAGTCAGATGCACAAAGTGGCCCATGCATCTGGGGTTCATTTGCAGTGTCAAGAAGCCCTGGTGTGACCATTCTCTGTCTCTGTATTGCTCTCCCTCTCTCCCTTCCTACTTAAAAATGAATAAATACTTAAAAAAAAAAAGATAGTATGGGAAGATGATTGTAAAGAATTATCCTAAAATGTTTTAAGATTCCACATGGCTCTATCTATTGGACAAATAATGGTTCCTGGCAGATTGGACCCTGAGTCATGGAAGGTGTGAGCACTGCCCTGTCACTTCCTCCCAGCACCATGTGCCTTCTGAGTCATCCCAAGGACACTGCATCTGAAAAGAGAAGTTTCTCTAACCAGAAGTGAGAGTAGCATTAATATATGTGTGCGGACATTAAGAGAAGTGCTTAGCAGGTGATCATAGTATATATATTTAGCCAGATACCAGTAGATATTATACCCCTAGGGCTCATAACTACCCCTGTTGTAGGTTTTCAGAATCAGGGATGTATTCACTCGTGTGGAGCAGGCCTCCAGTCCAATTAGAGAGCAGTTTGTTTCCCCTATTACAGATGTTCCACTATTCCACCCATTGGCTAATTTGGCCTGGCTGGCCAAATTTAAGCCTTGCAGTGTCCACTGTTCATCACTGGTGATTTCTCTCTCTCCCATTGAACTGCATGCAGTGTAGCTTTTTCCAGCTTTATGTCAACTGGTCCAGGTGGAGGAGGTTTTCAGCTCAGCTCCAGCTCAGCAACCTTGTAGCTCATACATGTATGTGTGTATGTGTATAAATATATTGGATTCATTATTTTCATTTGTTGTAAACTCAAATTTATAGATACTTTCTTTTGAATTTCTCAAAATTAAGATTATCAATAAGCAGATAAGATTTTTCTCTCATATATTATTGGCTCTCTTCTGCAATCATTCATTTAAATTATCCCAAGTATCCTAATGCAATGCTTGTTCATCCCTCTATTGCATGCATGACAGCAATGCCAATATTCAGTTCCTCCAACTCATCTCAGTTACCATCTTGTTTTCAGGCCCCTTCCTAACCTTCATTGCAGTGTATGCTGTGTTAGAGTATGTGCATGAATCTAATCTTTATATCCAGTTAACATACCATCTGGCATCCTGAATCTGAGGCAAATCATTTGTTAACATGGTCTAGAACCCTTCAATAGCCTTGATATTAAAGATTTCATCCTAGGTATGAATTTTATCTTTGGAGAAATATTAATATTCTAACATATGTAATGATGGTGTAAAAGAAAGAGTCAGGCCAAGCGTGATGGCATTCTCCTTTAATCCCAGCACTCTGGAGGCTGAAGGAGGAGGATTTCAGTGAGTTCAAGGTCACCCTGAGACTTCATAACAAATTCCAGGTCAGCCTGAGGTAGAGTAAGACCCTACCTCAAAAACACAAAAGAGCCGGGCGTGGTGGCACACGCCTTTAATCCCAGCACTCGGGAGGCAGAGGTAGGAGGATTGCCTTGAGTTCAAGGCCACCCTGACACTACAGAGTTTATTCCAGGTCAGCCTGGAGCACAGTGAGACCCTACCTCGAAAAACAAAAAAAAAAAAAAAAAAGAGTCAGATTCAATGAGGCTTCTATAGATAGAGGAATAGACTTTTCTCCATAGCAGGCCCTAAAGCAACTCTAATAGTGCTTTCAGCACAGAGTAACTTCTTCCTATGGCTCATCTTATAAAGCACATGGTCCTTAGTCAATTGGCTTTCTCTCTTGACTTTGCACATTATTGCTTTTCATGTTTATGTTATTATAACTAGCCCAATCTCCATATGGTTTAATAATACTACCAATTATTTTTTCTTTCATCTGCCTTATCAAGTCATTAGACTTCTTTAATTTTTTTTTCAAACAATAGGGAAATTTTATTGTGGTATAATGTAAGGCACAGACAGATGAATATGTTTAAAATATATTTTAGGAGGCTTTTTGATTTTTGTGCTAATATGAAACATCATTTTTGGTCCCCTAGGTCTCCAGAAATCTAAATTCTTATCAGAGTTCTAGCTGATGATAGTTTCTCCAGCTACTAACATAACTTTGCTAGAAAATGATAGTTTCATCTTTTCAGAGGTGGGAACGTCTATTTAAATAATTATTTAGAATATTGCTCAACTGTTGACCTTATTTTTTTGTTATTAGTTTTCTATTCTGCAAGTACAGGCAGTTTGGTATCATTATTAGGCTCATCCATGACCTACCCCCTCCCCAATGGCCCCTCCTTGTTTAGGTATATGGGTCGTGCATTGTGGAGTTAGCCCACCCTTACTGGTACAATAAATGTCTCTGCATATCCTGACCCAACATGTGGCTCTGACATTCTTTCCACCCGCTCTTCTGAAAAATTTCCCTGAGCCATGTTGGGTTCATTTTTGGTCTGCTTCAGTGATGAGGTGTTGGGGGCCTCTGGGGCTCTGGCTCTCTGATTTGCTAGGCGTTGATTTTTCTCTGTGTGGGTTTCCTTCCCCCTTGTGCTGGTATCCGGCTCATCAGGAAAACAGCACCCTTGCTTGTTTGGCCCATTTTCCTTAGTTTCAGCCAGGACTCTTTTGAGGTATCATGGGGTGGCTCTCTCCTTAAGATCTGCATCTATCTGAAAAAGAGAAGCAGATTCTCCAACGGAGAGTAAGTTAGCACCAGGTCAAATGAGATAACCCTTACTTTTTTAATAGAGAGTTTAATAGGTGTAGGTCTTCTTGTAACCCATGACTGATGGTAGCATGATATTGGAGAGTGGGCTTATGTTTGGATATGGTTCTGACTTGTTTCCCAGATCCAGCTGTGGGTCTCGTACCACTGAGGGGATCAGTTAGCCAAATCAAGAGCAGCTGGTTCCCCACCATGGCTGTGTGCCACTATTGCACTTGTGTGGGCATTGCAACAGGTTATTTGTTGCTAAGTATGTTCGACCATGAGTTGCTTGGACAGATATTGGTCATTTCCCCCATTTGCCCATGTAGCACCTTCTGGCACTAGACATGCTGACTGTCTGGGGACTGACTCTCTCCTGGCTTCCAGCCATGCCGTTCCATTTTACGTGTCAGCTGCATATGGAATATTCAGCAATAGGGTCTTACCACTGACCTTTGGTGGGTCATCAAGTACTCTGACAGAAATTAATGAATTGGAAACCAAGGAAACAATTAAGAAAATTGACAAAACAAAGGGCTGGTTCTTTGAAAAAATAAACAAGATTGACAAACCCCTGCCCAATTTGATCAAGTAAAAAAAAACAAGCTTCAAATTAACAAAATTCAAAATGAAAAAGGAGAGATCACAACAGACATAAGTGAAATTGGGAGAATCATCAGGACTTATTTCAAAAACCTCTACTCCACAAAACTGGATAATGTAGAGGAGATGGATAAATTTCTGGAAGCATACCATCTATCAAAGCTAAACTCAGAGCAGATTAATCACCTCAATGAATCCATCACACTCATGGAGATTGAAAAAGTAATTAAAAAACCTCCCCCAAAAGAAGAGTCCAGGACCAGATGGCTTCTCAGCTGAATTCTATCAAACCATCATGGAAGAACTCAAACCAATCTTCCTTAAACTGTGCCACAGAATTCTTTAATTTAATTATTTGCAAGGAGAGAGAGAAAGAGAGAGGAGACAGAGAGGGAATTGTCATGCCAGGTCCTCTAGCCACTACAAATGAACTCCAGATACAAGCACACACACACCCTTGTGCATCTGGGTTACATGCTTACTGGGGAATCAAACCTGGGTTCTTTGGCTTCACAAGAAACACCTTAACCACTAAGTCATTTCTCCAGCCCCAAGTCATTCAGGAAGCAGAGGTAGGAGAATCACTGTGAATTTGAGGCAAGCCTTGGAGTACAGAGTCAGCTGAGATCTTACCCTGAAAGAAAATAACAAAAATGATTCATTCAACATCTTCCTCAGCTGGATTATCAGTTAGTCCTTCTAGGCATTCTCTTGGTTAGCCTTGTTGACCTGTGTTATTCTGAGAATAAATATGACTTCCTACCTATAGCCCTGTATGATGTATTATTCTTCAGGACTATGCTTATTGACCACCCAAAAGACTGTGTGTGTGTGTGTATGTGTATGTGTGTTAGTATGCACATACACACACACATGCATAAGCTGGTATAACTCCCTATTTGACTGGATTGTCATTTCCTAAATAGAAAATATTTCACTGGTCACAAAGATGAACTATAATCATTTTGGGGTTATTTTTGAGTTGTTTTGTTTTAATTTTATCATCGTGTCCAATGTATTAAATTTTTGTGTATTTCAACTAATATATGTGTGTGTATATAATTTTTAAATGCTATTCAAAATCATTTCCATAAATGTAATTCACTGTTTCTATCAAATTAGAAGTTATATAATGGAGCCAGGCCTGGTGGAGCACACCTTTAATCTCAATACTCGGGAGGTAGAGGTAGGAGAATCGGTGTGAGTTTGAAGCAAGCTTGGGAGTACAGAGTCAGCTGAGATCTTACCCTGAAAAAAAAAAAAAAAAACAGAAAATAAGTTATATAATGAAGAGTGACTTTTTTCAGCAAATACCTTTCATACAAAGAATACTTCTATTCAAGTGCTATATTTGATTAAACAACATTCCTTGAAGATAATGTCATATTTCTTTCAAGTAAAAGACTAGATTATTAATGCCCAGGTTAAGAGATGTCTTGGTGTTTCTGAAGCAGGTATAAATTGTGTCTTCTAATGCAGCTTTATTCATAGTGTCCATTAACTCAAGGAACTAATTTATACTTCTGAATCTGTCTATATAGGTAGCATATGTGAACTTAGGCTGTGTAAGCTTTTCTTCTTTCCTCTGAAAGAAAGTTCAAGCCTGTTGTCTAATGACAACTGTCACTGAGTTACAATTTTAGCTTTAAAATAGACTTTGGAAACATATTTCAATGAAACTTTGTAATTGATTTATTTGTTTTGTAATTTGTTCACAATAGCAAGTAATACCAATATTAGTCATCCATAAGGAAATGAGATATAAGCAATCTAAAATAGTTACTCCTTTAAGAAAATATTCAAAGTTTGGATACATGTTGGTAGAAGCATTTCCCTCATCTCTGTCCCCACTCTAGTGAGGGCCCTCCATAGGGGGATTGCTGGTATTCACCATGGAGTTGTGGATTATGAGTTGTGAGAGCAATAGTCTGTCATTGTGTGTGTGGGGGGGGCATGTCTCTGGATATTCTCTCCCACCCCGTGGCTCTTACATTCTTTCCACCATCTCATCTGCAAAAGTTCCTGAGCCTTAGTGGGTGTGCTGTGAGTCTACTTTAGTGCTGACTCTCAGCAGCTTCTGGATTTCTGCTTTGTTGCATTTTGAGTATCCTTAGCATCTGTCTCCATCACCCTGGCCCAGGTTGTCAGACTTGCCTTGTCTTGTTGGTAGATATTGGTTGTCCTTGGTTCTCACTGCTTTCTGGAAAAGAAAAACAGGTTCTCCAATGGAGAATGAGATCAGGATAAGTTAAAAGGGATAAACCTTGTTTATTTAGAGAGATTTTTGATGGGTGTAACCTCACATTTGGATAAAGATTAGTGAGTGCTTCACTGGAGTCCATAATCTTGGTCTCCATAGGCTTCTGACTTGGTTCCCAGTCCTACTTATGGGTTCCTTTCCACTGAGTGCATCTCATAGCTAGAGAGCCATTGGTTACTCACCTAGGCTGTGTGCTACCATTTCACAGTTGTGTACATCTTAGCAGGCTGGTTGCTTTCATATAGCAGTGTCCCATTGTTAGCTAATTTCCCCCAGCACTCTAGCATTATTATACAGGCTAACCATCTGGGAATTGACTTCCAGATTCAGCAGAGTCTCTCGACGTTCTGTGTTGGCAGCATGTGTTGTCTTCAGCAGTAGGGTCTTACCATTCATTCAGGTGGGTAATGAAATGATTTGACAGAAGCCTGTCTTGTTTTAGAAATCTTGTAGTTCTCTCTGATCAACAGCCCAACCTGGATTTAAACCAATTTCTGGTACTAGAAGTTACAAGCTAGAGCCAAATCTTTTAAGATTGAGCTTCATCTGATGCCCCAAACTCAGAATTTAGATGCATCAACTTTAATCCTTAGTAAATTCTTTCAGTCCTTAAATGCAGACACATGCTTGCTTCAACCAATCAAGCAAATTACACTTAGACAAAGCTTATCCTAAAATTGCAATAGTGACTCACATATATTTACCAAAGTTCATTTTACTTTAAAATTGTGAAGAATTCAGACTTAATCCCACATTTAAGCAGCATCCCATTTTATAACCTCTCCCAGTCACCTATTAAATAATTAGGCTGAAACAGGAAAAGTTATGTATTTAGACTCAACTATGTACTCAAGAATGTGGGATAAACAGCAAAATCTATGACAAGTGGTGATAAAGCTATCAAAACACCCTCACTGATGATAGTCACTACATCTTGGAAGGGGTCTTCACACATGGATACACAACTTTACTGTCCAATTTCTTATTGCTAAAATATTGAAATATAATTGACTTCTATAAATTGAATCGTGTTTTGTAATTTGGATAAAGTTGTCATTTGACCTACTAGATTTTGTAGCTTTCCTTTATACCAGTAGTAAATGGGGGTTCAATTCCCCCCCCCAACCCTTACCTGCATTTGTTGTCCAGTCAGTATTTTATAAAATGTTCAGCGAGACTAGTTGTCAGAGAAATGCAAACTAAAACCACTTTGAAATGCCATGGAACCACAGAGTGGCTTTCATCAGAAAATCGAGGTTTGTTGTAAAGAACTGTCTGTAAACATAGCATTATGACTTTGTTTCCAGTGTGTGCCTCATCCTTCCCCTTGCATAGTTGCACTGGCTGGTTGACCCATGCTGTGCTCTGTACACATGATAACAATGTTTCTGCTTTATCTATCCATCTTAGGGATAAAGAATTCAACACTTCAAAATTAAGTTCGTTTGTCATAAACATCTTTTATCAGGATGAATAGATTTTTTCCCTAATTTGCAAAATTTTGTCTATCACAACATTGAATAGCATAAGAAATTTTTCTTCATCTGCTTATATGTGGTTGCCTTTCTCTTTTAAAAATATGGTGATTAAGGGCATTGATTGATTTTTTTCAAACCAAACAAAAATTATGCTCCTGAGATAAACAACTTGGCTAATATTAAATCAAACTTGCATTCCTATGACAAGCTTCACTCAATCACAAACTACTATATTTTTCATATATTGTGATACTTAACATTTTTTAGACTGAAATTTGAGTGTGCTCATGAGGGATATTGGCCAGTGGTTTTATTTGCTTATAATTCTTTGTCTGGTTTTGCTAATCTGGTTTGGCTGGCTGTGGTGGCACATATTGGTAAGAAATTGCTGCAGACACAGAGACGGGAGAATCAGAATAATTTTGTTTATGAAATGAGTGGAGAGCCATTTCCTCCTTCCATATATTTTGGAAGACTTTATGATTACCTTGTCACTTTTCTGAAAGTTTTGATAGATTTTACCAATGAAGGTATATGGGATTTGAGTTTCTATTGTGGGGTAAAAATTTGATTTCTTAAAAAATGATATAGGACTATTTGAGCTTTATTTCTTTTTTGTACCAGGTTTGATTATTTGAGTCAATACATTTCTCAGTTTCATCAGAATTTCCAAATTATTGACACAGAGTTTATATTCATCTTCCATGGCAGCAGAACAATTTTCTCTTTCACTTTCTGCCTGGCAAACCCAGATTTCTCTCACCTCAAACTCACTACCTGCTTCTTGCCATGTGGCCCTCTCCCAGACCCTATGAGATCATGACAACTTACTTCAGTAGCAGCAGGAGAGTGTCTCTCTTTGATAAGACAGTCATGACGCAGTGTAATTGTGGAGAGATTGCCCCCATTGCATCAGAGTCTCTCTCTATACTGGGGGAAGAGGATTATACGGTGCTTGTGCTCATAGAGGTGGGGCTCTCAGCATGTCTTAGAACCGTGCCTATACAAAGTCATTCCTATGTTCTATAATTAACCTTCTAATTTCATAACAATATAAAATTTCCATTTGATTCACTTCTAATATTGGCAATTTGTACGTGTATCTTTTTGCTTGGTTAATTGCTTGTTGTCTTGTGATTTTCACAATTTGTATTCTTTGATTTTTCTTTCTTTTTTTAAAATTTTTAAATTTTTATTAACATTTTCCATGATTATAAAAAAATATCCCATGGTAATTCCCTCCCTCCCCACCCCCACACTTTCCCATTTGAAATTCCATTCTCCATCATATTACCTCCCATTACAATCATTGTACTTACATATATACAATATCAACCTATTAAGTATCCTCCTCCCTTCCTTTCTCTTCCCTTTATGTCTCCTTTGTAACTTACTGGCCTCTGCTACCAAGTATTTTCCTTTTCACGCAGAAGCCCAACCATCTGTAGCTAGGATCCACATATGAGAGAGAACATGTGGCCCTTGGCTTTCTGGGCCTGGGTTAACTCACTTAGTATAATCCTTTCCAGTTCCATCCATTTTTCTGCAAATTTCATAACTTCATTTTTCTTTACCGCTGAGTAGAACTCCATTGTATAAATGTGCCACATCTTCATTATCCACTCATCTGTTGAGGGACATCTAGGCTGGTTCCATTTCCCAGCTATTATAAATTGAGCAACAATAAACATGGTTGAGCACGTACTTCTAAGGAAATGAGATGAGTCCTTTGGATATATGCCTAGGAATGCTATAGCTGGGTCATATGGTAGATCAATCTTTAGCTGTTTTAGGAACCTCCACACTGTTTTCCAGCATGGCTGGACCAGATTGCATTCCCACCAGCACTGTAGAAGGGTTCCTCTTTTTTCCACATCCCCGCCAACATTTATGATCATTTGTTTTCATGATGGTGGCCAATCTGACAGGAGTGAGATGGAATCTCAATGTAGTTTTAATCTGCATTTCCCTGATGACTAGTGACGTAGAACATTTTTTTAGATGCTTATATGCCATTCGTATTTCTTCCTTTAAGAATGCTCTATTTAGCTCCATAGCCCATTTTTTGATTGGCTTGTTTGGTCCCTTATTATTTAACTATTTGTTGATATTTCATTTTTCCTCTTTTAATTTGTTTTGGATTGCATTTGTCTCTTCTTTTTCGAGCTTCCTGTGGTTGGCTTCTTAACTGTCTTTTATATGATAAGCATCTTATTATATTTGATTACATCTAAAAATGGCTTTGACACATCCTACAAAATTTAATTAGCATGTCTTAATTTTGATCAAAGTATAAATATTTATTAATGTCTGTTATGATTTAGGTTTGACTCACAAATTGGATAGAAAGCATCGTATTTCATTTCCAAATATTTGAAGACTCTCAATGTAGTATTCCATTATTAACTTCTAATTTAGTTCAAGTGTGATCAGACAAAATTTTAGGTAGAATTTTAATTTTTAAGATTAACTGAGGTTCATTTACCTGCCCAAAACATAGTCTATCTTTTTAATTATCTCATGTGTGTTCAAATAATGAAGATTATGTTATTATTGAGGAAAACATTATAAAAACTTTATTGAATGAGTGTCTGCTTTCTATTCTAATTACTTTAACTATCATTTACTGAGAAAGGAGTGTTGAAAGCTCCACTTCTACAACTTTGGACTCATTCATTTTCCTAGGTCAGTTGTGTTAGACCTGCTGACATGTTTTGAAGTTCTGTGATTAAGTGCACACACCTTCAGAACAGGTAGGCCTTCTTTTTCTAAAATACCAAATGAAAATTTTATTTTTATTTATTTATTTTTAGTAATTAGTTTTGTACTCAGTGACTATAGTTAAGTTGGTACCATTGTTAGCCTCCTCCATGTCCTCTCCTCTCCCCCTGGCCCCTTTTTGTGGAGGTATATGGGTCATGCATTGTGGAGTTAGCCCACAGTTATGGGTAGGAGGAAATGTCTCTGCATATCATGTCCCAACATGTGGCTCTGACATTCTTTATGCCCCTCTTCCGCACAATTTCCCTGAGCCATGTTGGGTTCATTTTGGGTCTGCTTCAGTGATGAGGTGTTGGGGGCCTCTGTGTTTCTGGATGTCTGATGTGGTAGGAGTTGGTTATTCTCTGTGTTGATCTCCTTCACACTTGTGCTGGTACCCAGTTCACCAAGAAATCAGCACCCTTGCTTGTTTCACCAATTAGTCTTAGTTTCAGCTGGGGCCCTTTTGAGGTATGATGGGGTGGTTCTCTCCCTAGGATCTGGGTCTATCTGAAAAAGAGAAGCAGATTCTCCAACGGAGAGTAAAGTTAGCGCCAGATAAATGGGATAACAGCTATTTTGTTTATAGAGAATTTAATAGGTGTAGGCCCTCTTGTAGCCCAAGATTGGCGGTAGCTTGATAATGGAGAGTGGGCTCATGTTTGGATATGGTTCTGATTTTTTTCCCAGCTCCAGCTTTGGGTCCCTTACCACTGAGGGGATCAGTTAGCCAAATCAAGAGCAGTTGGTTTCCCACCATGGCTGTGCGCCACTAATGTACTTGTGTGGGCCTCACAACAGGTTATTTGATGTTAAGTAGGTTAGACCATGAGTTGCTTGAACAGATATTGGTCATTTTCCCCCAGTCATCTATGTAGCACTTTATGGCACTAGACACATTGACTATCTGGGGACTGACTCTCTTCGAGCTTCCAGCCATTTAACTCCATGATACGTTTCAACTGCATATGGAATCTTCAGCAGTAGGGTATTATCACTAACCTTTGGTGGGTCATCAAGTATTCTGACAGAAATCTGTCATTCTCTCAGGAAACCTTGTAGATCTCTCTGATCAAAAGGTCATAGTGGATGATAGCCACCTGCTGGTACTGGGAGTTATAGGTCAGTGCCCACTAAGAGAAGGAAGAAAAAGATAACTAATATAAAAGAGTTAGAGAGAAAATAAACAGTGAGAGAGAGTGAGAGAAAGATAGGGAGAGAGAAAAGCTGTAGAAGATTAAGGTCAGTCTTCATCATACCCTCTCCAGTGCCTTGTGACTCAGGTGTTCCCTCTAAGGACCTGGTGAAGGTCCAACCATTTGGTCTGCCTTTTAGGATGTAGAATTTTATGGTGCCATTGCCGTTTGGGTCTAGATTTGTGTACCCCAGCTCCTCCCTTACCCTCTCCTACTTCCCTAACCACCCTATTGTATAGTCCTTGAGGTGCTTGCTGGGTATGCAAGTCATCTTGGGTAGATTCAGATTAGGTGCTGTAGATGAGTGAGACTATGCAGCGATTATCTTTCTGTGATTGGGTAAATTCACTGACAATGATCTGTACCAGGTTCAACTATTTTTCTTCAAATATTATTGTATATATTTTTTTTTTTTACTGGTGTGTAGAATTCCATTGTGTAGATATACATCTTAGCTATCCATTCTTCTAGATGGACATGTGAGTTGATTCCAGCTCTTAGCTATTATGAATTAAGCCACTATAAACATGGTTGAAGAAATCTCTCTGGACTGAGGCTTGAAGGTTTTAGGGTAGATGCCCAGTAAGAGAATAGCTGGGTCTGTTGGTAACTCTATAGTCAGCTTTTCTAGGAGTCTCCATATTGCTTTCCAAAGTGGTTGTACCATCTTACATTCCCACCAACAGTGGATGAGGGTTCCTATTTCTGCACATCCTCACCAGCATTTTCATTTGATTTTTTGATGTTTCCTATCCTTACTGGGGTGAGGTAGAATCTCATAGTTGTTTTAATTTGCATTTCCCTGATCATTAGGGATGATGAACATTTTCTCAAGTGTGTGTTTGCCATTTGAATTTCTTCCTCTGTGAAGTGCCTGCCCAGCTCTTTGGCCCTTCTTAATACATAGATGCTTCATTGTCATGGGCCATTCCTCTGTATGACATCTTCTAATGTGGCTTAACTTATTTGGGGGTAACATTGTCATTCATATCTTATGTGAATATTTATAATTATCTCCTTTGTAGTTATGTCTTTCTCATATATATATATATATATATATATATATGACACCAAGATATATATATATATATATATATATGTATATATACATATATATATGTGTGTGTGTGTGTGTGTGTGTGTGTGTGTGTGTCTTATCAAAAAAAAGTTTTTACAGAAAGCATATGTGGTAGTTTGAATAGATGGCCCCCAATATATTCAGTGTTTTTATTACTTTATAGTTTGCATCTGCAGCCACCTGGCTGGAGGCACTTTCACTGGGCAGATCTTAAGGTGTGGTTAAGAGTTTGAGAGTTCAATCTAAAGATATGCAAAGGATGTTAGCTGGAGTTCCTGAAGTGTGCTGTGCTGTGTGGCTTCTAACTTTTGGCTTGTGCTCCTCTCTCTCTTTGCTCTTTGCTTGGTCCTGTGAAAGCAGACCAGCTTTTTCTGTCATTATGGAACTTCCCCTGAATCTGTAAACTTCAATATATCCCTTCCTCTATAACTGTGCTTGGTCGGGAAGTCCATCTCCCTGAACCTGAAGCTGTCTGTTACAGCATATAAATAGACCATGCTATTTCATCTATTGATATCTAGATTCTCATTGAAATATTTAAAACATTTGTATTTTAATTAATTACAAGAGTGTTTGAATTTGAATCTATCATTTTGGTATTTGCATTCTATTTTCTGATACCATTGTTCACTTTCCCCTTTTCTCTACCTTCACAAAGATTGATTTTCAATTACTTTTATTTATCTATGAGAAAGAGAGAGATAATGAACAGGCCAGGGTCTTTTTCCTCTTCAAATGAACTCTACGTATGTGTACCACTTTATGCATCTGACCCTATATTGTACTACGGAATTTAACACAGGCATGTAGGTTTTGCAAAAAGTACGTTTAACCACTGAACCATCTCTCCAGCCTAAGATATTTAGTTTATTTTTTTCTAGTGGCATTATGCATAGCTTTTGTTTTGTATTTTTAATATTGTAGGGTAGCTCTGCTGAAAAACGCAGGAAGGGGCCCCTCTCACCACTGCTCTTCAACATAGTCCTAGAAGACCTAGCGCAAGCAATAAGATAGGAGAAAGATATAAAAGGAGCACTAATTATTAAGGAAGAATTCAAAGTTGCCCTATTTGCAGATGCCATTATCCTATATATAAGTGACCTGACGGACTCTACTATAAAACATTTAAAGGTGATAAATTCCTTCAGCAAAGTGGCAGGATACAAAATCCACATACAAAAATTAGTAGCCTTCATATATGCTAAAGACAAATACACAGAAAAAGAAGTCAGCAAGTTTGTCCCATTCTCAATAGCCATACAAAAAAGTCAAATACTAGGGTGTGGCAGTCCGGAGTGAATAGGCCAGACCCATTTCTGATCTCCTCCCAACTCTGGGTCTGAGTTCTGTCCTTGGATAGTGTGTGGTCAGGTGGAATTGTCTGGAGTGAGTAGGCCAGACACTGTTTCTGGGCTCCTCCCATCTCCCCAGTCTGGGTTTCCTCCTCTGGTCTGTGTTGTGGAGGACTGGACACAAACCTGGCCAGGTACTTGTTCTCTTGCTCCTCCAAGTCCCCTGGTCCGGGTAGGTCCCATTTTGCCTAGCTTGAGGAAGCGTGGTCCCTGTGTGAGCTGTGGAATCAGTCTTATTCCTCTGCTATCCTGACTGCCCCAACATACCAACATCCCTGTTCACCTGAGTCAGAGGGTGAGCTAGCCACATGACAAAAGCTTGCTTCCTCTGTAATAAAATTATGAGTGTTCCTAAAATGGGTAGAAAACAATGCAAAACAAGCCAATGAAAGTCAGAAATCTGAGAGATCGCTACCAAGGGTGACTAGTCCTACCATGGAAGCCTCCAATGAAATCATAGGGAAATCAACATAAATTCATTCCCAAAATGAAAATATAACAGCCAATGAGACCCTGATTTAAAAATAATCATTGAACTTTAAGCAAACTGTCAAAGAACCAACAATTATATCAAAGAAATTGAACAGAATCATCTCCTAGAGAGCTTAGCTTTTGACAGTAGGCTTAAATTGATTGAAGAAAACATTAGAACCCTCCAAAGAGATGTGAATACATTGAAGGTAAGTCAAGAAATAGAAGACCTCAATAACCAGCTGATTAAGTTTAATGAAGACTTTATCAAATGCAAGAATGAACTACAGTAAGCATAAAGAAAATCAGAACTCAAATTGAAATCATACCACAAAAAAAGAGATGGACATGATACAAAAGAACACAACAGAAAACAAAAATCAAACAGAAATTATAAAAACCTCTCTAGAACCACTCACCAACAGAGTTACTCATGAGAAGACAGAACCTCTGACCTGGAAGATAAGACAGAAGAAATTGATCAAGAGGCCAAAAACTCTGCTAAGTTCAAAAAAATCAATGAGGGAACTGTGGGACACCCTAAATGACACCCAAAAATGGCAAAACATCTGGATCATGGTTATATTAGAAGGAGAAGAAAGCCAACCAGAGGCATAGAGAACATACAGCAAAATTATTGAAAATTTTCTGAATCTTGCAAAAGATAGGCTCAAGAAGCCCACAGAACACCAAACAGGCAGGACCAAGGAAGAAACTTTCCAAGACACATCATAATTAAAACTCTTAACAACAAAAACAAAGAGAGAGTGTTTTTTGCAGCAAGAGAGAAGTAATTTACAACATACAAAGGCAATATCATCAGTATTATATCAGAATTCTCAATAGAAACCCTGAAAGCCAGAAGGGCCTAGAATGGAAAACCTCAAAGTCTCAAAAACTATGGCTTCCAACCCAAGCTACTTTATCCAGCAAAAGTATCCCTCATAATAGATGGTGGAAGAAAAACTTTCCATGACAAAAAGCCAATTTTATGATTACATGAACACAAAGCCAAACCTACAGAGAATACTTGAGGGAATGCTCCCCAGAGAACAAACAATCAATCTCAATAGCCAGCAAGAAGATCACAATAACCAAACTAAACCAGGCACAAAACAGTACATAACACAAGAAAGCATGAAACCCCATAAAAGATCTCATCATGGCAAGGATTAATTCAAATCTCACAGAAATAACCTTGAACTTTAATGGTCTTAACTCACCCATCAAAAGACACAGGCTATCAGGATGGATCAAAAAACTGGACCCTTCTATCTGCTCTCTTCAAGAAACTCACCTCACCAGTTAAAAGATAGACACCTCCTCAAGGTGAAAGTTTGGAAAATGATAATCCAAGCAAATGTAAGTAAAAAAAACAAGTGGGTGTTGCTATATTAATATCTGATAAAATAGACTTCAAGCCAAAAGTAATAAAAAAGGACAAGAAGGCCACTTCTTACTCATCAAGGGAATGATCCAACATGAGCACATTACAATCATATATATATATATATATATATATATATATATATACACACACACGATTGTATATATATACATATATGATTGTATATATATGTATATATTATGTATATATATTATATATGTATATATGTATATATATATACATATATATATGTATATATATATATATATATATATACATATATATGATTCCAATCATATATATGCCAAACACAGACCCACTGCTGTTTATCAAAGAAAATCTACTCGACAATAAAACAGAAATAAACACCAACACCATTGTATTCAGAGACTTCAGTGCTCCACTATCATCAATAGACAGATCATCCAAACATAAAATCAACAGGGAAATAATAGAGCTCAACAATATCCTAGATCAACTAGACCTAATGGATATCTGCAGAACTTTCCACCCCAACTCTACAAAATCAACATTATTCTCAGCAGTCTATGGATCCTTCTCCCAAAAATGACCATATTTTAGGTCATAAAGCATGCCTTCATAATGTCAGGAAAATTGAAGTACCTTTCTGCATCATGTTAAATCACAATGCTTTAAAGCTAGAAATTAACAACAGAAGACACATCAAGAACACCACCAGCTCCTGGAGCCTAAACAGCACACTTTTAAACAATGAATGGGTCATGGAAGAAATCAAAAAAGAAATTGAGGAATTCCTAGAACTGAATGATAATGGAAACACAACGTACCAAAACTTATGCAACTCAAAGAAGGCAATCATAAGTGGAAAATTCACAGCCCTAAATGTCTTCATTATAAAGACAGAGAAATCACAAATAAACAACCTGACTGTCCACCTAAAGTCACTGGGAAAATAAGAAGAATCCAACCCACAGAGCTCCATATGGAAATAAATAACCAAGATTAGAGCAGAAATTAATGAATTGGAAACAAAGAAACAATGGTCAAACTTGGAACATATCATTCTAAGTGAACTCACACAATCACAGAAAGACAAGCATTGCATGATCTCACTCATGTGCAGTTCCTAACCTGGATCAGCCCAAGTTGCTGACACAACTGAATAGCATCTTAAGGTTTGGACAACAGGGAGGGTAGGGCTTGAGGGAAGGGAAAGGGGAAGGGCACAAAACCTGAACCCAAATTGACCTGATACCATAAAATCCTATATACCGGAAGTCAGACAAAAGCTGAAACCCTCAAGAGGACCTTAGATGGAGCACCTGAATCAAAGGGCCCTGGAGAAAGTGAGATGACATCTAACCTTAAATTTCTCCTGTTTCTCTCTCCTCTGGATTTTTCTTTTTTTCTTTTCCCTTGGCACTGGCCTGTAATTTGCTCTACCAGGATGTGGTCTACATCCACAATGAACTGTTGATCAGAGAGACCTACTAGATCTCCCAAAACAAACAAGACAGACTTCTGTCAGAGCACTTGATTACTCACCAGAGCTTAATGGTAAGATCCTACTGCTGAAGGCACCAAACTCTGTTTGCATGAACCACAGAAAGAACTGGTTGGAATCTGGAACAGAGCCAGTCCCCAGACAATTATCCCATATAGTTCTGGAAGGCGCTACATGAGCTACTAGGGCAAAGTGGCCAATATCTGTCCAAGCAACTCAAAGTCTAAGCAACTCAGAAGCAAACAACTTGATGTGATGCTCACGTAAGTGGACTAGTGGCACACAGCCATGGTAGGTAACCCACTGCTCTTGGGCTGGTTAACAGATCCTCTCAGTGGAAAGGAAACCATATCTGGAGCTGGGAAACAAGTCAGAATCATAGGCAGATAACCATTGTGCTTTCCATTGTCAAGCTCCCACTAACCGTAGACTGTAAGAAGGCCTAAACTCTTTTAATTGTCTCTAGCTTAACAATGGTTATCCCATTTAACTAGTACTGAGCTTATTTTCTTTTGGAGAATCTGCTTCTCTTTTGCAGACAGGAACTGAACCTGAAGAGATAAATGACCCAGGGCATTCCACCCTGGCCCCAGTTGAAACCAGAGAGGAATCTAAGAAATAATCAAGAGTTCTGCTTTCTTAGTGAATCTGATATCAGCACAATGGTAATGGAGAAAGATACTAAGGACATTCAACACCTACTAAACCAGAGATCCAGATTCTCCTAAGTGCCCATCACTGAAGTAGACTTAAAATGCTCCCAGCATGGCTCAGGGAATTTTGTGGAGTGGAAGGATTGTTACAGCCACAAGTTGTGACATTTTGCACAGACATTGCCTCCCCCCACCATAATGCATGAGACACAATCCCCATGGGGTTGACCTGCATCCCCAATGAGGAAGGCCTCTTCAGAAAAGGGGCAGGGAGGAGGGAAAAGATGTTACTAACATGTGATGTTTCATACAAAATATCTCCATATTTAATAATAATAATAATTCAAATACCTTGGAATAACACTAACTAAGGAAGTGAAAAACCTGTATAAAGTAAAAATAGAAACACTCAAGAAAGAAATTGAGGAGGACATGAGAATATGGAAGGACCTTCCATGCTCCTGGACAGGTAGAGTTAATATTGTGAAGGTAGCAATACTACTAAAAGGAATGCACAGATTCAATGCAATACCAGTAAAACTCCCAGCATCATGATTCACAGAAATAGAACAAATAATCTCAACATTCATATGAATGGCAGAAGGCCCCTGTGTTCCAAAAATATCCACAGCAAAAGAACTACCTCTGGTGGTATCACCATACCAAATCTAAACTTATACTATAAAGCCATCATAACAAAAAAAAAAAACAAAACAGCATGATACTGGCATAACAGACATATGGACCAATGGAATACAACTGAAAACCTAGCCTTGACTCAAATAATTACAACTACCTGATCTTTGACAAAGGAACCAATAACGCACACTGGAGAAAAGACAGCATCTTCAACAAAATGTAAGTGGACAAATTGGATAACCACATGTAGTAAAATGAAACTAGACCTAATTCCTCTCACACCATGCACAAAAGTCAACTTCAAATGGATTAAAGACTTCAACCTAAAACCTGAAACTCTTAAATGCCTGGAAGAAAAAAATAAGGGGAATTTCCATGATGCAGGAGTGGGAAAAGACTTCCTGAACAAAACCCCAGGAACCCAGGAAATCCCGCTCTACCAGTGGAATCTCATGAAGCTAAAAAGTCTTTGTACAGAAAAATATACCATAAATAGAGCCAAAAGACTACCAACAGAATGGGAGAAAATCTTTGCCAGCTATACCATTGACAGAGAACTAATATCTAGAATCTACAGAGGACTCAAAAAAAAAAAAAAAAAAAAAAGCAATAAAAAGTCAAACCCTCCACTCAGGGGGAAAAAAAAAAAAAATGGGGCATAGAAGTGAGTAGGGAATTTTCTTTTTTGTTTTGTTTTTGTTTTTATTGTTTAGAATATTTTTTTATTGTGATTTATTTATTTATTTATTTATTTATTTGGTAGAGAGAGAGAAAGAGGCAGATAGGGAGATAGAGAGAGAATGGGTTTGCCAAGACCTCCAGACACTGCAAACAAACAGCAGACACATGCACCACCTTGTGCATCTGGCTTATTGGGATCCTGGGGAATCAAATCTTGGTCCTTTGGCTTTGCAAGCAAGCACCTTAACCGCTAAGAAAATGTTTAGCATCCTAATCTATCACGAAAATGCAAATTAAAACAACTGTGAGATTACATCTTACTCCAGAAAGGATGGCAATCATTACACAAATCAAATGACAATTAATGTTGGTGAGGACATGGGGAAAGAGGAACCCTCCTTCAGTGGTGGTGAGAGTGCAAACTTGTAAAACCACTATGAAAATCAACACAGGGACTTCTGAAAAGGATGAAAATAGAGCTACCAACCGAGCCAGCCATTTCTCTACTGGATATTAGCATTTTAGCAGGGATCACAATGGATCTGTTTGTCATTTTAAATAATGTTCATTCAAAATATTACTCTTCTCAATCCATGATAATGGAATACTTTTCTATTTTGCATCCATTTAAATGTCTTTCAACAGCATTTTATACTTATCATTATAAATATTATTTACCTCTTCGTACAAGTACAATTGTTTCAGAACATGTACTAACAAAAATGGTAAACATCACAAACAGGAAGCCAAACATGTATTATATTTGGTGTGACCAAAAACTGTACAGAGGGAAGAAACGCTGCACAAAGATGCAGTTCAAGGGCAAAGTCCCTCACATGACAATATCCAGGGAGGGCTTTGTGTAGCATGACTGTTACCCAATCTGGCATGGAAACTGATTCAAACTGGGTGTTCGATGACTTGCTTCTGCAAACTAAAATATTCATTAAAATATACCAAAGTCTCAGATATTCAGCCAGGAAGGCAAGAACGAAAGCCACAAACATCACTGAATTGTTCCATCTCTATCAGGTTTAGGAACCAGGATTTTTCTGGCATTGTATAAAAAGAAAAACAATGTGTTTACCATTTCCATTTTCTAAAATGTTAAAGATAAGTTGCTTTAGTTGTATAGTGTTTTGCAAAACTCATTTATAAAACCATCAGATCCTAACCCTTTCTTTGATGGGAGATTTTTAAGTATTGCTTCAATATTTTGCTCAATACTGGTCTCTTCAGATTTTCCATTTCTTCTTGCTATTCTATTGGCAGGATGTTTGCTTGTCCACAAACTCACATATCCTGGGCTTTGCTTGTTACTAGAGAATAAGTATTGTTAGTAGCTAATTGTGATTCTTCACATTTCTATAAGTTAAAATATCTTCTTATTCCAAGTCTAATTTTATTTGAGTTTTGGCTCTACATTTCATCAGATTGAAAGATGGTCTTTTTTTTTTTTTCTTTTTCAAAAAAACTTTCATTTGACTGACCTACTGTTTTTATTTTAACTTTTATTTAGTATATTTCTACTACAAAGTTTATGGTTTTCATTTTTCTAATTCAGGGTTTGGCTTCTTCTTGTTTTCTATGTTCTTTTCTAAGTTTCTAAGTACCTAAGTTCTAAGGTAAATTGAGGTTATGTTGCTTATTTTTTACTTTTTGGTTTTTCGAGATAGGGTCTCACTCTAGTCCAGGCTCACCTGGAACTCACTATGTAGTCTCAGGGTGGCCTCAAACTAACAGCAATCCTCCTACCTCTGCCTCCCAAGTGCTAGGATTAAAGGAGTGTGCCACCACACCCAGCCATGTTGCTTATTTTAATGGTTTTCATTTTGATGTCTAAAATTTCCCTTTTCAGGTCCTCACAAATGTCCAATATGTGATCTCCTGACCTCAGTACTGTTTTGCTTCATTGTTATCTTTTTATATTTTTAACCCATCTTGTGAAGTTTGATTTATCATATTGTCACTTTTAGTTTCTAGTTTGAGTTTTTGGAATATCTTTTACTAGGTTATCTTTGTTTCCTACAGCTGGAATACATTAATTTTATAAAGAAAAAAGTAATAATATTTTATATGATCAGCACTTCATTTTAAATTTATAGTATTCAGATATTACCACAAACCACAAAAGAACAATAACATACTTCTAATTGAGTAATTGTAAATACATAAAATATTAGCTTTCAGTTTTGGATAATGGATGAGAAAATCATTACGAAAAGCTATTAAAGTATAAAAGCAAAGAGATTTAATGATCCTATTTATGATATTATAGGATAAATCCCCAGGGAACTATTTGCATTCCACCTTGACAGCTGTTTTGAGTAGTAGGATAGTGTTCTAGAATGGCTATCATATGTGGTCAGTAGCTACTTACTTATAATATATGGTATAAGAATTTTCAAGAAGAGGCAACATCAGTGTATGTCTTATTCATGTCTAAAAGCTCAAAACTGATTATTGTTTCTGTAGACTCCTTTAGCTCAAGAGTTATCTTTATTTAACTCTGAATTTTCAACCAGAACATAATTGGTGAATAAATAGAGGAGCGAATACCAAGAATCTTCTAATACTGCTTCTCTAAAATACAAATACAAATACTAAAGGACAACACATTGTTCTTTAATGCCTGAGAATAAACACTTTGACTTTGTCAGATTTAATTTTCTTTTCTTTTTTTTTTTTTTTTGTTTTTCGAGGTAGGGTCTCACTCTGTCCCAGACTGATCTGGAATTCACTATTGGGTCTCAGGGTGGCCTTGAACTCATGGCGATCCTCCTACCTCTGCCTCCCAAGAGCTGGGATTAAAGGCGTGTGCCACCACACCTGGCAGATTTAATTTTCTTACTGCACACTATGGTCCCTACAGATTCAAGTCAGGTAGTTACATTAGACTCTCAATCCATATTCTAATCAAAATTTCAAAATGGGTAGAATTTATAAAGTATAACAAGGGATTGCTGCATATAGGGAATAGTAGGATTTAATACTGACTTAGCTAAGCATATATGTCTGGGTGTACAAGAAACTAGATGAGGCATATTCCTGTAACACAAATGATGCTTCCTACTCTAAATCCTCCATAATTGCCAAATACTTTTTGAGCTTCAAAGTCAAAAAGGGACACATTTTTACATTGGTGATTAAGTGTTTGCAATGCCAGGAGTGACTAATGAATCCTCTGCAAAGTTTTCCCAATGTTAGCAAAGCATGAGTCTATGGATTACCATTATTTGGTATTTTTCTGCATTTTCATTTATTTTTTTCAGCAATATATGTAAACAACTGCTGAGTATGGTTTGCTTTCTCTATCCATGGGTTCCACATCTGTAAACTTATTAAGCTCTTAATTGAAAGTATTGGAAAAAGCCCAAAATATTTCAAAAGGCAAAACATGAATTTTCCAAGCACCAAGTATGTAATACACAATAAAATAAGTTAATGTGGGTAAAGAAGGTGGATCCTCTGCTGTTACACATGTCCTCAGTCTCCAACCAATACTTACCATTTGCACTTTGCTACTTCATGTTTCTTCTAGAAAAGTCCCTTTTAGGTGTGTCTCTAGTGGGTGTAAACTTTTTTTTTTCTCCATTATTTCCAGAATACTTCTCTTTCCTAAATACTGAATTACATTTATAGTGAGGTGCCATCAATATTTTAGGGATAATTGAAAGAAGATAGGGGAGTGTGTATAGCTTATATTCAAATAATTTGTGTTTTATGTAAGGGACTTAGGCATCCACAGAGCCTACCATTTGTGGGAGTCCTGGAAGCAAGCCTTCATGGACACTGAGGGAAGTATATGTGGGTTCTATAAAGATCACACATTGTTTTCCCCATTTTACTTTTGTAATTCTCTAACCCTTTCTTTTTGTTCTTAACTTCAAGATTTAGTAATTTAACTTTCCTAATCCCTTGATGTGCAGTTGAGAAACCAACTCACACAGAGGTCAAAGAACTCTCCAATGGTGTACAGTCCATGTGGACAGGATTTGAATTTAAAAAAAGGTCTTTTCAAAGGTTGAGCTTCTAATCATTATATCTGCTTACAAATTGTAAAAATTACATTATGAATTTATATATTTTTAAAACTTAGCCTCATGCAAGTATAAAAGAGGTTCCCCTTGATTCTTCCCTTATAAATATAGCAAGATAGAATTTCAGTATACCAAGAGACAGAATGCTACCTATGAGCTTCTTTCCTCTGTGCTTTACAGAATTACCCCACTACACTGCCTTAAGACCTCAGTCTGAAGGTGTTGGTGGCACCTCTTAGAAGAGCTTAGGTCTTAGTGTCACTTTGTTCACCTGGGAATTTTGAGTCAAAGGTGACGGGAAGGGGGTTGTTCAGGAACACATGACAATGATTGTACCTGTAAGGGTCTGAAGATTGCTGAAGAAAGACCCTGGACTCAAATAGTATGTAAAAACAAAGAGCGTTTATTCTGCAGAATCAACCAGCATGCAAGGGTCCACCATTCATACAAAACGGCGACCCAGAGAGGAGCACACAGGCTCCTTTTAAGCACAACTAGGGGAATTCCAGGCTGGTTAGGTAATCTTTAAAAATGATTGGCTAGAATGGAATTTCAAAGGGGAAAGTGTAGGGGGGTAGGGAGGGAGGGAATTAACATGGGATATTTTTTTATAATCATGGAAAATGCTAATAAAATTAAAAATAAATAAATAAATAAAATTATTGGCTAGGCAAGCAGCAGTTACAGTTGTACATCTCTGATTGGTTGGGGCAAAAGGCATGAAAGTGACATGTCTGAGCATGTTTGGACATGTTTCCAGGCTCTGTCTCAGCCCCTGTGCAGCTATTTTCTCTGGCTACATGTCAGGGTCCTGCCTGCCTCTCCAGGAAACTGAAACTTAGGTCTAGTTAGGGTGGCACCTTACTGAAGCCTGTCATGGCATCAGTTTGGTCCCTTCAGTGCCTAGGTACTTGCAGAACAGACTGATGACATGGTCTGGCTTTTATTCCAAAAGGAAAGAGGTCTCTGACCTGCTTATAAAAGGTTGCCCTGGATTGAGCAGTTCACAAGGAAATGGACTCACTGGTTTCCCAACAGCTAATTGAACAAGAAATTGAGCAGGGAAATTCCTAGTCCTTGCCCAGAGAAACCCTGGTTAGTTCTTAAATAAAAGAAACCACTTCTGCCTAATTTAAGAATCCTGAATGCAAGGAAAGGGTTGGCATCCGTTATTAATCATCTTTCTCTGTGGCTGCCCTTGACATAGAACCATTGCCACTATTTATAATATGGATGGCTCATTAAAGGCTTTTCCTGAGTTTCCCCAAGCATTCCCTCTGACATCAAGTTGTGGGAGGGGGTGCAAAACAAACTAGGTAAAATGAAATCGATGAGTTATAGAACCTGAAGACAGGGAAATCTTATAGGTTTACCTAGTACATATGAAAACCCTCTGGGTGATAAACATTTAGGTTAGCAACAGAACCCATGGAAATAGAGGTGAGTGGCAAGGTTAAAATATAAATTTGTGGGGGGTGGGACAGTTGTGATGATCTGAACTTCAGTAGAGATGGTAATGTTGGAAAAAGGAAGATGGAGAGATAAAGATAGGAAGGTATGAGACCCAAAGATTTCTGAATATAACATCACATGACTAGACAATTAAGTGGCATGTGAAAGGTGGAGGAGAATTAGTATGAAAGACAGAGAGAAGATTCTACCCAGGTCTCTGGTCAGAATAGCTAAAATAATTCATTTTAAATGACTTTAAGAGAATTCAAAGTGGCATTTAATGTGTTATCTCTGACACTGGTCATGTGTGCTTTTAGGGACATAGAATGAGCAATGATATAAAAGTGATAAAATACCCAGAGGTGGTCTGTTTTCATATATAATGATGGTCATTATAATCTGTGTATCTTTCTTGAAATGATCAATTCAAACTAAATCCTTAGTCAGCCAAAAAATCTATACAATATATAGTATTTCAAATATAAAAATTTCAAAATTGAGGCAAAATGACATGAATTACTACATTGTACATAGCTGAGTAGAAAGATCTTGGCAAATATATTTATATCATAGGCTATGATGTCACAGAGTTTAAATGGCTTATGAATAGCAACATTGGTAAGATATATGAGTGGACTCTAAATTCAAGATAATCTATAATATTCACTGTAAAATTTTAAGCAAACATTAAAGATGGTTAACACAGGATGGAACAGGTGGTTAAATTGTATAAAATTTCTGGAGTTTCAATTCTGCCCCTCCAGCTAGGCTACTCACAGTCCTAGAAAACTTCATCCAGGCAGACTGCCTTCCTTAGTAACCATCTCATGGTCCCAACATCTGCACTGAGTCTCCAATGCAATCCACAGTTCATCCTCATGACTCCATAAAGTCTCCATGCAGGCATCCAGCAACCCTGCTTCACATTGCCCATGGCCATTTCCAAAACATAAGACCATGTTGCAGACTCAATGAACCTCTCTTTCCTGCATTTCTTATACTCCACAATACCAGGTAGGGTGTCAATTTTTTAATCCGGGGCGGGGGGGATAAAGCAGACTTTGAAGAACAGGACATTCTTAAGCACTCAGGCCCCTCCAAAAGAGTCTACATTCTTCCTGTTATTGCTAGCCTGACAACCAGCTCTAGGGGGTGGTGACAGACATGGTGATCAATCAAAAGCCATCAAAGCAGAAATCCAGAGACTACAGAGAACTTAACACTGAATTGGAACTGCCAATAGAATCTTCACAGCTCAGGGAACATTGTGGAAAAGGGGACAGAAAGGTTGTAACATGAATACCCTGAGGCGTGGTTGCTCCTCTACCTCTTGACTTTACTGAGGCTTTCATGACCCCACAGCAATACTCTGACCCCACCGAGGAGGTCCCCCAGGGTAACTGGAGCAGAGGGTAGTGGGATAAAAGAGTATACACATATATATTTGAAATACATATATTTGAGCCTCTCAGAAATAGCTAATTTGCTGGTGATCCACATACCCAGTCACTCCCACTACATAGTCTCATACTGTCACATGATTCTTCTGTAATGAAATTATATTGCACACACCAATACTCAATCATGTCTTAATATCTTCCAATGTTTGTTTCTAGCATACCAAAATTCCTGGGTGCTCAAATACTTTACATAACATGGTATAGAAATTTGCATAACATCTGTGTACATCTTCCCATATAGTTTAACCCATCTCTATAATATTTAACAATACGGATGCTAAGAAAGTTAATGTATACTAAATTATTAAGGGTATAATGACATACTGAAAAAAAAAAACATTATACCTTAAGTACAGAGTTTTTCTGTACTTAAGTACAGAAACACTTAAGTGTTTCTGATCCACAGTTAGTTGAATCTACAAAGTAAGAACCCCCAGATGTGAAAGTTTATTATAGCATTAGACTTTTTTCATATAACAATACATTTCAGTGTTGAAAACTCCAGCCAATAGGCCAGGCTAGCCTTCTGCTTATGTTGTTTGTAACCAGTGTTTACTCATAACACAGACACACCCACCCACCTATGCATTGTCAGTGGCTGGATTACTACTTTGGTAGATTTGACAACAAATACAATATAGCTTGAAAAGAAACTGTTTATAGTTACAGAAAAATTTACCACCTATGTTATATTGTGTATATTTTCTCGTATCATCTCTATTAAAGCATAATATTATTTAAAATTCTACAGTCGGGCTGGAGAGATGGCTTAGCGGTTAAGCGCTTGCCTATGAAGCCTAAGGACCCCGGTTCAAGGCTCGGTTCCCCAGGTCCCACGTTAGCCAGATGCACAAGGGGGCGCACGCGTCTGGAGTTTGTTTGCAGAGGCTGGAGGCCCTGGTGCTCCCATTCTCTCTCTATCCCTCTATCTGTCTTTCTCTCGGTGTCTGTCGCTCTCAAATAAATAAATAAATAAATAAAAAATTTGTTTTAAAAAAATTCTACAGTAGCCCATTACTAGTACATATTGTAATTTAATAAAGCCATAATATTGCATTAATTATCCCAGAAATAAAATTTAAATTTCTGTTTAGATTTCAAAGTTTTACAGAAATATGAAAAGACTTGATCATAAACAGTAGAATTTTTCTGTATTATAAAATGTTAAGTTATAAATAAAATTCAAATATTGGCTCTATATAATACTGGGATTTAAAGTCCATTGCATATCCAGAGAGTATAAAATACTTGTCTGGCCAATATTATAAAGTGCATATATCACCACCCACAAAAGCATTTGAAATATTCACGTTCTGAGTGGACACAAGGCTCTCTCTGCTAATTTATTGCCCATTTAATGTCTAGTGTCAATTCTGCATTAGGTAAAATGGCATACCATAACTGGGAGATGGCTTAGCAGGTATGAGCATTTGCATCACAAGTATGAAGACCTGAGAAGGTCTGATTTGCTGAGGTCAATTCTACAGCACCCATGGCCACAGATGCCTGTACCCCCAGTTCTGTGGGGAGCTGAGACAAGAGAGTCACTGGTGCACACGAGACAGCCAGTCTGACTGGAAATTGCAACTCCTGGGTCAGTGACTCAGTATCACGGAAACAAGCCAAATGAGCAAGAGAAGAGAGCTTCAATATTCTCCAATAGCCTCCCCATTCCTGGGCAAGGGGTGTGTGTGACATGCACACAAGTATGCAAAATATGGCCTGCCACAACAACTAGGCTTAAACAAATCACTGCATAGGTGTCTCTCGCATATGGGGGTTTTTGATGAGAACCCCTACCTTAATAAAACCCATATGCCATTTGACATAAGGTCAGAGGAGAAGAATAATATCGAAAGGGTAAGAAAGAATCTCAAATACATTTCCATGGGTATGTAAAGAAGTAAATAAGTTTTTTAAGATTTATTTTTATTTATTTATTTGAGACAGAGAGAGGGAGAGAAAGAGAGAGAGAGAGTGAGTATGGGTGTGCCAGGACCTCTAGCCACTGCAAACGAACTCCAGATGCATGCGCCCCTTGTGCATTTGGCTAACATGGGATCTGGAGAATCAAACCTGGGTCCTTAGGCTTTGCAGGCAAATGCCTTAACCACTAAGCAATCTCTGCAGTCTGTAATTAAGGTTTTTGATACTGAGGTATTAGAGATTATAAACTTTATATTTTTCTGTGTTGTTCATACTTGTTTTTTTTTTAAATTTTTTATTTATTTATTTATTTGAGAGTGACAGACACAGAGAGAAAGACAGATAGAGGAAGAGAGAGAATGGACGCGCCAGGGCTTCCGGCCTCTGCAAATGAACTCCAGACATGTGCGCCCCCTTGTGCATCTGGCTAACGTGGGACCTGGGGAACCGAGCCTCGAACCAGGGTCCTTAGGCTTCACAGGCAAGCGCTTAACCACTAAGCCATCTCTCCAGCTCTCATACTTGTTATACAAGTATGAAAATGCATTTTGATCATACTATCCCCAGTTGCTGTTTATATGCCCCCTCCTATTAGCAACTTTATTTTCCCCCACTAGTTCCAATCTTACTTTCATGCTTTTTTAACCCTTTCAGGTAAATTAGGGTTGCTTGCATGATCATAGGTAGAAGGTTATTTACTGTGGAATAGGTAGCTTACCAGTGGTGTAGCCACTGGTGAGTCTGACTTTCCTCTCTCAGCAACCACTAGCTGCCATGAGCTACTCTGAGAGATCTGGGGTGAAGATCCCCTGTGTGGTTAGATAATGCTTCTCCCAGAATCCACATATGATTAATGATAATTCCAATGTGAAGGATGAGATATTTCCCAATAAGTTGTTGGCCGGGGAGGCACAAAGGCCCTCAGATCAATATAAAATAAATATAAAAATATAAAGATAAAGTTAAATGGTAAGTCCCCATGCTGAAGACACCCCAAATATCAGTTTCAGTACAAAGAGGAGCCATGGTGGAACTGAAATAAAAGTGTGTGCCCTGCCAGCTAGCTTTCTTAGTATCAAAGGGTGCTATACAAGCTGCTGGGGAGGAAATCCATCAGCAATAATACCCACCTCTGGATGCTGTATATTCCACAGCCAACCTTTGGGGCAAGGTATACCCTCTGGTGTAAGAGTTGCATGAATGTTATCACAGTAACCAGCTGCTTTCTCATTGAATCTGAAACCCATTCCACAGAAACAATTTCAAGTCTGTAATGTAATCCTGGCCAAAAGTCTATAGTTAGGGAGAGTGGCCCTAGGGAGATTTTAAACTTTTAAAACTGTTGCCCATTCTCTTAGCACTCAGACTACTAAATCATTTACACTCAGTAGGTCAATTGACTGGACTGAGAACTGGTCAAGTTCTTTATAAGTGTATAACTTTTTAAAAACTGTATTTTACCAACATTACTGTTTAAAGGCAAAGATGTAGTGTGTTGGTGTGCTTGTAAAATAAAACTAAACAAACATAGTCAGTAAACAAATCAATAGGAAAGAGCAGGACTGAACTTTTACTTTGCTTCCACTGCCTCTTCTTGTTTCCCTTTATCCTTTTTGGCATCACCAATATTTAGGAGACAAGGTAAACTCAGAGTGAGATGATTCCATAAAACCATGCTCTGGTTTATATTGTCAGACATACTTCCTTAATCCAACACAAGATGTACTTCAAACTGACGCAGAAAACATTACCAAAGAGGACAGCTGAGGTTAGACTGTTCACAAATAATTATAAACAAATCAATTGTTTATGTAGTCTGTAATGTTGGAGGAGCCAACTATGCTTCAATTTTCAAAACCTGCAAGCACCCCACCAATCTGCCACCAGATTCTTTTCCTTCCCTATGAACACGGCAGGTCCCACTCTCACATGTCGTGGTTAAAGCTTTCCCATCCTAGTGTCTTGTGCTCCATGAATTTCAAGATTGTACAGAGGTAGTGAACTTCTGTTAAGCTCTGTTTGTGTGCTAGCACCCCGAACAACCCTACAAGACTTAGTAAATGGGCCTAGAGGTGTCATTATTTTGGAATGTGTGATGTGAGTCATTTACATGAGAACACTTGGCAGGTGAGCATCCAACTTCTCTGCCCTTACAGAAGGCATTTCCTGGTGTATAAAGAGGAGCATTACTCTCACAGGCCATTTAGTATCACTTAAGTATTCTCCTCACCTGAAATAGAGGATAAAATTCTATTTATTACTTAAAGATGAGAGTGAGTGGCCTTCCAAAAACACTTATGAGATATTCTCAAAATGGCTGAAATTAAGATCCTCTTGACTCTGATTCCCTGTATTCATTTTTTTGTTTGTTTGTTTGTTTTTTTGGTTTTACAAGGTAGGGTTTCACCCTAGCTCAGGCTGACCTGGAATTCACTATGTAGTTTTGGGGTGGCTTTGAACTCACAGTGATCCTCCTACCTCTGCCTCCTGGGATTAAAGGTATGTGCCACCATTCCTAGCTTAATCCCTTGTATTCTCACTTGATTTAGTATTGTACTCTTTTGCTGCTTGCTTGCTTTTTGTTTCCCTTTGAGACAGACTTTTACTCTATAGCTCAGGCTGGCCTTGAACCTACAGGGATCCTCTTGCATCAGCCTTACAAATACAAAAATTACAGGCATGAGCCACCATGCTGAGCTTACTAATATGTCCTATCCAACCTAGATTTTATTAGATTTGTAGTAGTATTTTGTTCAGAAAAAAAAATGTTGCTGCTTGAAAAATAATACAAAGATTGCAGGAGCAAAACAAAAGAAATAAACCAAAAGACTATAAAACAGACTTCTGTGGTAAGTTCTTTTTTATTCCTATCTTTACAACAGATCCTGTTATATTTCTTTTTACATTTAGTTAGTTAGTTAGTTGTTAGTTACTTAGTTAGTTAAGTTAGTTGTTAGTTGTTTTTTTGTTTTTTTGAGACAGATTTTCATGTAGCCTAAGATGTCTTGGAACTCACTATGTAGCTAAAGATGATCTTGAACTTCTGTTCCTGCTGCCTGTATGTCCTGAGTGCTAGAAGTCCAGGTATGCACTGACTTATATTACACATCAAACCCAGGGGCTTCATGCATGCAACACAATCATTCTACCAACTGAGATACAGCCCCAGCCCCAGTATTTCTTAAAATACTTGCTGAACCATATATTGTGAGTCATAATAATAGAAATACCTCACATTGTTTCACAACATCATAGTATTTGTGTGTCTATAACATACTCTATAGAATCAATTTTTCACATAGTATGTTCTGTGGTGTTTCTAATTCTGTAATCCTGCAATTGCTCGGTCACAGTGCCTCTCTGAACAGACAGAGTCTGTATTTATTGGCCTTAATTTGTTTACTATCCTCCAGACACTGGTGTTAGTGCTTCCTTTACTCCCCAAATAAGTGTTTGGATTCAGGAAAGTTATTTTTATGTTCTGTTTGAATTTTTATTTTTATGTTCTGTTTGTTTAAGGGAAAGCAATTTTCCCTTAAAGAAAGAAATTTTCTACATACTGACTAAATGACAGTCAAGTATTAAATCCACACAGTAACACCCCAAAATCAAGATGAAACCACGGTACTGAATTGCCTATATTACTATCTGAATATGAAATTCTCCCTTAAGGCTCATGCATTTGAACACTTGGGTCTTAGCTAGTGGTTTGGGGAGGCTGGGGAATCTTTGAGGCATGGAGTCTAGCTGACTGGTGGAGGCTAGAGAAATCCTACCACCACTTCCAAGCTAGCTTTCTGGTGCCTCATTTACCATAAGCTATAGCAGCTATGGCATCCCCAGTACTACTGTACCTTCTGAACAATATGTCAAAATAAAACTCTCTTCCTTTAAGCTACTTCTGAAAGGTATTTGGTCAAGATGGCATAAAAATAATAATTATAAAGAAAAAGGGAGTACTGGAGAGATGGCTTGGTGGTTAAGCACTTGCCTATGAAGCCTAAGGACCCCAGATCAAGGCTCGATTCCCCAGGATCCATGTAAGCCAGATGCACAAGGGGGTACATGTACTTGGAGTTCGTTTATAGTGGCTGGAGGCCCTGGCACACCCATTCTCTCTCTGTCTTCCTCTCTGCCTGTCACTCTCAAGTAAATAAATTAAATTAAATAATTTTAAAAAGTAGTTAATTATAGCCCTTTATAGTACCTTTGCTTTGGATGAAGAAGGACCAAACTGCAAAAAGTTCATCAGTGCTTCGCTTCAGGTGTGCTTGGCCCTTGAATTACCAGACAATTTCCAGATTACATTCTGTGCTTTGTTATGATACTGAAAGAGACAAATCATTCTCTTGACTGTATCTCAATCTGTGTATCTCAGTGTTGGTTGTACTATTCCAGAGTTGTGACCCTGCTTCTGTCATATAAACCCTCCCATTTCAGTGTCCTGCAAACAGAGGAGCTTCCATAAGGCCATTAAAGAAATGTGGGCAGTTGTGTCAACTACACTTGGGGAAAGTGACGCATGTGCAGGACACTAAAGAACACACCTCTGCCTCAGAATTATTGGCTAAATGTGTGAGCTTTTGACCTCGGACCTGAATGCTTCAACATTTAAGGATATTTACCTAAAGTATCATGAGACATTATCATTGGTCCAGAAGGCAGCTGTCGAGTTTTACTTTACTCCTCAGTCTATGAAGCTACTGTCACCTAACCCTACCTCAGCCATTACGAACACGGACTGTAGCTTTTCTTATGTGTCTGAACTAATGGACTAATGAAAACGAAATGGTGAACTACTTTCCCCTAATTACATTCTCAAGGTTGTCACTCAGGAATATTTTAATAAGAAAAAATAAACTGATATTTTGAAATATTTTGCAGAAAGCTCTGAGGAAAGACATAAATAGTGTATAATTTGAACGTCTCCATGTATTTACGCAGAAGAGACTGAGCTCTTAATAAACAATGAAGTGAAAGTCTTCAAATTCTAAAAGTCAACGAGCTTGGAAAAATGTTGACAAAAGAATCCAGGCGTGGTGGCGCATGCTTTTAATCCCAGCACTTTGGAGGCAGAGGTAGGAGGATCACCTAGAGTTCGAGGCCACCCTGAGACTACATAGTTATTTCCAGGTCAGCCTGGGCTAGAGTGAGACCCTATCTCAGAAACTGTCCCCCCCAAAAAAATGTTGACAAAGATATGAACAGCTGAAAACTTAATAAAAATGAAAACATAATCCCCATGAGGCAGTATCCAAAAAAATAGACATTTCATGAGGGAGGTTTACTGCACTTTCTGAGGATCAAAATTGTGCATTGAGGGGAATTTGTAGGAAAATGAACAGATTTGGAAAAGATCATATTAAGCAAACTCAAATAAGCATATAAAGACAAACACTGCATGTTCTCCTCATTTGTGGTACCTATACTGGAAGATCTTGAGTTCCAGGCATCCTTGATAGATAACTCAAGGGACAGATTAGAGGGTTGGGAGGGCTTGGGGGCAGGGAAAGGAGGGAGAAGGGAAGGGAACACCAACCCAAATCCAAAATAAATTGGTATAATAGAAATCTTTCTAGATAGTAGACTAGAATACATACCCCTCAATAGAAGCATGAAGGGGTCATCTGGGCCCTACGGTGGGTGGGATAAAGCCTAACCCTAAACATTTGGTTCTGGTTTGTAACTCTTAAAACAAGAAATTGGCTATAATCCATGTTGAACTGTGGATGAGAGAGGACTAATAGGCCCCCAAAACAAGACAGGCTTCTATCGAAGTACTTGAAAACTCAACACTAATATAGACTTAAAGCACACCCACCAAGGCTCAGGGATATTTGTGCAAGCTTGGGTGGAAAGAATGTAAGAGCCATAAGGCGGTGTGGAATATCCAGAGACACTGCTCCCCCCATCACCACTCACACATATGACTGAATGCTGCTCTCCATGGTAAATTCCCACTAAGGAGGGGCCTCAGTGAAGGGGAGCATAGAGGAGGGTAATGATGGTACTAATATATAATGTGTCCATACAAAATTTCTACTTAATGGAAAAAAATGGGGGCTGGAGAGATGGCTTAGCATTTAGATGCTTGTCTGCAAAGGCTAAGGACCCAAGTTTAATTGCTCATAACCCACTTAAGTCAGGAACACAAGATCATGCATGTGCACAAGGTGGCACATAAGTCTGGAGTTCAAGTGCAGTGGCTAGAGGCCCTGGCACACCAATTCTCCAGAAAGAAAAGAAGATGCAGAAAAGCTTGTACACTGATCAATCTGGACATAAACAGTATTTTAAAATTTAACCTTAAGTCTTATATGGCAGATGGATTACAGAAAAGCATTAAGAAAACAGCCAGTATTTACAAAGCCATGTTTCTCATTCAAATCCCAGCAAATATTAGCTGAGAGAGTTGGGAAACATCACATCACAGCTTCTGGATCTTTTGTAAATACTTGTTGAGTTGACAGATTCATAGAAGGTTTGCAAAGGAGAACTATCAAGGAAACACTTAAATAACCCTTACCGTCATTGGGTTGCAATTCCTCAGGCTGGAGCTCTCGGTACAAGAATGCTTATTATTGAGTCGCTCTCCTACTGTCCTTGGCTTTCTCTACCAAACAAGTAACATGCTACAGCTGACACATAAGTGGCTATCAGAAGGGGAAAAAATGCACTTAACTCCATTTTTACCTTAGTTATTCTCAACCAGCTGTTTTTATTACAGATGTCAAGGTCAGATTCCAGTCCCTGCAGTTTTCATAATTCATTCATGGAATTACTGGAATATGTCTCTTAGGGTTGAATCTTTTCCAATACTTTCACTTATTGACAATTTCTTTTATTGTCATTGTCACAAATAATGCACAAAGAGAGGTGGATCTGAATGTTATAAGATAATAACATCTAAGAATCAATGATCTGCAGGCTTCTTTTCCAAGAATTTGCTTGTCGCTGGCTTACAAATGAGCAACAGTTACAATGTTGCATAGAACAGATTTGAACTTTAGATGTCAAAGTAATTGCAAACCCTGGGATCTATGGAAAACTATCCACAACCCTGGACAATGCAAAGGATTTAACTTTCCCTTGGTGTATCTTTGGAAGATTTTTTTTTTCCTTACTAAACAAAACAAAAATAAGAGAGACCCTGTCTTAAGTGACAAACATCCAAGGTTGTTTTCATATACCCATGTGTGAGCCATGGCTTGAATATGCACACACACACACACACACACACACACACACACAAGTATACAGAAGATAATAAGCAGAGATCATCACACATATTGAGGGAATGATGCATTTATCCAGTTTTAGTCAAATATTGAAGGATTCTATGTTCATAGTGAAGTATTTTAGAATAGAGGTCTTCACTGCATATATGACATCATAGCTGGCCTGTAAAATGCTGGATTCTACTGGCTCTGACTCCCATTGCTGTAGGCACATTGGGATTATAGACTTGTGAACCACTTTGCATCTAGCTTTATGTAGAGAATAAAAGTAATGCAAGAGAGTAACAGAAAAACAGCAACCACTGCAAAATCAAGAATGACAGGGATTATACTAAGTGAGGTAACCCAGGCCCAGAAAGCCAAGTGTTGCATGTTTTCTCTCATATGCAGATCCTAGCTACAGATGATTGGACTTCTGTGTGAGTAGGAAGAAATCTCAGTAGCAAAGGCCAGTAAGCTAGAAAAGAGATAGAAAGATAAAAAGGAAGGGAAAGGGTACTTAATAGGATGGTATTGTATATATGTAAACAGAAGACTAGATTAATGAGGGTGAAAAGGCCCAAGTGAGGTCAAGAGAAGTGATTAAATAAAGGAAAGGTGGAGGGAAGGCTAATCAAAATCTAAGAGGACATAAATAAATCATATGGAAACCTACTTTTTTGGACAACAGAACACTCAAGAGCTGTAGATTGTTGCTAGAAAATTTTCAGTGCCAGGGATGGGATACCTTCCAGTGAGTTGTTGGCCAGGGAGGTCCTTGATGCCCCCAATACATTACAGGCCATTGCTGAGGCCCTTGGCTTCCCACCAGAAATAGATGATAAGACCGTATTGTTGAAGACTCCACATACTTGGGCTATAAGGCCACTGAGAAATCCTGCTGCAACTGAGCTGAAAACCTCCTCTATGTAGACAAGCTAACAGAAAGCTGGAAGAAGCCATTCTGCATGAAGTTCAATGGGAGAAAGAGAAGTCACCAGTGAAGATACTCAACAGTGGACACTTCAAGCCTTATATTTGGCCAGCCAGGTCAAATGAGCCAACGGGTGCAATAGTGGCATGTCTGTTATGAGGGAAACCAACCTTTCACTAATTGGAATGGAGGCCCACTCCATAGGAGAGAATACATCCCTGATACTGAAAACTTAAAAGCCCTAGGGGTGTAACATCTGCTGCTGTCTGGCTAAATGTATATACTATGCTTATCAAACTGCCCAGTAAGCACTTCTCTTTATGTTCATACCCTGATATTAATACTACTTTCATTTTTGGTAGAGAATCTTCTTTTCTCAGATGGAAGTGACCTTGGGATGACTCAGAAGGCATCATGGTGCTGGAAAGAAGTGACCAGAGTGCTCAGTACTGCAATATCTCTATCACATCTTCCAAGGCTCAGGGTCTATTGCAGAACAGGTGGCAGAAAGAATTTAAAAGCCCAAGTAAGGGTAGGACTCCTTACAACGTGCTCCCCCCAGACACAAAATGGCCTGGATATCCATGACCTCACAGTGCCTGACACTACCTACACAAGACCATCATATTAGGAGGAACAGAGAGAGACTGATTGAGATGTGGAGGAGATATGATGGAGAACAGAGTTTCAAAGGGGAAAGTGGGGGGAGGGAAGGTATTACCATGGTATATCTTTTATAATCATGGAAGTTGTTAATAAAAATTTTTTTTTGAAAAAAAAGAATGACATGAATAAATACACATCTTTAAATAATAACTTTTTTTTTGAGGTAGGACCTTGCTCTAACACTGGCTGACCTAGAATTCATTATGTAGTTTCAGGATGACTTTGAACTCACAGCAATCCTCCTACCTCTGCCTCTAGACTGCTGGGTTTGAATTTGTGTGCCACCACATCTGGCAAATAATAACTCTTAATGTCAATGGTCTTAATGCCCCAACCAAAGTACACAGGCTTGCAGACGGTATTAAAAGGCAAGATCCTTCTGTCAGTTGCCTCTAAGAAACACAACTCTCCATAAAAGAAAGACGCCACCTTATAGTGAAAGGATGTAAAATGGTATTTCCAGCAAATGGAAATAGGAAACAAGCAGGAGTTGCTATTCTAACATCTGATAGGATAGCCTTCAAACAAATTAGTCAGAAGTAGCTGGGCATGGTGGCACACGCCTTTAATTCCAGCATTCAGGAGGAAGAGGTAGGAGGATCGCTGTGAGTTCGAGGCCACCCTGAGACTCCATAGTGAATTCCAGGTCAGCCTGGGCTAGAGTGAGACTCTACCTCAAAAAACAAAAAACAAACAAAAAAAAAAAATTAGAAGAGGTAGAGAAGGTCACTTTATATTGATTAAGGGAAAAAAAAAGAACCAACAAGAGGATATGAAAATTCTTAATATGCATTGAGTATGGAAGTACTCAATGTTATTAAACAAACACCACTAAGCATAAAGTCACAGATGACCCCAAGCACAATTGTAGTGGATGACTTCAATAGCCATCTCTCAACCACTGCAAGATCACCCTGGCAAAAAATAAAGAAAGAAATAAATGAACAGGGAAGTGTGGGGGTTAAATGAAGTCATGAAACAAATGGATGTAAGAGACATCTATAGAACTTCCTATCCAGGTGCTGTAGAATAAACATTCTTTTCAGCAGCACATGAAACTTTCTCTAAAATGGGTCACACAGTAGCACACAAAGGAAAATGGATAATGGAAATCACTTCTTTGAAATTGAAAACATATTGCAAAATAGGATTGATACTGGACTTTGTTATTTGCTTGGGATAGCCAGATTTGTCAAAATGCTTGTCTGAAGTTTTCATAGTCTCTCAGAGTTTTCACAGCCACCACCTTACAATGTATGCTTGGCTCGTTGTCTTACTAACTCATCCCAGAATATTTATATAAAGGTGTGTTAAATTCCAGTTGAAGCAGGAAGTCAGGCTAGGATGTGAGCAGCCTGAGCATTAGAGCACGTAGGGAATGAGCGTGATTGCTGAGGACAGCTTCTAGAATCCTCTAGAAAGTCCAGTGCATATCACCTCCGGGCTCCACATTTTGATGCAGATATGATTTGATGTAGAGATGCGTGCTTCCAGTCTCTTCATTTTCCCAAATGTTTAGTTTTCATATTGTGCTGAAAAAAATGTCACTTTCTTCAAATAATACACATGTAAATACTATTCACAACTGTGCCATGTAGTAAGTATGTGGGGACTTCCTTTCTTTCTGGCATTTGTTCTTTTTCTCTAAAGATTATGGTTCTCTTAGTTTTAACTTGCTGAAACTGCTTTGTGTTTTTAATAATTTAGGACCATGTTCTTGGCAATATGTGTCCTCACTACATTTAAGCACAGGAGTCATTTTATCAATGTATGATTTTGAAGAAATATCTCCTGAGCCTTTCTGACTTCTCCCATCTTGCCTGATTGGGGTTTGTTTCTTTGGGGGGGAGGGCTTTTTTAAGGTGTTTTCGAGACAGGTTATCATGTGTCACAGACTATCTGAAAACTCTCTGTGTAGCCAAGGATAACCTTCAACTTCAGGTCCTCCTGTCTCCAGCTCTGGATTGCAGGGATGACAGGTGTGCATCACAGCATCAGCACATCTGGTTTTATGTGCTTTAGAGGAAGGAACACAGGGCTTCTTGCTTGATAGGTAGGTCCACTACCAACTGAGCTATACCTACAGAGCAGTGTGTGTGTGTGTGTGTGTGTGTGTGCACGCACACGTGTGTGTGTTTTGATTTGGGTGACTAAATCATCTCTTCTAGGCAAGGTGATATGTTTCTATGCTTAAAGCATTCTGAGCACCATAATTTGACTTGCTCAGTCGTCTTTTAATAAATCGGCCACACTGCAAGAGGAAAGAAAATGGCACTTACTCTAGAATCATGTCGGCCAAAGACCACAGAAAGACATCTTTACCATCACTCTTTAGAGACAGAACTGCTTCCGCAGGGTCTCCCAGACCTCCCACCGCCTCAGCAACCAATTTAGTCCTAAAACCAATAACTTCACTCACTTGGAGACCATACAGCCTACGATATAGTGGATTAATTTGACAACCTGAAGATTATTTCCTACTATTCTATGAGTCTCTCATTTTATACACTCTTAATAAAAATGTAAGATGCATGATTGCACTGTGATCTTTATACTACATTTCCATATCCCCAAAGGTCACTGATGAAGATATGATTTAATCTCTCAATATGAAGATAGAGAATATTGTTCACTTCAAAATAATTAGAAACCATATCACAACTCTAATGTACTAGTTCCTAAGAAATATAACTATGATTCTTGACTTTTAGTCTTACTGTAGAAAATATTGATTGTATTATGTATAATTGCAAAAGGAATGGGCAGACAATATCTGTAAAATGGAGATCCAATTTCAAAACCTATTTATTAAGCCTTTACAAATGCCTAGTTTTTTCTTTTAGTCTGCATATTCTCATACAAAAGTAAAAATAATATTCAAGTTAACTTCTAGGATTTCTTTGAAGAGACAAGGAGTATGTTTATATGTAAGTCTAAAAGCACATTATAAACAGAAGTATCCTTTCATTAGGTATTTCTGATTGAAACATAGCCTAAGTATTAATAGCCCACATGAGAAATAGCTGAAGGTCGTAGGTAAGGAAACGTTGTGAAGTGGTCAAGAAAATGGTCTAGTAAAGGCTCTGGGATGGGAAAAATTCTACAGTGGCTTAATCCCAGCTTTCCCACATGCTGGCTGAGTGACCAGATGCAGTTAGCATGTCCTCATTTGTCTACATTTGCTTAGCTGTGTAATAGAAATGATAGTAGCAGTATCCATTCCTAGGGGTGGGAATAAAACGAGAACATAAAGGGAGCTCAGTACCTGGCTGTTACCATGTGGTTATCGTGCAGAACAGGTTAATATTTTCCCCTATAATTGTTATACACTAACCATAGCCAGCAGTAGGAAAGTTCATTTTACCATTAACTCTTCTGTCCAAATGCACAGTATCCTGTGGGAATGTTGCACAGTTACAGCACATATACAGTTGCTTCATTTAAAACCTTTGATATCATTATAAATTCAGAGATTTGATCTAAAAACTTTAAGGGAGATTTAATCTCCAACCTTTGCAAATAAGAAAATTGAAGCACACAGATTACATCCATTTGAAATGGTGACACTTAATATATTTTCAACTAGTTAGTGGAATTTCTTTCCCTTCTGAAGCTTGTAACACTAGCTAAACCCATTGAGACATAAATAAGTTTTGAAGTATGACAGCCCCATCTGAACATAGGCATATATACATAACTTGTTTTACAATTATAATTTATTATTCACTTCAAGGAGGTCTTTTTGGTGTCAATCCAATACAGAAATAATAAAAGTGAATAAAATATGACAATAAGAGAAACAATTGAAACACAAAAACCTCCTAAAAGCCTCAACCTTTCTTAGACTTGAAAACTTTCAAAACTGGAGAGATGGTTCAGTGGTTAAGGCACTTATCTGCAAAGCATAAAGACCTGAATTTGATTCCCCGTTACCAATGCAAAATCAGGTGTACAAGGTGACACATGCATCTGGAGTTCCTTTTCAGTGGCTAGCGGTCCTGGAGCCCCCATGTTTTGTCTTTGCTGGGCATGGTGGCATATGCCTTTAATCCCAGGACTCAGGAGGCCAAGATATGAGGAGTGCTATGAGTTCAAGGCCAGCCTGAGATTACATAGTGAATTTCAGGTCAGTCTGGGCTACAGTGAGACTCTACCTAGAAAAACAAATAAAAAGAATTTCTCTCTCTCTTAGTCATGAGCTTCTCTGAGAGACTAGAAAACAGTGCTGATCTCCTTCCAGTCTCCAGTCAATGCAGCAGTCACATGCGGCCTTCATGCTCTTCTACTCTTTCTGCATCTCAGCTCCCCGCCCTGCTTTCTGGAAAGCTCCTCGCTGCTTCCTCTAGTGCAATTTTAATCGGGCACTAACTAGGTCGTAGCGTCAGAGGCAAGGGGACAAACCTAAGCTACTCTGTGTTCTCTCCCCCTTTGATATTCTTGAAATCTTTAAACCCCCTGTGAAAGAACTAAAAACTCAGCAGTTCATTGATGGAGAAATAAAATCAGGACCAACTTTTTATACTTCTAGTTTCATAAATTAAGGACAAGCTTGAACTGTGGCTGAAACTTCCATCTCTTTACTCACACTTTGTCCTGCTTGTGGGTATCCCTAGCAAACTAGACCCAAGATTTACTCTAGTGTTTTTGTTTTGTCTGTCATCCAGAGCTACTTTCTGAATTCTGCAGTATATATCATATACTGTATAACCAAGAGGGTCTTTTTAGTGTCAGTCTCATACTGTATATGTATACTATACACTATACCCTCACTTAGACCTACTTACACATTGTTCTTCTTGTTTCAAAAGTACTCTAAAATAATTGAGTAGAAACTGTGTATGGACACATCATGTGTTGGTGCCATCATTTCCCTCCTGCCTGCCCCAATTCTACCAAGGGTCCTCCTCAGGGGGACTAGTGGTATTCACCATGGAGTTGTGGGTTATGAGCTGTGAGAACATAATAAGACACTGTAGGAGGGGCAATGCTTCTGTATATTCCCTCCCACTTAAAATCTTTCGACCGACTCCCTCTTCCAAAAACTCCCTGAGCTGTGGAAGGTGTATGCTAAGTCTAGTTTGGTGTTGTGACCTCAGCAACTTCTGGGTTTCTGCTTTGGCGCATTTTGAGTATCGTCAGCGTCTGTCTCCATCACCCTGGTGCAGGTGGTCGGGCTCATCGTGGAAGCAGAACTCTTGTTCAACTTGCCAGCTTCTCTGTGGATTCACCTGGGCCCTGACTGGTGTGCAAGGTACGGTTAATCTCCTCAGTTCTCACTGCCTTCTGAGAGAAGAAAAATATTCTCCAAAGGAGATCGAGGTCAGCATAGGCTAAATGAGATAAGCATTGTTCATTAAGAGAGATTTTGATGGGTGTAGTCTCCCTTTTGGCTAAAGACTAGTGGGAGCTTCTCATGGGAGTCTATGATCTTGGTCTCCATAGGATTCTGACTTAGTTTCCAGTTCCTGTTGTAGGTTCCTTTCCACTAAGCTGATCTCTTAGCCAATTGGTTACCCACCTAGGCACCATTACTCAGGCGTGGACAACTTGTCAGGCTGGTGACTTTTGTACAGCAGTGTCACCTGCCAGCACACGAGGTTGTTGGCCATTTTATCCCAGCTGCTCAGGTAGCCCTCACTTTACAGCACTATGCCAGCAGGCCGCCAGGAAACTGGCTTCCTTCCAGATTCCAGCTGGATCGTTTAATGTTGTGTTGGCAGCACTGGGTGTCTTCAGCAATAGGGTCTTACCTTTTTTTACCTCAAGCAAGGTAGGAAATCAAGGGCTTTGACAGAAGTCTGTCTTGTTTGGAGGACCTCGTAGGTCTCTGATTAACAGCTCAGCGTGGGCTGTAACCAATTTCTGGTACGAGGAGTTACAAGCAAGAGCCGTGTGTTTTAGAGTTAGGTTTCATCCCACCCTCTCCAGGGTCCATTGTCCCAGACAATCCCCCCATACTCCTATTGAGGGTTCTATGTTTTAGTCTGCTATCCAAGAGGAGGGTTTCTATGGCACCACTTCCTTTGGGGTTTATTTTTGTGTGTATCTCCCCTTGCCCTCCCATTTCCCTTCCCCCGAACACTTGCATCCCTATTATCTGTCCCTTGAGCTGCCTGTCAGCTGTGCCTGCAACTCAAGCTGTTCCAGGTGAGGGCCATCAGTCTAGCTTCAGTTTAGTGAGCAACCAGTCAATTAATGCCTGAGCCTACATGTTATGGTGTATATAGTTGTAGCTATGAAGTGTTTTTCTTTTTCAGAAGTTGCTTTCCTTATCTTAGTTCTCAAAAAGAAGTAATCACATACCCATTAAACATACAAATCCAAAGGCCATTTGTTTTCCTTATGCATTTATTTGGTTTTGACTTTGTATTTTAAAGAAATTCCAAGCACACGCAAAATGGAGAGGACGCTGTAACTCGCCCCAGGTACCTGTCACTCAGACTTGAGTCGTGAACTCAAGGCAGATGTCTTAATCTCATGGCTTAGCAGTGGACCATCATTATGTAATTATTTCAAACATTTCTACTTTTCCCTAACAGACAAAGACACACTGTCTCCCTGTGCATGTGTGCATGCATTTGTGAAGTCCAGAGGACAAGCCTGAAAATTGTTCCTTCAGATACTGTCCAACTTTTTGGAGTCAGGGTCTTTTTAAGAACAAGTTTGGGTCTGTCCTAATTTAACTAGATTACTGGCCAATGAGTGCCAAGGACCAGCTATCTCCACCTCCCCAGCACTGAGATTACAGGCACACATATGGCTTTACCACACCAGGCTTTTTTACATGGTTTGTGGGGACCAAACTCAGGTCCACATGATTGCAAGGCAAGCACTTTACTAATTGAGGTATCTTTCAAGCCTAACAAGGCTATTATTTTTTTATATATATATATATTTTTTTTAAATTTTATTTATTTATTTATTTGAGAGTGTCAGACACAGAGAGAAAGACAGATAGAGGGAGAGAGAGAGAATGGGCGCACCAGGGCTTCCAGCCTCTGCAAACGAACTCCAGACGCGTGCGCCCCCTTGTGCATCTGGCTAACGTGGGACCTGGGGAACCGAGCCTCGAACCGGGGTTCTTAGGCTTCACAGGCAAGCGCTTAACCACTAAGCCATCTCTGCAGCCCAAGGCTATTATTTTTAAAAGCACACGTAACATTAATACCATTGTAGATTTAAAATAAAATCTTCATGATGCCAAATAGAGTGACAGCCTCTGCTTCCTAGCTCCACAAGAACTCAGTACGATGAGACACATCTGAGGATAACAGGCATCAGGAGCTTTTGCTACAGGCAGTATGTGAAAGGTCAGGACGAGGTGGATGGAAGATCACTAAGGAAGCCCAATGCTCTCGATGCAGCAACTTACTTTTCAAATATATGTATTTCAAATATATATGTGTATACTCTTTTATCCCACTACCCTCTGTTCCAGTTACCCTGGGGGACCTCCTCGGTGGGGTCAGAGTATTGCTGTGGGGTCATGAAAGCTTCAGTCAAGTCCCTGTGGGGTAGGGGAGCAACCACACCTCAGGGTATTCATGTTACAACCTTTCTGTCCCCTTTTCCACAATGTTCCCTGAGCTGTGAAGATTCTATTGGCAGTTCCAGTTCAGTGTTAAGTTCTCTGTAGTCTCTAGATTTCTGCTTTGATGGGTTTTGATTGATCACCATGTCTGTCACCACCCCCTAGAGCTGGTTGTCAGGCTAGCAATAAAAGCAGTGTTCATGCCATCGCAAGTTCTCCTGGGCCCTTGCATGTGGAAGAACTGACAAGCCTCATGGTGGACAGTCAGCTATATTCTTCCCTTAGCAGTAGATCTTGTTTACCCCCTGTTTTCTCTGCCATCCATAAAATAAATTAGATTCTCCAAACAGGAGCGAGAGCAGCTTAGGTTAAAGGTGATATGCAAAGTTATTTGAGAGACTTTTTGGTGTACAATCCCACTCTTGCTCTCCAGTGAGAAGTGGGGGCTTCTCTCTGAAATCTATGAGTTCCTGACCATGGGATTCTGACTTGGTTTACAGTACCAGGTGTGAGTTCTCCCCCACTGAGTAGGCTTCATGTCCAATCAGAGAACAGTTGGTGACCCACTAAGGCTGTGTACCACTATTGTACAAGTGTGTACTTCTGGTCCAGCTGGTTGATTTTGTACTGCAGTGTCCCCTGCTTGCTTATGCTGCTGGTGGCTGTTGTCCTCCAGTGGCTCCTATAGTGCTTTCAGCACTATCAGTGCTAGCCAGAAGGGAGCTAGTGTCCCTTTCTATTCCAGGGTTAAATTTTGCTGTTCTGTGAGTGCAGTCTGTGGTATCTTCACAATAGGGTCTTACCATTTGTCTCCAGAAGGTAATCAACTGTTTTGTCAATGGCCTACATTGTTTTGGGGGTCTCATGGGTCTTCCTAGCCAACAGCTCACTATGGGAGGCAACCCAATTGCGGGCCTCGTATTTACTGGCTGGAGTCCATGTTTTTAAGGATAACCTTTTCCACCTTGTATTTGGAACATCCCACACACACTTTATAGAATGCTCACAATGTGCATGAAGTATTTTAGCTTGATCAAAGCAAGAGGCTCAGAAGCTAGGGAGAAAGCCCTTGGCAAAATGCAGAGAAGCACAGATGGGCAACTCACAGGACTCTAGAGAGAGAAGCACTTGAATCCAGCGTTGCCAGCCAAACCCCTGATGGTTGCACTAAATCAGAATCCTCAGTAATGGGATATTTCTCCAAGAGGGGATTCCCCTCACCACAATTTGGCTACTCAGTGATAGCATTCATGTAGAAAAGACAGGCCAATAGAGTGACTCATTTCCATTGATTACACATTTCTAAACTACTGGTCCATTTGCCAGTATCCTTCAACAATGACCATTTGAATTTTAGAATCTCATTCTGAATTAATGGATTTAAAGTCATTTGATATTGTTAACCCATTTATTTATAATCTATTTGATACTCTAATTAGTGGAACTTAAGTTGGCTCTTGAGCCCTTTACACATCATATTAATTATATTTGATCATTTCCAAAGTTACAGATTTTTAGTCTGCCTCATTATAAGGAAATAGAAAAATTATTAGAACATACACACATGTCTGTACACACATGAACACACAGATGTACATGTGTGTGCATCTAATGAAAACATCATCCATGAAGGCTATCACTATGAACTGAGTATAAAGCAAAAGATAAAACTAAGGGGTCAATCTCTGCTCATAAATCTTTGGACAGAAAGATTTCATTAATTACCTGAAGTGTCCTTTTATTGCCATATATTTTGCAGCACAGTGAATGCATGTACAATTGGACAAGTAGGAGAGATGCAAATATTATTGTGCTTTGAGGACTGCAGGGAGAAATGATAGTAAGATGAAGTGAAACAATTACATACATCTTGCATCAGGTGCTGTAGTTTTAGTCTATGTAATTGAAAATAATTCATCTGGGCATAAAGAAATAAAATGTCAAGGGAAAATGAAAATTTTCTGAACTAGGCTTGCCTTTGCAGGATAAACAGTTGATTTGGGGGTCCTTTGGATGATATGGAGATCAACCCCCTGAAACAGAGAGGAAGCTAGATTGCTTTTAGGCATGTGGTTCCTTCAAAACTTCTAATTTCATATGAGCAGCCCAATGAAAAGAAAAACTATTATCATTTCTTATTGTTTTTCATGTTGAGACTGGATAATTGGCATCTATTGTTTGTTCAGGACAGACTATTACAGGAAGAACATCATGTGACTTGGGTACCTCTGGGTTCTCGTGGGAACAAGAAGGTTCTTAGCAGGAGGAAAAGTAATTCAAACAGTGTAACCACAAGCTCCACTAATGGCCATTCTTTGCTTAAAACGAGGGAATTGAGGAAACTTTACATGCTTGATTTATTTGTTTCTAAAGCATTTCTTTTTTCAAAAACTAAAGCAACAAAATAAATTTGTCATCATTTTTGCCTTGATCCAAGATGCTGTGGTATTCAGAGTAAATTTAAATAAAGCTACATAGTTTGTAATCTGTTCTGCCTTTGTTTCATACCTTAACCTTACATGGATTTTTTAATTGCTTGTGGTTTTAAAAAATAATAGTATCCCTATTTGAGGACTATGTTAATTTCCCCTGGATACTATAAAGCATTACCAGAAATTCAGTAGCTGAACACACTTATATGTATCATACAATTCTGGAAGCCAGAAGTCCACAATGGATCTCACTGGGCTAATATGACTGTGTCAGGACAACTGTATTCTTTTGGGAAATGCTCAAAACCCATCAATTTTCTTGAATTTTCCAATTTCTAGATGCTACCCAAATTGTCCATGGGCCATCCTCACTACAACCTCTACTTCCCTTAATATATATCCTCTGTTTCTGACTCTCTGGAATGACTCTCCTACTTATAAGAATATCTGTGATACATTAAGCTTATCGAGATCACCTAAAGTAATCACTTCACTAGAAGCTGTCTAATTTAATCACATGGGCTGAAGTGACATATAGACACAAAGCTCCAGACTTTAACTGTTAAACCATACTGCCTCTTTTTTGCACAAGACTAGCATGGAAAATTAAAAGAAACTGATATGCCCAAACTCATATTTAAGTCAATAATGTCTAATACTTAAGGTACATTTTTGGTTTTGTTGTTGTTGTTTTTCTTGTAAGCCTACCCTAGAACTGACATTGTTTTTTTTTATTATTATTATTGTCATATGTTGAGCAATTGTTGATTACCCAGAGTTGAGATAAAGGTGAAGTCAGAAAATATCTGCCTTTTAGTGGCTTGCTTTTAAAAATAAAATGAAAATGTTTTAAATCCATTAGAAAACAATGTAAGATATACACACTCAAATGCTAAGTGGAAAGGCACACTTCATTTAATTTTTTCCATCTGATCCCTTCCTAGTCTCTTGGCCAAGATCAACCAATATTGAAGTATTCCAAATGAAAGCTAAGTAGGAGAATCAGCCTTATGTACTGTTAACCATAAAATGAACCTCTGTGTTTAAAGAGCTATTAAATTTGTTCCTTCCAAACTTTTATTATTATAGCAGCTATAGTCATGTTTGTTTCACTGATATTCATTACATGATAGACATGGCTTAGTTTGGGTAATTAGCTAATCAACACCCTCACTGCAAGGGTAGAAAATAAGAGTAACTTACTTTGTCATCCACACATGATTTCTAAATCATATCTTTTTTTTTTAATTTATTTATTTGAGAGTGACAGACACAGAGAGAAAGACAGATAGAGGGAGAGAGAGAGAATGGGCGCGCCAGGGCTTCCAGCCTCTGCAAACGAACTCCAGATGCATGCGCCCCCTTGTGCATCTGGCTAACGTGGGACCTGGGGAACCGAGCCTCGAACCGGAGTCCTTAGGCTTCACAGGCAAGCGCTTACCCGCCAAGCCATCTCTCCAGCCCATCCACACATGATTTCTAATTGATCCCATTATTCACCAGAAAGGATTTCTGGGAACAGTTATATAGTGGATCACACAGAAGACCAGATATACAAACTGTTTGCAACATAAAGTTTCATAGTCTTAAAATAAATTATGAAGAGTCAGATTATTTGGAGTGTAGGGGGTAAGGGGAATAATATTGAAGAAACATTTATTAACAGATCTTGTAAGAGCTGAAATTCTTTAAAATAAGAGATAATTTTCTCTGAATGTCTTAGAAATGAGCTTAGATTAAATTGGGCTTTAAAGCAGATGATATGACCTGTTCACCTAGATATTATGAAATAATTGGATATTCTTCATTAAGTGTTAATATTTAATGTAATATTTATTGTAAATAACAAGAATATTAAAAATTTATTATACTTTAAGATCTTATTTATCTTTTCTGGAGGCCTTCATTAACTATGAAATCAACTATTTTTTTGGTTCAGTTTTATGTCAATCTTTTCTTAGCCTTCAGCTAAATACATAAATATCACTAAGCAACTCTGATCTGTTTTATATAGTACAGAGTTAACTTCACCAATACCTGCCAAAATTCATCATTAATATCTTAAAATGTTATGCAATAAAATGGTTGTAATTATAAAGAATTAAGATTTGGAGCAACATGTGATAAATGGAGTAAATCAAGCAATAAATAGCTAAAGCTAAAAGTTTTAACATATCTCAACATAAAAGATCATTAAAGAGATATTATAAGTTCCTTTATCATTGATATTTAATAAAAATTATCTACTTTAGAATACGCTGGTTGCTGAAATGAATACCCAAATCTCATTGACAACAAAATACAAATTGATTCTTGCTTTACATCGCAGTCTGTTAGAAACTCCAAACTTTCCCTTCCTGGTGATGTTTCCATTTCATTCATTTAGTACTTGGATCTGATAAAAAATAGGTTAATCGAGGGCTTTGGATTTACTTAACACTATCTACGATGTGTGAGCCACAGATAAGGAAACTGAGAAAGGGCAGTAGATAGTTCACATTTTATGATTAAGTCTATCGGTGGTTGATGTCGCTTTTGCTTACTTACCTTGAAATAAATGCAATAAAATCTGCACCAAATATAGGAGAATTTTTAAAAGTAGCCTAACTCTGCCTGGATTGAAAAGGAATCACGTTTTTATAAATGTTACTGCTGTATGCCATATACAGGTGTATTACCATGAAATGGTATCATCTCATGGTCAATCTTACCATGGAGAAATACAGCTAGGTGCAAAATGGGGTACTTTCTATTTTGTTTATGTAGAGAAAATAACTTTTCCATATGCCCTATGCCACTGGCAATTCCTGTCCCAATATAACTTTCATGATTTATGATAATATCTCAGTGGTTATTTTCCCCCTCTGCTATGCTATATACTTTGATATAAAGTCTTCAAATAGGCATAAAAAGAGATGAGCTCACTGGGGCTGCTGCCTGGGAGGGGACAAACCAGTTGAAGTTCAGGTACAAGCAGGGTCTTGCCATTGTGAGTGGATAAGAGGCTTGGGCCAGGGCTATGCTTTATTCTAGGGCTTCGGGACAGACCAGCTGAAGGTCAGCTGCAACAGGGCTGTCCACCATTGTGGTTAGGGACTGAGCAGGGCAGTTTCACACCAGGGCTGGCCACCATTCTGAGGCAGCTGTTTGAGAAGGGAAGGATCAGCTGAAGGTTAGCAGTGAACATGTGACCAACATGGATTCTAGTTCTCACACCCATCTTTCAAGACACCTCCCCCCAATTATTTTTTCCTGGAGGACTGAAACAGATGGTAACTTTATTGGCCCCAGCACTCAGGAAAAGCTTGCAACTGATCTTGCTCCAAAAAGCCAGACAGCTAATACATCTGGAAGAAAAGCACCCAGCTTGGTTGCCAGGGAACGTCTTGTCAAGATTTTCCAGAAGGTGGTACAAACAAAGTAGATTCTCCTCAGGCTCAAGTGCCCCCACACCAGCCTAGTGGATAGTCTTCAATGCCACACCACCTAGATCAATTTAGTACAGGCCACCCAACACAGGCCGTACAAAAGCTACTATTGCTGCATCTTCAGTGAGGCATCTGGTCTTGAGATGGACAGACCTCAATGCAAACAAAACAACATGTATCATCCAGCCAATGGTTCACCACCACAACTACCTACTCCCACATGGAAGCCTCCAGTGAAAAATTAAAGGAAACTCAAGACATAGAATCCTAAAACAAAACCTCAGCAATCATTTTAAACAAACTTAAGGAGTCCATAAACAAACTAACGTTGGAATCCAGAGAAACTGGTCAAAGAGGAATCAAACAGGAACTCCTTGAATGGATGTCCCCCAATAGATTCAGGAGCTCATTAAAGCTTGTAATTTTGATTTCCAGCCACCTGACTGGAGGAGCTGTCACTTTAGGTGGATCTTAGGGTCCAGCCCTGAGGTTTGTCTTGGGGGCAGATGTGGAATTCCAATATAAAGATACGCAGACTGCTTGAGCTGTGCCGTAGATCCTGGAGTGTGCTTACCTATGGTGTTGGGCTGGGCCAGTTTCTTTTGCCATTACAGCACATCCCCTGGATCGATAAGATTCAAATAAATTCCCTTCCTCTCACAACTGTGTCTGGTCTGGAGGTTCTTCCCAACAACACGAAGCTGACTACAACAGAGGAATAGGCAGTAGGGAGGATGGATGGGGCATTACATAAAAATTAACACAGAGTTAAGAATCATTTCCATGGATACCCTCATTCTGACTAGCATTCTACAAGATATAACCACCAATAAAGGAGGAGGGGAGACAATCTGGACAGAAGGTGGAAAAAAGCATAATATTGTAGCCACAGACTCTGGATGGAAAATCCAAGGCCCAGAATTGTGTTACCTACCACAATAAGCTTTGGCCAGAGAGACCCATGAGGACCCCAAAACAATATTATGTTATTGCCAAAACACTTGATTACCTACCAGAGCTTAAAAAAAAAAAAAAAAAAACCCTACTGCTGAAATCAACATAGGCTGTAGTAACAGGACATTGGAAAACAATGCTGGAAATGAAAAGGAAACTAGCTCCCTCCTGCTGGAGAGACCTGTTGGAGCTTCTGGGCATTGATGGTCACCAACAGCATGGATAAGCAGGGGACCCTGCAGACCATGAAATCAACCAATAGGACAAGAAGTATACACTTGTGCAATAGTGGCATGTAGTCTCTACAGGTAATCAACTGTTCTCTGATTGGACATGAGGCCTGCTCAGTGGCAGGGGACTTGTATCTGGTACTGGAAACCAAGTCAGAATCCCATGGTCAGGAAATAGTGGGCTGGCACCCCAAACAACTCCTAAACAACTTTGCATATCCCCCTTTAACCCAAACTGCTCCCAGGCTTGGTTGGAGAATCCTTTTTGTTTTTGATTTTACAGATGACAGAGAAAATGGAGAAGCACCTAGATCCATCAAGATGACAAGAAGACAGCTGACTGCCCACCATGAGACTTGCCACTTCTACCATACCTGCCAGGGCCCAGGAGAAATTGCAGAAGAAACGATGTCAAGAATATTGCTGTTGGGCTGGGGAGAGAGATGGTTTAATGGTTCAAGTGTTAGCTTACAAAGCCAAAGGACACAGGTTTGACTCCCCAGGACCCAAGTAAGGCAGATGCACAAGGTACCTCATGCATCTGGACTTTGTTTGCAATGGCTATATGACCTGGTGCACCCATTCTCTCTCTCTCTCCCACCCCCTCTCTTAATTAAAAATAAAATAAAAGAATACCGCTGTTACTGCTAGCCTGACAATCAGCCACCCCAGGATGATGGTGACAAACACAAGGTTTAATCAAAACCTATAAAAACAGAAATCCAGAGGCTACAGAGAACTCAACACGAAATCAGACTGCCAACAGGCCTGCCATTACCCAGGGAACATTGTGGAAGAGGTGACAGAAAGAGTGTAAGAGCCACAGAATGGGTAAGAGGTACAGTCCCCCACTATTCCACAGAGATTGACTGAGGCATTTTCTAACCATGCATGCCACACACTGTGATCCTCGCTATAGGTAAATGATAATGGAGAGCTATTCTCTATCACCATACAGTGAGCACACAGTTTACTGGCAGAAACAAATACACACAATTACCGACTAAAATGTGATGGAGCTCACATGCAGGATGTGGGAGCATCTGAATTAAGCATCCACCATATACTAAGGATCACAACCACCTCATGGGAGAAGCAGAGAGCTGACAAATTAAGTGGGATGTAGTCACATAAAAGCAGGATCGACTGGGTTTTCCTTAAACCCAATCTCAGCCTCTACCTCATTGCACTATTTAACTCCTTTCTGGGAAGTTATTTCTCTCAGGAACTCCTGTGCCTCATTCCTCAAATATGACATGGAAACACAGATGCTCAAATTATTATCTCATGGTGAATCATTTGCCTTTGATTGTGATGTTGAAATTACACAGATATGACATAAACTGGCTATTGTTGAGTAACTTCACCAAAAACCACTTTCTTTTTCCTTCTTACAGACCTTGCCCTCTGCTTTCCTCCTTGCTGGGGCATTCTTTACAAGTCTACAGCCCTAGGAGGTTTTTCTGAGTGATTTTAGATTTGTACAATCAACTTCTAACCTTCTAAACTCAGCATTGAAAAATTATTTATTTACATGCATGAATATGTGCTGGTGGGATATCAGGACCTCTTTCTACTGCAAACAAACCTTATGGCTTGACATGGGTACTGGTGAATCAAACACAAGCCAATAGGCTTTACAAGCATGCATGTTTAACCACTGAACCATTTCCTCAGCCCTAAACTCAACTTTGATTTGTTACACCACCATAGAGATTTGATAACTTTAAATCAGAAAGTCAACTTTTTAATCATCTTCATTACTGTAATGAATGGTCACAATCCTTTGGGAATAAATGTTTTGTTGGGGTGGGAATATAATTTTTCCTAATAGTTTTCTCATGAAACTGATTAAAGAGAAATGTTGTTAGAATCGACAGTATAAAAGATCAGTAATAAAAGATACTGCAAGGGTTCACTGCCTTCAAACGCCACTCCTCCCAGCCTACCTTTCAATTTCCTAGTTCAACACTTCTGAGTTTCTGTTACTCAGATGGTCCACGATTGAAGTGAATTATACCAGGCGCTCATAAAACCTTTGTGCATCAGCCTCAATGAATACTGACTTAGATGTCTTCCAGATTTGTTTTGTTTTCAACTACCAATAACTAGCAGAGAACTGGCCTTGGTAAAATAGAACTGAAAATAGATGTTATCAGGTGGGAAGAGTTCAGAAGAATTTGTACCATTTGAGAAGACATATCAGAAAGAATTCCCAGCTACCCTGAATGGGGAACAAAGCTTAACCCATCAACATGTAATGGCAATTGAATGTTTATAGACAGAAATATCAATAAGACACATGAGCATGTTCCATGTTTGAATTAAATGTGCCCTCACCACACTAAGACTATCAGGAGAATCCCTTACAATATGTTGCATCTTCATAAACCTGAGAGGAAAAGCATGATGTGATAGGATTTTAAGTTGAAATTTAAGAAGATTCCTAATCATAGCATTTGTCTTTCTAAATGTTGCTCCTAACTTCCCCTGTTTACATACAGTTCCATCAGAGTTTGTGATTAAGCATTTTTAATAAAGCATCACAATGCTATTTTTGGAAAACACACATGAACAAGCATGTTCATTGAGATTGTCATTCAACTCCTCTTTGGGAATGCTGACCTGTGGGATAAGCTAACTCATCACCTTGAATCTGAGAAGAGCTTTATAATACATACAAACCAAAGGGTAAAAAATAATAAAACAACGAAAAGTTTAAAACAACCCAACAAGCCTAAGCTATGAATTAATGGGAAGCATATTAAAATATCCAGGGGCTGGAGAGATTGCTTAGTGATTAAGCACTTGCCTGTGAAGCCTAAGGATCCCAGTTCAAGGATCAACTTCCCAGTACCCAAGTAAGCCAGATGCACAAGGTGACCCATGCATCTGGAGTTTGTTTGCAGTGGTTGGAGCCCTTGGTGCACTCATTCTCACCCTCCCTCTCCCTCTCCCTCTCTCTCTCCTCTCTCTCTCTCTCTCTCTCTCTCTCTCTCTCTCTCTCTCTCTCTCTCTCTCTCTGTTTGTTGCTCTCAAATAAATTATAAATAAAAAATAATTTTTTAAAAAAATAAATAAAATATCCAGTATGGGGATGGAGAGGTTGCTTAGTGGTTAAGGCATTTGGCTACAAAACACATAATGGTAATTGAATGCTTATAGACAGAAATATCAGACAGCAAAGGACCTAGGTTTGATTCTCCAGGACCTACATAAGCCAGATGCACAAGGGGACACATGCATCTGGAGTTCGTTTTCAGTGGCTAGAGGCCCTGGCATGCCCATTCTCTCTCTCCATCTTAATCTCTCTCTCTCTTTCTCTCAAATAAATAAATGAAAATAAAGTAATATACATATATACATATACATACATACATACATACAATGTGTTCAAAATGTAAGCACAGTATAGTGAAATATCAATTAACATAAACTACTGAAACCTTCAACTAGCAGAGATGGTGGTACTCTACTGCTTAAGAAAGGGAGGGAGCAAGAAATGATTCACCAGTGACACAGGTCTCAGCGTAATGCTGAGGAGACGACCTTCTGACCATGTGCCTGAGTTTATGAATTGGTACTTTATTCTACTAAATCCACAAGTTTCAAAGGTGAGATAGCGATTGAATACAGTTCATCAGGATTTTATGTAACAACTTCAAACTGGAAAGAGGTTTTTCAGCTTAGCCACAGCTGACCTCAAAAGACAAAGTACTGGTTTGCCCAACTTCCTGCCTGTTCTGGCTGAGGCATAAAGTTCTTATTGATGGAGTGTTTTTACCATACTATAATTTAAACATCTATCCCTTTGACTAGCCACTTGCTCACTTAAAAACAACCTCAGTGTGGTATTGCTTCTGTTGCATGAAGCCTTTGGAGGTAAACCCTATACTACATCGCAGCAACTGAGATAATACAGTACTTACATGTGCCCAATAATTCACTGGCTGGTTGTTTGCCTAGAATCGTTTCATGAAATGCTCTTTTAACCCGCGACCTATCCACTAAACAAGGTGACTATCACATTTATATACAAACCAAGCAATGTGGGTAATGTTAGCACCATACAGTCATCATGCACCAGTGGGTTTCATATGGTCCATTTTTATGAAGTACATAGTATATTTTGATAATGCACCTCCCCATACCAGCTACCTGTTCTCTTCCCTCCTCCTTCCCATTTGTCCCCTTTGTTTTCCTAGACAGTTTTGCTTCTCCCTTTATAACACCAGTAGTGTTAACCTCCTTGGTTCTCTAGTTTCAAATTCTGGTATACTTTATATTTTTCCATTGAAATGCATTGTATTAAATATTTCATTAGACATTGCATCTTTTTCTTTCTTTTCCTCATCTCCAAGTTTAGGTTTCATATTACCGTTTAAGTCATTCAAGTAACAGGTGCACTTTTACAAGCCTGAATTCATTCATGAGTAATGTTTCTGAGCTTCTTAAACTCTCATCCTGAGAAGTCCCTTTGGACATGTTTCACTTCTTTCCTAAGGATATTAGGATATGATAAGTCAACTGAGCTTACTCATTTCCAAGTAGATGATATTTAGTGTCATTTATTTCTAGGAATATCTATGACAGTACTTAGACTGGAGAATCAACTCTAGTACATGTAATCTAGTATAGATCTGACAGAATATTTGACTATGCACACACACATACACACACACACACACATACATATACACACACACTGGTGGCTTGAAGGTGAAACACTTCCTTGCCATAAGCTCTTGTGTTTGAACACTTCTTCCTAAGCTACTGGCACTGCTTGGAAAGGTTGTGGAACCTTTAGGAGTTTTGTTTTACTTCATTTCAATGAAAATTCTCCACCTATTTCATGATACCTTGGATTGAGTCATTTTCATGCTGTGACCCTGGCATTCTAGGTGTTAACTGATGAAGCTTATTCCTGCTCAGTTTGTTGTCTTTTATTCCCACCCTCTTTTGTGACCTAAATGTCAAGCCTTTCTTCATTCTGTCCCCTTTCCAGCAGCTCTCAATAGCCATGCAGGAGCCTAAGGGTAGGGCAGGACAGGGCTGTGCTGGGTAGGGTGAAACTCCATCAAGTTCAAGGAAAAGGCAAGGACCAGGACAAACTACACTCTGCTAAGCAGACTGCTCATTTCAAAAAACTGAAATCTAACTGTGTGGTGAGCAAATTTGTGTCTCTGGTAGACATCCCTCAGGCTCTTTTCTGTGTACACTGAAGTTCTTGGGTATAATAAAACCACATCCAACCAATCCAACCACCATCCTTAATCAGAAGATTGCCTTGCTCCTGTGCCTATACTTAGAAAAGTACAGATTTGTATATCATGATTTGTATTAATTATTAATCACATTTTATAAGTCATATTAATTATTTATTACTACTATTACTGAACATTTAGCAGATGAGAAGATCATCCATTTGTTATGTCAGCACAGTAGAAGTCCAGCACAGATCTTACCAGGTAAAATCAAGATATCAACAGCTGTGTCCCTTTTGATGTTACAGAGTTATGGTCAGAGCTGATGCCATGAGAGCCTTAACATGCCAGGCTCAGCCACCATCCTAAATAAGACAATGAAAAGAGCAAAATTGATAGTGAAAAGCAGAAAAAGGAAATTTATTCGATGTGGACATGTTAGAAAGAAGGGCAAAAAGATCCAGGAACTACTCTCCATCCCATGTCCATCTTTCAGGTTCTGATATGAGATTTAGGTTTAAACAGAGGCCAGAGATAGACAGACCTATGCAGCGTTGGTCAAGGTATGGTCCCTTCATCATTTCATGGTTCCAGTCTCTCCTACAAGGTGGTCTGATGAGTTGCCAAGAAACCCCTTTCTTGAAGAGACTAGTTTCCCTAGTGACTGGCACCAGGCTTCAGGCTTTCCTTTCTCACAGCGTGAGATTCTTAGGGAAATTCCAATTTCTTGGGTTCATTGTTTCAGTAGTCTGACAGTCAAAGGAAATGGCACACGTGCCTATCTTCCTTCCTGCTAGGAAACTTACACTGGGGCTTTACTTGTTGGCAGAATCCCATTCCCTGTGGTTGTAACATTGCCAGAATTATTGGGGTCAAAGCCTAAGCTCTAACAACCCAACAAAAATCCAAGTTTGGCTACTTGTCCTCAATAATCCAATTAAACAAATAAGTAATAGTGAAAAGCAGAAAAAGATTTATTTGATATGACTGTATTGGGAAAAATCAAAGAGGTCCAATGAGCCCTTCATCCAGTCATTGTGGGGGATCCTTACTTGAGATCCGAGTTTCAACAGAAGGTAAGAGCATACATATAGCTAAGCAGCCTGAGTCAGGGACTAGGCCTGACCATCACATTTCCTCAACTCTTGCCACTACTACAAAGTGTTCAAATCTTTCCAAAAGTAAGTTCTTCCTCTGGCTGGCACCAGGTATCAGACTTTTTATTTTCCCAGCATGGGATTCCTAGGGAATTTCTAATTTCTTGGGACCCATTGTTTCAACAGGATTATAGCCAAAAGGAAAGCCACAAATGTCTCTTGAGAATATCTTCCTTCCTGCCAGGATGGTCACAGACAGAAATCACATCAGAAAACATGATTAAGATATTTTTGCTGCAGTTTCCTTGAGTTGAATGGAGCCTACAAATTAGTGTGAACTATTTTGAATGTTATAGACAAAAGAACTGAACTAACCAATAAAACTTACAAAAATAGAAGCTGGAATCTACAAGAATGGTGAAAATGGCGAAACTTCACTGCCAACCAAATGCAAATTAACTAGTAAGGTATGTTTGAGGTGTAGTCTATCAAGCTGGTCACAACAAAGGGTAAACAAGTACAGTGGTGGCGCACTGATCTGTTTCTGATAATAAGGAACAGCTATCTGATATGTGCACCAACCACCATTTAAAGTTCAAAACTCTGATTCCTAAAACCCACTTCTGGAAATATTTCATAGCAAAATAATCTGAGCTATAGTCAAATATTTGGGTAGCTTGATATCATGAGTATAATTAAAACAAGGTAAAGTAGGAAAGAAAGAAGGAAGGAAGGAGAAGCGAGGGAGAGAGAGAACATACACATTTAAATAATGGAGAGAGACTACGACCAAGCAGTGACACTGTGAGCAATTCAAAAGGATAGTAAGAGCAGGGAAATATGATGGAAAAATACTCATGAAAATAATTTCTTTTTAAAAAGTCCAAAATCTTGGGAAAGAGTAGGCTGTAACGGATTAAAAGGAACATTCTTGAGTCAACCAAATGTGGTCCTCTCTAAGGTATATTGTAAGGATACTCAAAAGTTTGAGACAAAGGAGTTGAGAGGTGTCTTAGGCATTAAAGTGTTTGCCTGCAAATCAAAGAGCCTCAGTTCAATTCCCTAGAGCTCACTTTAGCCAGATGCACTAGGGGGCGCACGCATCTGGAATTCATTTGCAATGGATGGAGGCCCTGGCATGCCCATTCTCTCTTTCTCCCTCTCTCTCTCTCTCTCTCTCTCTCTCTCTCTCTCTCTCTGTCTGTCTTCCCTGTCCCTCTTTCTCTGTCAAATAAATAAATATTTTTTAAAAGTATAAGACAAAGAAAATATTCTAAAAATAGCAAGAAAAAAAAAACAATTAAGTCACATATATGAAAACCTCCACTTGATTAAAGGCATGTCTTAGAAACTGGATAGAATGAAATAATATACTCAAAGTTCTAAGAGCAAACATAATTGCTAACCTTGTTCAAGAAGATAAAGCAACAAACGGCTATGTGTTTGTATCAAATTCTGGGGCACTCAGTTCTAAAATGAAAACATTCTTAGTTTTAAAGGGACATGCAATAAGAGCTGGAAATAACTCCAACACTCACTTTCATGAATAGCAAACAACCAAACAAAATTCAACAAAGAAATTTTGGAGGTGTACTATAAAACAGAAGTAAAATGGCACTGGGTGTAGTGGTGCATGTCCTTAATACCAGCACTAGGGAAGCAGAGATAGAATTGCCATGAGTTCAAGGCCAGACTGGAACTACAGAGTGAGTTCCAGGGTAGCTCACCCTACCATGGAAAAAAAACAAACAAAACAACAACAACAAAAAAAAAAAGGTTCTAGAAGGCATTTACAGAATATTTCACCCAAAAGCTTGATATTTCATATTCTCATCCAACTTGGAATATTTGAGGCTATAAAATAAATATAAATACATTTTCAAAAATGGATTTCTTTTTAAAATGAAATTTTTGTGGACAAAATCACCATGTATCTCTCCAGAGTACAATAAAATAAAACTACAAATAAATAATAACAGGAAGTTTAGAAGTTCTCTAAAGTTATGAAGTTAAACAATATTGTCTTGAACAACTGAAGAGTCCATGAAGAAAACAAATGATAAATTAAACATAATTCTGAAACAAATGAAAATGGAAAGTAATATATCAAAACCTATGGGATATTACTAAGAGAGACTGTTATACACACCTAAGTAAAAAAATCAAATAAATAGTCTTATGACACAATTCAACTAACTAAAAGAGCTGTAACAGGGCTGGAGAGATGGCTTAGCGGTTAAGCGCTTGCCTGTGAAGCCTAAGGACCCCGGTTCCCCAGGTCCCACATTAGCCAGATGCACAAGGGAGCGCACACATCTGGAGTTCATTTGCAGAGGCTGGAAGCCCTGGCGCGCCCATTCTCTCTCTCTCCCTCTATCTGTCTTTCTCTCTGTCTGTCGCTCTCAAATAAATAAATAAATATAAACCAAAAAAAATTAAAAAAATAAATAAATAAAACAGCTGTAACAGACAAATCAATTATAGGAGAAAGAAAGAAAGAAAGAAAGAAAGAAAGAAAGAAAGAAAGAAAGAAAGAAAGAAAGAAAGAGGAAGGTGTTTTTTCTTAATTTTTTTGTTTATTTTTATTTATTTATTTGAGAGTGACAGACAGACAGAGAGAAAGAGGCAGAGAGAGAGAGAGGAGAGAATGGGCACGCCAGTGCCTCCAGCCACTGCAAACGAGCTCCAGATGCGTGCACCCCCTTGTGCATCTGGCTAACATGTGTCCTGGGGAATCGAGCCTCAAACTGGGGTCCTTAGGCTTCACAGGCAAGCGCTTAATTGCTAAGCCATCTCTCCAGCCCGAAAGATGGTTTTTGAAAAGTAAACTGCTGTATGAACTTATTATTTTTCCTCAGGAAAAGCCAACAAGCACTTGCTCTGTTAGGCAGGGCATACTCAACCAACTATGGCCAATCACACAAGCACTTACTTGGTAAATCAATGAGTGCACTGGCTTTGCGTCACAGCAGAGATGAGGGGGTACAATGAAAGTCTCATCCCAACACAGATAACAACCTCCCCATGGCTGGTGCTCACACCCTGTGATCTTTCACCCACTATTTACTCTCTCCCGCATGCTGAGGCCATGAGACCTCATGCATCAGTGCCTACAGCTAGTACAGAGTTTACCTGAGATCTCAGTGAGGGTCTATCTGTCTCTGCCTCTCACCTGCTATATGGGAATATCAACAGGCTCAATCTTTTATATAGTCACAGATGCTTCCTTTTTTTATTATTAGTTTTGTACTCAGTGAATACAGTCAAGTTGGTACCATTGTTAGCCTCTTCCCTGTCCTTCCCCCTCTGCAGGGACCCTTCTTGTTGGGGAATATGAGTCGTGCATTGTGGGGTTAGCCATCAGTTATGGGTGGGAGGCAATGTCTCTCTGTATCATGACCCAACATGTGGCTCTGCCATTCTTTCTTCCCCTCTTCTGCAAATTTCACTGAGCCATGTTGTCTTCATTTTAGGTCTGCTTCAGTGATGAGGTTTTGGAAGCCTCTATGTCTCTGGATATATGGTTTGGTAGGGGTTTATTGTTCTCAGTGTCTATCTCCTTCACCCTTATGCTGGTATCAGGTTAACCAAGAAAACAGCACTCTTGCTTATTTCTCTAATTATTCTTAGTTTCAGCTGGTGCCCTTTTGAGGTGTAATGGGGTGGTTCTCTCCTTAGGATCTGCATCTATCTGAAAGAAATCTCCCACAGAGAGTAAATTTAGCACCAGATAAATTACAGATGCTTCTTATAAAGACAGCAATAATAGTTTTTTTCTCACAGAACCACATCATAGAACATAAATAAAATTTTAAAACAAAGAAAATAAATAAAAACAGAGATGAAAGGGGGCAGGCATTACAACACGCACTACAGAGATATAAAAGATCATAAGAGATTCGTTGTGGCAGTTTGAATCAGGCATCACCCATACGTTCATGTGTTTTGAATGCATGGTTCCCAGATAGTGGCAATCAGATTTGTGGAGTTTTGTTGGAGGCGATGTGTTCTGAGAGTGGGCTTAGGGGTGTATATAGGCCAGCTTCTCTCTTGCCAGAGTTCAGTTTATTCTCACTGCAATTTTCTACATGCTGTGATATAAGTGATGTCCAACCTCTGATCTACCATCTTTTCCTGCCATCATGAAGCTTTCCCTCACAATTGTAAACTAAAATCAACCTTTTCCTTTGATGAGCTTCTTTTGGTTGAGTGTCTTGTCCTAGTGATGAGAAGGTAACTACACTGGTATAAAAACCATTTGAAAAGGGAAAGAAAAACTGAGAAAAATTGGATATATTTTGGCATGCATATAACCTATCTGATGAATCATAAGTCACAGGAAAACTGAATAGCCCAGTGATTAGTAACAACTTCAAATTAGTAGTAAAATTTGAATTATTAATTAGGTCTCCAAACAATAAAGAGTTCTATTCTGGATGACTCTGTTGCTGATCTCAGCAGTTTTTAAAAGAACTAACACCAAGCAGGAGAGATGGCTTAGAGTAAAGGCACTTGCCTCCAAAGCCAAAGAACCCAGGCTTAATTCCAGATGACCCATGTAAGCCAAATGCACAAGGTGGCACATGTATCTGGACTTTATTTGCAGTGACTGAAGGCTCTGGTGTGGCTATTCTCTCTCTCTCTCTCTCTCTCTCCATATATATATATATATATATATATATATATATATATATATATATATATGTATATATATATATATGTATATATATATATATGTGTGTGTGTGTGTGTGTGTGTGTGTAATTTTCCTTTTTATCTCAAATAAATAAAATATAATATTTTAAAAGTTAACACCAATTAATTTCAAACTTCTTTAAAGACTTGAAAGAAGGTAATGATAAAGATTACAAGTAAGGTATCATCATTTTGTAGGTAGACAGAGTCACAGGCCCAAGGAAACATAAACATAAATTTGCCCTGACAAGACCAAGAGGCAACTACAATCTAGGAGCTAAATTCCCAAAAGCTTTGACTTATAAAGATGGCTGCCGGGCTCTAGCTCCTTGTTCTCTTTACTTCCTAGTTCTTTCTCCTACTTGAAACATTTCGATGTGCTTTTTTCCCACTGATGGGTTCTCTCTGAATCTGTGTATTTTCCTTTAATCTCTCAAATGGTTGAAATCCTCTATATACATTTAAATTTAACCAATAAAGTTCATTCCAGCTTAGTGCCTAATTTTCATGCATGCCAGGGACAGACTTGTTTTCAGTCCATAAAATCTTCCAGTCCAGAATGTTACACTGGCAATCCCTCTTGGGATCTCTCTCTGCTATAGAGAGCTTTATACATTCATACCTCCATAAAATTTTGCTGACATGCCTCCCTTCTGTCTATATTGGTCATTTATTACAATTGTGAAAAAATATACTCAAACAGAGTCAGAAAAAGTGAGTTACACTTCTAAAATTATTTTATATGACTTGATAATAAGTCTTTCTGGCATTAAGCCCAGCCCAAAGCATAATAAAAATATATACCAATATCTCTAATGAAAAAATATATGTACAATTCTCAGTACAATACTAGGAAATAAACTCCAGTGGAAGAAAGATTATAACTCATAGTCAAGAGAAACTGATCTCCAGATACAAACATGGTTCTGTTAATACAAACCAATGCATAGCCTCAACAGAAAAGACTGAAGCATGAAAGACTGTGTGATCATCTCACCATACTTAGAATAAAACATTTGACAAAATTCACCATACCCTCATGATAAAACCCCTGAAAATTTTATGGGTAGAGAAATATGCCTTAACATAATGAAAGCTATATATCACTAATCCACACCCAAAACATTGAATAAGGAAAACACTTTCTCTATGATCTCGAACAAAGGAAGGACGTCCTTTTTCACTCCCCTGATTCAAAATGATATTGGAAGTTCTAGCACAAGTAATAAGGCAAGATAAATAGGGCATCCCAGTACTAAAGAACGAACCAACTTATTTTCTTTGCCTGATGATATAATTCAGTATATAGAACAACTTAAAGGCTTGACTCAGAACTATTAGAACTAATAAACAAATCCAGTAAGTGTTCTAGTTACAAAATGAACATACAAGATCAGATTTTCTGTGCACCAGTAATGAAATTGTTGGGAAAGAGATCAAAGAAATGATTCCAAGCATAACTGTTAAAAAAAACTATATAATTGTTAAAAAGGAATAATCTGTATAATAAAAGCTATAAAACACTAAGAAAAGAAATTAAAAGCAATATAAAAGTAAAAGCACATCCCATATTCATAACTTATAATGATTAGTATTATTAAAATGTCTATATAGCAAAAGTGATCTACAGACAATATTTTTCAAAATATAATTGACATTCTTCATAAAAAAAAAACTAGAGGAAAACACTGCTTCAGTTTGTATAGAAACACACAAAACACTCCAAGTAGACAAAAGAATTATATTGCATTCAGATTCACATTGCTGTGACAAACATCTAACTAGAAACAGCTCATGGGAGAAAAGGGGTTTATTCCAGGCTTACAAATTCCAGGAGAACACCATCAGTGGCCGAAGAAGCTGGCTCCCTTCCATGTATCATATACGAGAGACACCACCAAACAGCCAGCAAACATCACTACCAGCAAGCACAAACCACTACAGCTGCAACTGCTCCCCATACCTTAGAGCTGGACTCCAAGATCAGCCCCCAGTGATACACCCTTTCCCCAAGAGGGTTCTGCTACGCAGGATTCAAGCCTGAATCTATGGAGCTATAATGTCAAACTATCACATTCAAAGTACCAATGGTAATCACCAAATATAAAGAAGGGCATGTAAGGCCTCAAATTATGAAGTTAATTTGAGTTAACAATGTGAATTAAAGAAGAAAAGGAAGAGGGAACTACTTCAGTCCATTGGTCTGGGCAAAGACTTCTAAAAACAGAAGCCCCTTAAAACAGAGGGAGCCATGAAAAATTTAGGTTGAGGTTTTAAGATGTTCAAATTTAAGCGACTTCTAACTCAACCTTTAGAGTCCAAAATGAACTATTTTCCAGGCAGGAAATGCCAGACCAAATACAGCATTTCCCCGTCAGTGTCCTAAGTCTGTCAAACCACATGGTGCTTATCAACCAGAGGCCAAGACACGTTCCCTTTGGTCAAGTAAATTAGCAAGGATGACAGAGTTAGTACTGTGTCAAAGGGGTATGTTGCCTGGCCTTTGCTAAAAACAAATCTTTTTTTTTTTCTTTTTTAAGTTAGAGAAGCCAAAAGCTATAAAGTATCCAGAAGATTTTTGGTAAATCCCAGAGCCCATCTGTGATGAGTGAAACCTCACATAAATATAAATGAATCATCGTGTGGTTTGTAGCCACGTGTTCCCAAACAACATTGTATTTATTAGACTTTAAACAGCACTACATTTAGATGCTGGGATCAAGAAAAAGACATTCGACTGGAAAATGGAAACTTTATTGTTGTTAGTCAAAAATTGCTTTTGAGTTTTAAAAGGACATTTCCAATACTGTCCTATGATTTTGCTTTGTTGCATTGTTTTGCTTGTATGTGTGTCTGGTGGTGGCTTCTGTCTTCACAATGACTCTTTCTCTTTCCATAGTTCCATTCTCCTGTGGTCTTCTGAGAAATAGTTTAAATTCCATATCCTTTTGGAAGTCTTCAAGTTACCAAATCAAGATTTCATCAAACCCCAGCTAGTTTTACTGAAACTAATTTCAGTGAATAAGAAATGTTTGTTGAGTTGAGCATATGCCTCAGTTTCTGTATTTCACAGAAGTTCGTCTACCACAGATTTATTGGAGCATAGCTGAGGGATTATCACATTATATTTGAACTGTATATATATAAAAAAAAAAACTAACAATACAATTACTGGAAAGTCCCTAGTATGGGACATAAGCAACAAAAGTAAGAAGTCATGTTTAAGATATGACTCCTTCTCAAAGTATTTTTTTGTGGGCTTTTCCAGGTAGGGTCTCAGTCTAGCCCAGGCTGACCTGGAATTCACTATGTAAACTCAGGGTGACCTTGAATTCATGGGGATCCTCCTCTCTCTGCCTCCAAGTGCTGGGATTAAAGGTGTGGGCTACCACACACAGCTTTCAAAATAATTATCATCTAACAAATAGCCTGTTTCTGATACTCACATCTAAGAACTAACCAGGCCTGAACCTATTTAGCTTCCAAGTTTAGATAAGATCTAGAGAGTTCATGGTGATATGGTGGTAGACTTCTTTTTGATTTTACTATTTTAGTTTAAACATTATTACCTTTGATGGATAAAAGAAAAACAACTGAATTTATGCTTAACAATTTACAGAGATAGCTCAGTTTCTATAGTGGTGATTATCACTTTGACTTAACAATTTATAGAGATCATTAGGGGAAATACGAGGGAAAAAAAGCAGAATACATTTGTATACATACTTATGAATTCCTATAATTTTCCTTTTTAAAAAGTGAATGCTGAAATATGATCTAAAGAGCTGGTGCTTTGCAGAAAACAGATTGTGAATGAAAAATTATAAGTTAGAGTCACTGACTATGCTCTACGGCAAACTCTTTAGAGCCTGTAAAGTACGTGAGGCTTTATTACTGTTCACATGTTATCTCATGGACAGTGGTACTTGTTTTATTTGTAATCTCCTGCGTGGAATGGAGTTACCCAGAGTGACGTTCCTAACTGAAGAAAGGTTCCTCAGTCTGTCACTTTGTCTTTTGGGGAGGGAGTGAACTTACTTTGTATGAGTGCCTACATCCACAGCGAAAACTGAGAGGAAACTGGAATCTAGAAGTTATCAATATCAGAGCAGCATGAAGCAGTACCCCAGCCTAACCACAATACCCCCCCAAACCAAGAATGCTTCATGACCAGAAGAACACGTGTGTGTGTGCGTGTATGTGTGTATGACAAAACACTTCATTTCAACATCTCCCTGTCATTTTTCCTGGGGATGAAAATGATCTCTAGTAACATCCACATTACTAAATGGTCCTAATGTACTTTAACCTAGACACATTCTTGCAATCTTCTCCCTAACTGAAATATTCTACCTCGATGTATAGCTTGATTTAGTTGTTGAAAAGTTTATTTCCCTTAAAAAAAAAAAAAAAAAAAACCTAAGGATATAGAACTCTTCTCTCATTCAAAATGTACCTTCATCCCAGCACTTGAGAGGCTGAGGTAGAAGGATTACCTGGAATTCAAGGCCAGCCAGGGCTACAGAGTGAGTTCTAGGTCAGCATGGGTGAGAGTGAGACTCTGACTCAAAACCAAAAAAAAAAAGGAGTACTGATTCTGTTACTTCTTTTCAGCCTCTGATTATACATTAAAAAAATATATGGGATCTACATTTAAATCTCTCTCCAATTCCTTGTGTCTTTCAGAAAAGTTGTCTTACCTTCCTAAACATCAGATCACTGATTTTGAAGCAAACATTTGGTTCAAATTCCTTCTACGTTCTAATATGCTCCACTTGTATTCACATGAAATAGTGTCTTCATCTTTCCTGAGAGGAGCATAAACTCCCTCAAAGCAGCTGGAATAACCAGTCAAGCCGCACAGCAGTGAAGCTACTGCCAGGTGCTCGAGAAAGCCCTGTGCATGTATGATATCGGTTCTGGAAAAGTTGCTTTTAGGAATGAGTTACATCATTTTACCATGTCTGCTTAAGGTCATTTTTTTTTTTTTTCCTAAAGAGAGGTAGCATCAAACTGTTCAAGCAAAAATGATTGAGTTGTGTCATGTTTCAACCCTGACTCAGGAACTTGACTTGTGACCTGGGATAGCTATAGTCGACAGCACTTAATTGTATGCATCAAATTATATTTTAAACTCAAAATTGGGGATAGTTTCTTTTTACATTTCTTAGTCAGTAGTCTAGAACTTTCTTGCGACCCATAAATTAACAGTGTCTTTAAAAAGAATAGCGTTTTTCAAGAAAAACAAATTTCATGTCAGACTTGTTGTCAATTAAGTTGGATTCATTGCACCACAGTTTGGATTTCTTTTCAAGAATCAATGCTGCCTCTCCTACCCACTCTGCCTGGAGCTGATTCCTTCATTTCCATGATGTTAGCATGTCCGTTAAACTGAAATCAGTGGGATGTTAGGAAACAGAATGATAGAGAGCCCACCTGTATGTCTGCACGCCAATGTTGCCCTTGTGATGATCTGGCCAGGGTGTCTCCAGGTTCTTGGTGTCTTACTTTTTAATGTGAGCAGATAGCAAAGCAGCATGAAGTGTTACTTAAATTAACAACACAGGGCACACTCAAGGGACAGTGGGCCACTTGCACTAAAGTGGCCAAGAGTAGTGGCTTACTGCTTGAGACTCCCTTTTATAGACTACAGAAGTGGTAAACATTTTTTTTTTTCCTAAGGCATATAGCGGTTCTGTTTTCAGTGACAAATTTGGGTTATGTAAGCCTTTTTTCACCGCTCAAGTCCTTTCCCACGATGCATCTACTTTTAATCATTTGTGTGCCCAGTCGTGCCTCAGTATACGATAGTTAATAGGGTTCTGTACTGAAAGCTCATTCAAAGGGCAGTCTGCTTTACTTTGACTGTACATGAACTTAAAACTGGTCCTTATGGGATCAGCCCATCTCAGAATGTGTTTCTGTATATGTGTAGTCACAAAAGAGGAGTTACAAAGGGGTTGCTAAGAGGAGGATCCTATCTCGTTATTGGAAGCAGGATCTATTTATAGCTCGATGCAGGTGATGAGTCAGGCTGCCAAATGCATTGTGAAAGTGCATTAGGAAATGCCAAGTGCATCAGGAAAGGGGAGTGCGTTTCTCTCTCTGTCAAAAAAGTGAAAAATAAAATAAAATATTTGTTAAAAGATGGAAGAATCTCAAAAATGGTTTTGAAAAAGTAGAAGCCAGCCGCAGTGTACTAGATAGTCTATATTTCCTTTTATATGACCCTCTGCAAACGGGAAAGCTAGAAGGACAGATAACAGATTAATGGTTGACAAAAGTCAGAGGGTGAGGAAGGTTTAAGCATAGAGAAGCAGCACAAAGGAGTTATGAAAGTAATAGTAGTTTGCTGTATCATAAATCTTGTCGGGGAAACGTGCATATGTGTCTGTCAAAAATCCATGGAACCGTACACCCCAGAGGGAAGCTTATAATATATAAGTTTATAAAATACAATTTCAAAATTTAATGAGTGGAAAAAATTAAGCTAGATGGCTGCCTAATATTCTTTCCCAACCTAAATATTGCTGAGATAGTTGACATTAAGCATTTGTAATTTTGCTGAATGAGAAGCATTGTTTCATTTGTTTTCCATCCCTTACACTGCCGTGAGGACACATTATCTAAAATACTTCTCTTAACCCAATGCAAGTGTTAATGTATTTCTCTCTTCACAGCAGATCACTGAGTAGTTGCCAGTTCAACTGTGCAACTGTGATAGTTTTTGTGGTGGGTTCATATAAAGTTTAGTTATAGCTACAAAGCCAGAGTGAAACACAGAAAATATACATCCTGTAAGAAGTCTGTTGGTTTTAATATCGCACATATCTTTGCAAAAAGTACTACCTCTTTAGAGATAAAACTGGAAAATCCCACTTCCTGCAGAAGACATCAGGTTTTACTTGTGACATGGGGACAAGCAAGGATTCCCCTTGCTCTAGGAAGCCTGGCCCGCAGAGTTGTAGCTACCAACCTCCAAGATGGTGCCGGTGTTTGGTACCTTCTGGTACCTATATCACTGTTTAGTCCTTCTCACACTGTACCAGGGACAGCCTCTCTGAATAAAGACATTCAGGAGAAGGCATGGAATGTAAGCTCCAAGAGCAGGTATCAACACTTGTAACGTTTTCATGAGAAGGCACGCCTTGCTGTTGGATCACTAGCTCTGGGAAGCTATGTCTGGAGTCGTCCTTTGCTAATGCCCTGATCCTCAGGAAGCCTAGCCCCTTGTCAGCAACGGCAGACTTTTCCCCAGCATGCTTCCAATGAGAGACAGCCCTGCTGGCAATCCAAGTACAACTTCTTGAGACACCTGGAGCCAAAACCACCACTCAGCTACTTGTAGACTTCAATCAGAATCTTCATGGTAAGGTGGGCTTTTTTTAATATAAAAATGTAGTATTGTTAATGAATTTGGCACCCTCCAAGGCTTATAGAACATTGCAGAAGAGGGAGAAGAAAGAAAGAATGTAAGAGCCACCGAAGGAAAGGTGTACAGGGAGGCATTGTCCTCCCTACGGGACCTAACTAGTGTGCCCATGGCCCCACACTGAATACCTGTAACCCCACTGAAGCGGGCACCCAGTGGAATAGGCCTGGGGACGGGAGATGTCAGAGGATAAAATGACATGAAAATGATCAATTTGCAAAATGTTCACATAATAAAGTTCTCAATTAAAGTAAAAGAATATATTCAAATAATTAAAAATTATACTGAAAAGAAAATGTGTTGGTACAATGTTAATAGTAAATTTTGCAAAATATAACAAAACTCCATAGTTAATTGTTTATATCCTCTTATGGAAATGCAAATAGTAAATACCAGTTAGTCACAAGTCAGCCTATAGCAAGATAATGTATTTTTTGTTGGTAACATTGTTATGAAACTATAAATTTACTTTTACAATATACATTTACAACTATATACAAAGAAGAGGTTCTCATGTGATCAGCCCTGCCATCTTTCCACCTCAGTGAAACTCTGCTAAGGACACAAGCCACTTTGGCTATCTTTTAGTTTTATTTGTTACTCTTATTTTTCCTTTGTTTTTTTTAAAGCACGATGCCATGCTGATCTAGAACTCACTCTGCACCCAGGCTGGCATCAGACTCACAGTACTCCTCCTACTTCAGCCTCCTGAGCTCTGAGGTTACAGGCATGAGCCACCACACCCAGCTTGGCTACTTATGAATTATGTTTGTTTGCTGATCAATCTTACTTTGCATTGTTACTAGAGATATACAGATCCTATTGTTTAAATGACTTATTTTTCTGTATTGGAGAAAGGTTCAGTGCTATTTGTTCAACTGCCTTTATTTCTTTTTCTGCATTCTTACCATATTTTACATGTCTAATTTACCATCTGTGGCAAATTACAGATGGAAACAAAATCTTTGAAATGCCTTCCATTGACATGTGGTGTCTAGCCCTCTCTCCATAGATCTGCATTTGATTAGAACCGCGTTCACCAACACAAAGTGAAACTCACATTGTGCCAGTGCTGGGCTGCATTTCCTAAAATCCTTGCAGCTGCCTTGGAGTTCTTGTCTCACTAAAGGGAGCATGCAAAGTTCCAACCATGCAGAAGGTTACAGAGAGACCGGACAGAACCCTAACCATATATAGAGAGGAACAACCTGGTGGATCGCACTTTTCTAGTTTTCCCTACCAAAATATAGATACGATTGAATCTGCCCCAAATCCTCCTGGCCATCTGGGCCCCAGTTAAATGCCCAGTGACTTGTCACCGTGAATGTGATAGAGGAACTGTCAGCTCAACTCTGCCCAATTTCACAGCCTTCAAAATGTGAGGCGTAATACAAGAGTCATGGCTGAGGTCAGGTCACTGTTTTTGTAGTATATAGTAATATAGTAATATTAGTAAGTGTGACCATTAGTGCTTGTAGTTATAATATACATAACCAAACTCTACCAATTTCTTTTCATTTTAGTATATATTGGTTCTTAATTGTTTAGGTACAATTTCTAATGAATTGTACATTACACTAGTTTTTATTTGGGAATTACTTCTTACAGAGCTTGACATTTGTTTTTATGCTGTTAATCTTTTTATACTGGAATCAGCATCGTTTTTATTTAAAAAAAAACCTATTATTCCTACTCAAAAAATATATTTTCCTTTTAATTTAAGTTGTATTTGTTTTTAGACTTTGGACTTCTAAAATATCAATCTTGCCAGTGCTGTGATGTCAGCCCTCAAGAGATAGAGGCAAGACTACCACCAGAATTCTGAGGCCAGCCTGGGCTACCTAGTGAGTTTAAGGCTACCCAGGGCTACATAGCAAGGTCCTAACTCAAAAACACCAAAATAATTTTTAAAAATAAAATAAATGAGTAAAGTTGTTAAGTATAGTGGTTAAATTTGGATAACCATTATATCTCATATTAATATATTTACATTTATATACATTTTTGTGAGGAAGGGTCTCACTTTAATCCAGGCTAGCCTCAAACTCATTTTGTAGCCCAGGCTGACTTCCAATTTACTGAGTGTTCCTCCTATCTCACTTTCCTCTATACTGAGATTGAAAGTGTAAACCACCACACTAGAGATCAACATTTGCTATGTTAGAAGCTTACATTTTTAAAAACATACATTTGGGGCTGGGGAGAGGGCTCATTGGTTAATGGCACTTGCTTACCTGGCTGTCTGGGTTTGATTTCCCAGTACCTAGAGCCAGAGGCACAAAATGGTGCCTGTGTCTGGAGTTTATCTGCAGTGGCCGGAGGCTCTGGCATGCCTAGTCATTCTCCCTCTGTCTACCTCCAACCCCCTCTCAAATAAATAAATAAATAAGTAAATGAATATTTTAAAGCTTATGCATTTATATAGTGGTTATGCATTTGTGTAGGGTTTGTTTTACATTTAAAATGAAGGAAGAGGGCTAGAGAGATGGGTTAGCAGTTAAAATGCTTGCCTGAAAAGCCAAGGACCCATGTTCAACTCTCCAGATCCAACGTAAGCCAGACACACAAAGGTGAAACAAGCACAAGGTCTCACATGCCCACTAGGTGGCATAAGCTTCTGCAGTTTGGTTGAAATGGCTGAGGCCCTGGCACTCCAATTCTCTATCTCTTCTTTCTTTCTCTCTCACTCTCTCTTTCTCTAAAATGAAAAATAAAATTAACAATGAAGGAAGAAAAGGACCAAGAAGCTAATTCATTGGTTCTAAATTTTTGGTGTCTTTATTTTTTAATATTTTATTTTTATTTATTTGAGAGAGAGGAAGAGGGAGAGAGAGAGAAAGAGGGAAAGAGAAAAAGAGAGAGAATGGGTGTGCCAGGACCTCCAGCCACTGCAAAAGGACTTGAGAAGCATGTGCCACCTTATGCATTTGGCTATGTGGGTCCTGGGCAATCAAATCTGAGTCCTTTGACTTTGCAAGCAAGTGCCTTAGCCACTAAGCCATTTCCCTAGCCTAGCATTTTAATTTTTAACTTTAAACTTTACCAAGTTGTAGTTCTATTCTTTTTGGCAGGGGCAGTGTAAAATATCTGTCCTCCACTCTGTAATTAGAGCACCTATCACATACTTTGGGGGTTCAACTATTGAAAAAAAATCCATTTGTTCAAAATAGTATTCACAAAATTTTCTCTGGATGACCTGTAATTCACTTTTTTCAGTCTTAGGGAGATTCTGTTTTATTCGTGAATGTAGGAAGCTTATGTGAATTTATTTAAAGGCATAACCTTTAAGAAAGCTGAAATTTTGCTGGGTGTGGTGGTGCACACCTTTAATCCCAGCCCTTGGGAGGCAGATGTAGGAGGATCACTGAGAGTTTGAGGCCATCCTGAGACTACAGAGTGAATTCCAGGTCAGCCTGGGCTAGGGTGAGACCCTTCCTCAGAAAAACAAAACAACAACAAAAAAATAGCTGAAAATTTGGCCCAGCACCATCTCTAATACTCTGGAGCTCTTCTTGGAAATGACATTGTTATGTAGCCATCATAACAAAACCAATAGCATAAGCATCTTGCCCTGTTGCATGGGTTATAAACTTCAATGGAATTAACTGGCAGCATAACCTTCAGCTTGAAAACAAAGGGATATAAATGGCTGTTTTTATTTTAGGAAATTTGTGCAGTATATTAATAACAATGACTGTCACCCTAAGGCATCTCATTTACCTTTAAGTCATGTTAAGGGGGGTCAGAGGTTAAAGGCACTTGGTTGCCCCGCTTACCAGCCCAGGTCTGATTCCTAATTGCCCATATAAAGCCAGATGCAAACAAATAATGTTGCATACTGCTGGAGTTCCTTTGTAGTAGCCCGAGTCCCTGGCACATCCATATACACGTGTCCATGAAAATAAACAAATAACTTTTAAAAACAAGAAGTCATGTTAAGGAGTCATGACATTCATATATGGAGGTGGAACCTTGCTTTAATGTTTGGCAATATTAACTTCCGTCTTTTGATTCAAGCTTTCAATTTATTTTTTAGTACAAAATAAGTACCAAAAGTTTTCCACTTGTCAAGCAACTCTATCATGACCCAGACTCTTCCACTCCTGATTTTCAGCAGGAGTAGCTATGTGCATGTGTGATGCACTAAGAATGCACACAAAAATGCGAAGTGTTCAGAATAATTTCTCAAACCATTGGATATCTTTTTTAAATTTTTTATTTTTATTTATTTATTTGAGAGCAACACACAGAGAGAGAAAGAGGCAGAGAGAGAGAGACAGAGGAGAGTGGGCATGCCAGGGCTTCTAGCCACTGCAAACGAACTCCAGACACATGCGCCCCCTTGTGCATCTGGCTAACATGGGTCCTGGGGAATCGAGCCTTGAACTGGGGTCCTTAGGCTTCACAGGCAAGCACTTATCCACTAAGCCATCTCTCCAGCCCGGGATTTATTGTTGTTTTGTCAAGGTAGGGTCTCACTTTCTAGCCCAGGCTGATCTGGAATTCACTATGTTGTCTTAGGGTGGCCTTGAACTCTTGGCAATCCTCCTACCTCTGCCTCCATAGTGCTGGGATTAAAGGCATGCACCACCATGCCTGGCTCATCAGATTATCTTTGCCATTATGTTTTTTAGAAGCCTTTTATCTCAGATTGTTATATACTTTACTTTAAATTAAGTAAAGAATCCTGTGTAAAATAAACGTCTAGCCATAAATTACTCCAATTTATTAAAGAATTCTGTGTAATTTGATAATGCTTAAAATGGCCTTTTGGTTCTAAAGGAATTTAGAACATGAAACCCCACTGTATTGCTTATTAATAGTTTTATAAGTCCTAATTTCTTAACACATGTCCATAAGGAGATTTTTTTTTTTCAAATTTGACTCCCAAAAGAAAACATTACAGCTAACTTGGAGGACATGAGGCTGAGATAGGGAGAGGATCAGCTGAGAAGAGCCAGGTAATGATGGTTGTCTTTTCCCTTCAGAGTTCTCTCAGTAACAGGCAGAAACCAGTAGATTGAACCCAGTTTCTAATTTATTCCTCTCATTTAACCTCTCAATCCTCAAACCATATCTTAGAGTACATGCACACCTCTCTCTGTTCCTTTCTCTGGAAGCTTCATCCAGGCTGAGTTCCTCCATGCTCTGAATGATTTAAGTTCTCTCCTTTCCATCATTCTCAGCTTGGAAAGATGTTCCCATCTCTCTGATTCCCTTCCCTAGCATGCTAGTTTAAATATATCCTCTAGGCTGGGAAGATGTCTTAATGGTCAAGGCACTTGCCTGTGCAGCCAAAGGACCCAGGTTTTATTCTGCAATACCCACATAAGCCAGATGCACAAGGTGGTACATGCATCTGGAGTTCATTTGTGGTAGCTGGAGGCCCTGGTGTGCCCATTCTCTATCTATCCCTCTAATGTATAAATGAATAAATAAATAAATGTCACCTCCTCAACACAATTTTTCTTGCACTGAGCATCCAGTCAGTCAGCCTTTGCTAGATCTCAATTGTTCACATGTTCCCACTCTCACACAATCTGTAGGTTTTCTTTAATCCTGTGTCCATGTGATCATCTTCTAGCCCTTTCCCTGATGCGTGGACAACATGGTGACAAGATACATCATATCCCATTCACCTATAAGTCCTGGAAGTCTGGAAAAAATGCTTACCCCAAACCAGTAATTCACTATTGGTTTAATGCCTAAGTCACTACCTAAGTCACTAATATCCCTTCAAAATTAAAAAAAAAAAAAGAATGCAATCATAGATTATAATTACAATGCCTGATCACTGATCACATTTTAAGGCATTTCATATTGAAGTCAGAAATGTTTATGTATAATCCTAACCATGCTGGTAGGCCTGGGAAGTGGGCTATTGAATGCCAGTGCCCCAAATACAATAATACCACCTGTTGATAAGAGAACTAAGGGTGTTACTGTCAGTCACAATGTCACACATTCTCAGCATTGTCTTGGAGGGAATCACTTAACAACAAATTGATGAAAAATTGTTTTATACAAGGATTTGTTTTGCATTAGGTAAGCATTGGACTATTTTTCTAGACTTCTAGAAACAGAAGGAGAACATTTTGACAGGGATTAAAATAATTTCCAGTAGTCTAGACTGGCTTGGGCTTCTGTGGGGTCTTGGATGGACAGGTAGTTTTAGTCCTTTGTCCTAGCCATCGATTATTTTGGCTTTTAAGGCAATATTTTGTCTAGATAGATAGAGAGAGAGAGAGAGTCATGTTTCAGTCTACTTAAGAAATAAATGGGTATTTACATTAAAATGTTTCTTTGCAATTTTTGGTAAAAAACAATAAAACATAGAATTTTGAAACCAATGTTAATAAAGTGGAAAAATAACCTGTTTGAGATGAAACCTAGTCTATGTTTATCTTTTATCACCTAGTTTTATTTACCATTTTATATTCCATAATTTACATTATGGCTTTTTGAAAAAATATCATTCATTTATTTATTTGAGAGAGAGCAATGGAGGAAGGGAGAGAGAAAGAATGAATGTGGCAGAACCTCTAGCCACTGTAACTGAACTCCAGACACATGAACCCCTTTGTGCATCTTACGGGGTTGCTGGGGAATCAAGCCAGAGTCCTTTAGCTTTGAGGGCAAATGCCTTAGCCACTAAGCTATTTCTCCAGCATGCTTTATGGCTTTTGATCAAATTGTTTGATGAAGTCAGTCAGATAATATGCTTTTACCTTGAAAATAGACTGAATATACTAAGATCTCAATACAGTATTTTTGTAGTTACTTGTAACTATAAATCAGAATATTCAATATCTTCTATGGGAAGAAAAAGCCTTACAAGAGAATTTTACCAGAACCATAACATAGGATAACCATAATTAGAATTATTTGGATTGAAGTATATGACATATCAATTCCCGGGAAATATTGCAATTTTAAATGCCACTCCTCAGTAGAAATTAAAAGCTGGGTGATGTCTTTAAAATGACATGGGAACAGAAAGCTCCTATTAGAAGCTAAAGCTTATCAGAAGGACCAGCTTGCTAGAGTCACAGTCTGCCTGCGGCTAGATGAACACCTGACCATCAGGCCTCTGACGTTTCCGTACCACATCTGCTGTGCTTTGATTTCCAGACTTTTTTTTTTTAAAGGGGCACCTTTAAAAATAAGTGCTGCATTTTGGATAAACAAAATCAGCTACAGGTGTACTCAATGTTTTGCTTAAAAATGTTTGTTTAATATAATATTATTTCACAATACAGCGAGGCTTGTGTGCCTCCCCTGGGACTCCAGGCTTCTAGGGGAAATTTGTTTTGTAACAGCTAATTTTTGCAGCCATTTCCCTTCAAATATTCAACACTCTCGGGCATATATGAAGTCATTTCCGTTAACTAGGCAATGATAGACACTTGTGACTCACTGAGGACTAGCTCATAACACTGAAGCATGGAGTGCTCATTCAGACCCTTAGGGCATTTAAATAATAGATCAAACTGAAACAACCAACTTCTCTATGAATTTTGCTTTTTCAATTAATTACAGACACACTTAATATGGATCCATCATGTGTTGGTACCATCCTTTCTCTCCTCCCTGTCCCCATTTCGCTGGGGACCCAGTTTTTCCCCATGTGGGAGCAGCAATCAATTACTGGGGAGACACAGTGCCTCTGGGCATGATGCCCCAACTTGTGGCTCCTACAATCGTTATAACCCCTCTCCCACAAAATACCCTGAGCCGTGGTGGGTGAGTTTCAAGTCTACTTCAGTGATGAGCTCTTAGGAACTTTTGTATCTCTGCTTTGGTATGTGTTGAGTATCATCAGGGTCTATCTCCTTAATCCTGGTGCTGACTATCAGGCTCACCATGAAGCTGCATTCTTGCTCATCTCCCCAATTCCTCTGTGGTTTCAGCTGGGGCTTGGCTGAAGTGTAAAGGGTTATTTATCTCCTCGGGTCTCACTACCTTCCACCTTCTGAGAATGAAAAGCAGATTCTCCAATGGACAGTGATGTTAGCACAGGTTAAATGGAATAAGCACTATTAATTTAGGAAGAACTTGAGGGATGTACTCCTTCTTTTAGCCCAAGATTACTGGGAGCTTGACACTGGAGAGCATAATCTTTGTCTCCATTGGATTCTGACTGGCTTCCCACTTCCAGATATGGGTTCCTTGCCACTGAGTGGATCTCCTAGCCAACCAGAAAGCTATTGGTTTCCCTCCAAGGCTGGGCACCGTTGTTGCACTTGTGCGTACATCTCCTCAGAGTGTGTGATTCTGAGTAGCTTAGAACCCTGGTTTCTTGACAGATGATGGCCATTTTCCCCAAGTACCTCATGTAGGGTATTACAGCTCTAGATGCGTTAACTGCCTGAGGTCTGACTCTTTCCCGAATTCCAGCCAAGTCTCTCTGTCTTCCATGCTGGCAGCATATGGTGTCTTCAGCAATAGGGTCTTACCATTTACCTCAGGCCTGTAACCAAGTGCTTTGACAGAAGCCTGTACACTTTTGGTGACTTCAAAGGTCTCTCTGATCAACAGCTCATTGTGGTGGTAACTGCATTCTGTTACTGGAATTTACAGGCCAGAGCCAAAATAAACAAACAAAAAATGAAGATTAGGCTTCATCCCACCTTCTCCAAGGCCTTTCTTTTCAGATGCTCTCCCCATGAAATGTTTTCAGTCAGTTGATACATCATTGCACAATTCTTAAGACAGTGTGGGAGAGCTAACAGTAATGTGATTGTGCCCGTTAGCTAAACTGGTATTGAGTTCTGCTTGTATCACAGGATAGAGTACCGATTGCCCAGGACAACATTGTCTTCACCAACTGTGTCCCTGTGACTTCACAGGCAAAGAAAGATTGTAATTGCCTTGAGAGGAATGAGGTTCAGTAGCCTCCCATGCTGATTCATGGCATGATTATAACAGTGCATTAAGGAAGAATCTTCTTAATTATGCCTGCTGAGGTGGGTCTTATCTTCTGGTTATACGGTAGCTAATATTCAACTGCCCATTATAATACTTTTTTTAACATTTGGCATTATGTAAAGAAACATTTACTGGGGACTTCTGAAATAGCAGCAGATAAGCTGTGGGTGATGACAAATGTGCACTCCCAACTGATGATCTCATACTCATGAGTAAGCTCCTCACTATTTCAACACGCCCTGACATTCACCTGTAGAACACTCTACAATACTAATAATATAAATTCTGCAGATGGACATTACAACTGCTTGGTGTCAGACATCCATGCCTTTTCATTAGTAGATCTAAGGTATTTGGAAAATAAGGAGCAAATTTTGGGAAGATTATACACGGCATCTTTGAATTTAATAGCTGAGATGTCAAGGCTTTTTAGAATGGTGGTGTTGCCTTGCTTTTTTTCTATTTCCTGTGTTCATGCTGTAATTTGTTCATCTGTGGGCTAGGGTCTCTCTTTCAGCTTTTGTGGATCTTCTTGCTGAGAATCTTACTCTTTTTTTGGCTTTTCAAGATAGGGTCTCAATCTAGCCCTGGCTGACCTGGAATTCACTCTGTATTCTCAGGGTGGCCTTGAACTAATGGTGATCCTCTACCTCTGCCTCCCCAGTGCGGGGATTAAAGGTGTGCACCATCACACCCAGACGAGAATCTTACTCTTGCAGTTTCAATCACAAGTACCACTCATGAAGAAGAAAAAAAATGCTTTTGGATGAAGTTTTTTCTTCCTGCCAAACCCAGCAGAGAGGTGTGCAGTAGAAGCTGTGTTCAGGTTGGCTTACTCATGTTGAAGAGCATCACTAACCTTTTTCTCTGTATTTTCAGGTGTCTTGTTACTACCTTTGTGAATTTCTGAAACTCTCTTCTTGTAATAGAATCTATTTTCTTATGCTCTGACAGCTTCTTCATTAGGTCACACAAAAGCAGCTGCTATTCTCCACCTTACCAAAAGTATATCTCCATTCTTTTTTCAATTTTTTTGTTTATTTTTATTTATTTGATAGTGACAGACAGAGAGAGAAAGAGGCAGCTAGAGAGATAGAGAGATGTGTGCGCACCCTTGTGCATCTGGCTAACCTGGGTTCTGGGGAATCAAGCCTTGAACCCGGGTGCTTAGGCTTCACAGGCAAGCACTTAACCACTAAGCCATCTCTCCAGGCCAAGTATATCTCCATTCTTAATGGTAACATGTTCCCAGGAATAGTTTCACTAGCAGTATAAAAAAAATTATAATCTTGGGACTGGAGAGATGTCTCAGCAGTTAAGACACTTGGCTGTGAAGCCTAAGGACCCAGGTACAATTCCCCAATACCAATGTAAGCCAGTTGCACAAAGTGGCACATGCAACAGGACTTTGCAGAGGCTGGAGGCTCTGGCACACCATTCTGTCCTCTCTTTTGCATCTCTCTCAAGCAAATGAATAAATAATAAATTATAATCTTAGAGATATGGCTTTCCCTTTCCACATAAATATAGAGATTTTTTTTCAGTTGACTATAAGTTGTCCATCAAAAAGATTCTGGGGCTGGAGAGATGACTTAGCGGTTAAGGCACTTGCCTGTGAAGCCAAAGGACCTAGTTTCAATCCCCCAGGATCCCACATAAGCCAGATATACCAGGCAGCACATGTATCTGGAGTTTGCAGTGGCTAAAGACCCTGGTGCACCAATTCTTTCTTTCTCTCTCTCTCTCTTTCTCTCTTTTTCTCAGATAACATAAATTCAAAAGAATTTTTTTTCAATTTATTTTATTAACAACTTCTGTGGTTATAAAAATATCCCATGGTAATACCCTCCCTCCCCCCACTTTCCCCTTTGAAACTCCATTCTTTATCATATCTCCTCCCCCCTCAATCAGTCTCTCTTATTTTGATGTCATGATCTTTCCCTCCTATTGTGATGGTCTCGTGTAGGTAGTGTCAGGCACTGTGAGGTCATGGATATCCAGGCCATTTTGTGTCTGCAGGGAGCATGTTGTAAGGAGTCCTACTCTTCCTTTGGCTCTTACATTTTTTTCCGCCCCATCTTCTGCAGTACCCTTATATTAAGGCTGCTATTACTTTTGGTAGAGAATCTTCTCTTTTCAGATGGCAGTGACCTTGAGATGACTCAGAAGGCATCATTGTGCTGGAAAGAAGTGACTGGAGTGCTCAGGACTGCAATATCTCTATCAAAAGAGCTTTTTTTTTTTTTTTTTAAGGAGATTCTGACCGGGCATTAGATATAGAGCTTCAGATTTAGAGGGTGATTTTTCTCATGACAATGAAGAGTAACTGGGATCCCGACTTCCAGTTAGAATGATCTTAGAACCCATCTGTCATGGATGTGCTTACCCTAGTCACATTTCATTCATGTCTGAACAGGCTGCTTCACTGCTCATTTGGTTTGGCTAATCAATTTTTCATAACTCTCCACTACTTTGTTTTTGGCTAAGAAGTATTATTTTGTAAGTACTCAGATGGCACTCAATGGAATTCTCCCTATTTTTCATGGGATTATTGGGTTGTCTAGTTGTTACTCGTAAGTTATACAGAACATAAATTAAGTCCCTTCCCTGTGTTGCTAAGGCAAATAATATTTACATTCTGCCTTGTCACCACATTTAACTCTTCCCTATTTTCTTTACTTGTGACTCTGAATACTGACAATCCCTAAGTGGTATTTGCTTTATCATTATATGTACATATTTATTGATGTCCAAATAATATGCTATAATAAATTGCTTTTTGTGTCAAATGTCTGAATCTCTCTCACTTTTAAGAAAATGACCTTATATTACATCAGGTATTTCTTTATAGTCCTGCCACAGTTTATTTACAATCTGAATTTTTATTGCTCATTTAGTTTTTTCTTTTTTTCTTTCTTTCTGGAAACATTGACCTTTTCTCACTTTTTGCAATAACAAAACACTATTTCCATCATTCCATCAGTGCCTTCCAGTGCCTTAACTGGATTTTCAGTGGCTAGAATCAGCTCCCATCCTATGACTTTGTTGAAGGAATTCTTAAAACCAGCTGACCTGTTCTCTTTGGAAGCATGTCTTCCTTTTTTAATACTAGATTTTATGTTGGAAAAAAATGATAGTCTAAATAATGTAAATGTCCCATATCCCCTGCCCCTACAATTAATAACTGCTTCTTACATTTGCTTAATCCTTCTTTCAACAACTAGGCTGAAGAACATTAAATAGGGCTAGAGAGATGGCTCAGCAGCTAAGTGCGCTGTGTGAGAGCCTGAGGTTCGGAGACCACCAGATTTGGAATCTCTGGGTTCCACATTGCCCCACATAAAAGTGCGGCAATACATGCCTGTAACCCCTAACCCACAGGGGAGCAAAGAAACACCTGAGAATCTTTGGAGCCCTGAAAACCCCCAGAATCAGTGCAAAGAGATTCCGGATCAAAACTAAGACCAGACAGAAGAGCAATAGAGTCTGACGTTCAACATTCCATTGGGCCCAGCAGGCAAGGGACTCCCGCTTCAAGGAACATATGGGGCACTACAAGGGCGCATACATGCGCATATACCACGTACACACACCCACAACACCACACACACCACATTACACACATGCAAACACACGCGTGAAAAATTATCCCTCATCTATACACACAGATAGTGACATGAATTTTATACTATTCCACCACTTTCGTTATTTTCATAAGTACATACAAACATTAAGGATAGAAATTGCCATTCGAATTCATATTTTTTAGTCTCTAAGAAGAGAAGATTTCTCATTACTTGTGTGATTTCCATGATCTGCCCTAGACCACATTTGGTTCTGTGTCTGACACATCACCTGAGTCACATAATTATTCACTAGTAAGTTAGGTCACATTTCAAATCATCTAAAACCATACTTTTAAGATAAGTCACTACTTGCATATTTGGATGTCATGGAGACAGTACATTACTATGAAATTTATTCACACATCCTAGCTTCTCATAGTGGAATAAAACAAACAGTTTACAAATTGTCATCAATCCTCAGAAAACATTTGGAGTACCTGAGGAGATGTTTTAAAATTTAAATTAGCTATTTAGTAACAAATGTACTAGCTGGCAACTTGATTTTTATTTACTGAGCATTCTGATTTTGACCCAGTATACTCACTTTACATTCTAATCCCTATTATAGGTAACATAATAATATCCAAGTGCAATATGCACACACATATGTGGGCTGTTGCCAGCAATTTGCTTAATCAACCAATATAATTTCATGTCAAATGTGTGAATATCCTATGTGCAAGGTTTTGTTAGAGCCCCTACTTATACAAGAAAGCAGACCGCATCACTGCTCTTCTGCTGTTTAAAACTTATGCAAAGGGAAGATCTGATTAACTATAACAAGTAAACAGCCTAACTTCAGATAATAATATGGAGTTGCAGTTAGTTTCTCATTGCTGAGATAAAGTACCTGACCAGAAGCAGCTGATGGGAGGAAAGGATTTATTTTGGTTTAGGGTCTCCAGAGAGAGGACGCTTCATGATGGCCAGGGTAACGTTGGCATAAGCAGAGGTTGGACATCTCCTCTCCCACAGCAGGTGCACAACAGCAGCAGGAGAGTAAGCAGAACTAATACTGGTAAGCTGAGAGCTAATAAACCTCAAGGTCTTCCCCTAGCAACACACCTCCTCCAGCAAGGTCGCCACCAGCTGAGAACCAAGCGTTCAAAGCATATGACTTTATGGGAGACATCTGATCCAAACCACCACACATAGCCATCAATTATTATATCTATAACAAGTAGTGTGATCATGACTAGGGGTAGATAGATGTACACCCACATGGAAACTATTTACCTTGCTGAGGAGAGCCAGCCCAGCCACTTGAAGATCTTGTACTGCTCAGGAAATTCCAAGTGCCAAACCTAAAAGGCTAGGATGCACTCCCTCTTAAGATCTTCTACTATGGAATATACATATACATAAATAGGAAACCATTAGGTCATATGGCATGAACTGCTATAATTTTAAAGATCCTCATGTTATTTTCTAAAGTATTTATTTCAACTTACATTCCCTATGTTTTATAACATGTACTTATACTTTTTTTAGCAGTAGGATATGAACTATTAGCTCACTGGAATATAAATTCACAATTTGATAATTATTTTAAAGTTTGAACACCTGCTTAATTTTTTGTGAGATGAGTCATAAAAGTTCTGATGTACATTGCTTTTTTATTTCTTTGCTCATTTTCCATTGGATTGTGTGTGTTTTTCTTATTATGCAGAACAATTTAAAGTCTACCTAATATTTTTTGTTTGTTTGTTTTTCGAGGTAGGGTCTCACTCTAACCCAAGCTGACCTGAAATTCACTATGTCTCAAGTCTAAGTCTCAAGCTGGCCTCAAATTCATGGAGATCCTCCTACCTCTGCCTCCAGAGTGCTGAGATTAAAGGCATGTGCCACCATGCCTGGCTCTAAAGTCTACCTTACTGAGGCATAGATATACAATAAGAGGTGTCTTAAGTATAAAATGCAATGAATTTTTATTATTGTGTGATTAATGTACATTGTAATCAAGAATGGAAATATTTCCCTTGTAAACATTATCTAGAATCCATTTGTACCCTTTCACCTTATCCCTCTCCTTCTAGTTTCTTGAAACGATTGGTCACTTTGTTTCCCTGCTGACTTGACTGTACCCTGGTCATGAACAATTATTAGACAACTGCCCACAGAGTAAGAATTTATTTTCCATGTTGTCTTTTCTTAGATTTTGGACAAATCGCAGATATCCATAGCATCTGGCTCTTCTGCTAGGCAGGTAGGAACCATTCTGGTTGTTTCTGGGTCTGCTTCTCACTGGCTTACAGTTACAGAGCCAGGAAGTTGGTGGTCTCCGTTAGCCTTCACTTCCCATATCCCAGAGCTTCAGAACCATCAAGTCATGAGGGATAGCTCAGTTCCCTGATAGGCTCACATCCACTTGTAATGTGCAACCTTCCAGACTACCAGCAGTATGTGAAAGCTTTTAAGAGCCCCACAGGAGTCTCATGAGCCTGCTTTTCTGTTACAGATTTATGGTGGCCTAATGCTCTCAGAAGAAGTTATCCAATGCCTCAGACAGACATACAGTTACACTGTTTCCTACAAGTTTTGTTTTTTTTTTTCCACAAACATCCTCAAAGAAGTAGCATTTTGCACTGGTCAGCGCTGACTGAAGTCATATAAATGTAAACTTTCAAGTGTCCACCAAACTGGACAAGTAATGGACTGCTCTGACAAGGGGTCACTGATGAAGACCCATTTCCCACTGTCCTTGCTGTTGCTGTCAGTCTACTGCTTTGCATTGTGATTATAGACTGGAGCATTCAAGATTACCTTAGATGAGGAGATGAGACTATGGACGATGTCCAATATCAAAACATCATGGAGTTCTAGTCTCATTGACATTTAGTCACTTTAAAAAAAAAAAGTATATTAAAAGTATTTCCCTCTTCTCAATAAAAATCGTTTAGTGATTGATTACATAAAAGTTATAAATAAAATCTATAGCTAACTGTGTCTAGCTGTTCCCCTGCAGTGAGCTAAATAGTTCATAGTACTGTCATTGAAATATGGTTCCGTTGAAGTTGCCAAAATTAGGAATATAAGCACTACTTAAAATATGAATAGAAACTACCTACATGGTCTTTTCTTCAACAGAAGCAAAAGCTAATTGATGAAGTTGTTTGCCCTAAAAATCTAGCATTTTGATTCAGTTGGTACTGCTTTAACCAATGAAAGGCTTCGCAATAAACCATTTGTTAGCGTTTGTCACACTGGTCTCTGAATTGCTTGTTAAGTAATTTGCTGCATTACATGCAGACAGTGCATCTTGTTGCAGTGAAATGCACTAGCTCCACTGTGACACTGAAGGACATCACATGGCGACATTCACTGACTAACAATAATTCTCTCAGTCTTGATTTGCATATGCTTCCAACAAAGCCTTTAGGTAGCCACAGTGACCATGGTGATGCATTCTCTGTTGTCTCTTTCACTGTATCCGACATGGCCCATCAAACAGATCCTCATATGCACCATGTGTTTCAGCAAAATATGCTACATGCTACACTTTACTGTGTGAGTCATTCTGGAGTTAGGAAAAGTTAGATGGACAGTCATGTTACAGTTGCCTATCTCTATAGATGTCTTTAATACTGCTGCTTTTAAATAAATTCTGACCTGAAATATCATTTTAGGCTTAGTAAAGAATTTTTTTGTTTATTTATTCGAGAGCAACAGACAGAGATAGAAAGAGGAAGAGAGAGAGAGAAAGAGAGAGAGAGAGAGAGAGAGAACGGGCATGCCAGGGCTTCCAGCCACTGCAACCAAACTCCAGATGCGTGCGCCCCCTTGTGCATCTGGCTAATGTGGGTCCTGGGGAATTGAGCCTCAAACTGGGGTCCTTAGGCATCACAGGCAAGTGCTTAACTGCTAAGCCATCTCTCCAGCCCAAGAAGAATTTTTATTAAAAAAAAAAAAAGAGCTTCCGGTTAAGATGGCGGCGTAGGTACCATGCCAAAGCAGCCTAGGGGGGAAAAAGACCAAAAAAACTCAGCAAAATACACACTTTTACTAAAAAGTGAGGTGTATAGGAAATTGAAGCGGCAGCGGAGAAGTAGAAGAGTTATAGAGCATCCAGAGCCTGCACAGGCGGGAAAAGCGGCTCCGGCAGCTCGGCCAACCGCTGTGACCTCAGCGCAGCAGAAAACCGCCAGACTCGGCTCGAGCCGCAGGAAAAGCCAGGTGCGGGATTTTCCCCTCACACCACGCTCTCCGCAACTCAGGAAATGTGAGGGGAGAGCGGCAGCGAGCAACAGAGGAGCAGACCCCGAGGTAGAAGAACACGTGGAACAGCGAGACAACCAGAGCAGCCGCGGCTCCTCCCCCCCCCCCCCACCGCCTGAGCCCAGCTCCAGCGAACAGAGCAGCGGCCCGGGACCTGGCCACGCCAACTTGGGCTGACAGCGGGACCCAAGCAGGAGCAGAGTTCGGCAGCAACATCAGCGGCTCCAGCACTGGTAACAGCGGCCCCAGCAGCAGCAGACCCAGGAGCGGCAGCAGCGGCAGATCCCGCAGCAGCGGCTTCGGGGGGAGCAGCGGCAGTGGACACAGCAGCAGCAGCTTCAGCAGCAGTGGTGGCTCCAGCAGGGGCAGCTACAGCAGCAGCAGAGGCAGCAGCAGCGGCTCAGTTTGCCCCATAGGAAAAGCAAGTGCCCAGCTCCAGAAATCAGAACAGCAGCCCGACGACCCAGGCAACAACTTGACTGAGACCACAATCACCCAAGGTAACTGGGATTGCACCAGGGAAGGGTCTCACTTGGTCACAAGCTGACTTGGATCCCTCAACAGACCAGAAATCTAAACCTCTTTGTTGATAGAGGATCTGGTCATTATAATAACTACTCTTGCATACATACTCGGGGCTGTTTTTGATTGAATGTGTACAGTGTTTAGTTAAATTTTAGAATCTACCTGTATTTTATTCCACTCAGCCAGCTTGAATACTCCTATAGCAGGGAAACTCAACCCCTAAGAACATCTTTGTAGATACTCTGAGAGTCTTAAGAGCCACACCTAATACCTTAAGGTCCTACCCTGAAAATATATTACATCAAATCAATTGATACAGCTAAGAATACACAGCTAGCTAGAAAATCCAAGCATTAACTTAATCCAAGATGCAAAAATATATACATTATAACACAAGAAACACTAAAAAGCAAGACGATATAAATCCACCTAAAAGTATGAATGCATCAGAAATGTCCTCCAGTGAGAAAGAGTTAGAGGAAATGCCTGAGAAAGAGTTCAAAAGAATAATTATAAATATGTTCAAAGAGGTCAAAGAACACATGAAAACAATCAAAGAAGAAATAAAAGAGGAAATCAAAGGAATCAAAGAAGAGGCAGGACACCAATTTAATGAAATAAAGAAGGCAATACAAGACATAAATAGGGAAATAGAAATAATAAGGAAAAACCAGTCAGAATTACTAGCAATGAAGAACACAGTTAATGAAATAAAAAACTCTGTAGAAAAAAAAAATACAGCTCATGCTATCAGAAAGAATCAGCATGAATTTTCAATATTCTTATTGTTTCTCAGTGTGTCCCACCACACACACACAATCTAGGTAGATCTTGTGGCTGAGCCTTGCTTCACTGTGGAGTCCATACCAAGAGTATGGATGCCAATATGTTGTGCAAATAAGAAAACACAATGAGAATACAATTAACCATAGAAGAGATATATTCTCACCTCACCTTGTAAGCATATAACTATGAGATAATGCTAGGTCATCGTAGATTGCCAGCAAACAAGCCAAACTGGAGGTTTCCGTAGCCAAAGTGACAAAGATAGATTATATGTAGGAAAATTAAAATATCCAAAAAAGCGCATCCTCACTAGTTATTTATGATATCACATACTTGTTATGATTAGAAAGGTAAGAGTTAAATCATTTTGGAAAGAGGAGAAGCTCAAGAGGGAAGAAAGATTACAGTTTTTCTGCTAAAGGCTTTTTACTCTCTGTAAGAAATAACTGTGCAGAAGAGGAAGAAACATTAAAACACCCACTGTAGGGAGCAAATAAAGCCTAGGATCCCAGAAAAAGATAAAAATCAGAGGAGTAGATCATCAAACAAATTAGCTGTTACATTACAAAGATGCTGTTAAGTAAGCTATAATATTATAGAGATATTGACTACATGGAAATCCAAAAATGCTGAAAGCTGAAAGAAAGACACTTGTGCTAAAAGTCTAGATCTTGGAAAAATTCATCTTCCCTAGTTTTCTTCCACAAAATCCAAAGTCATCCTCTGCAGCTTACACGGAAGCATGGCACTATCAATCTGACAAGTTACAGAGATAACTGGCGCCACATTAGAATTAAAGAGTAGCTTTCACCTACTGTTCCCCTCTTTGGGGCTTACAAAAATCAGTATCAAAGTGTGCTGCACATCTTCTTAAACATATATTTGGATGTAACAAGGAAGCAATGATTAGAATGGTCCTGACAAACCTAACCAAGAAAGTAAAGAATCTCTACAATGAGAACTTTAAAACACTCAAGCGAGAAATTGCAGAAGACACTAGAAAGTGGAGAAACATCCATTGTTCCTGGATTGGAAGAATCAATATTGTAAAAATGGCAATCTTACCAAAAGCAATCTACACATTTAATGCAACCCCTATCAAAACTTCAAAGGCATTCTTCAAGGAAATGGAAAAAACAATCTAAATATTCATTTGGAATGACAAAAACCCTCAAATATCTAAAATAATATTGAGCAACAAAAATAAGGCTGGTGGTATCACCATACCTGATTTTAACCTATACTGCAGAGCCATAGTAACAAAAACAGCATGGTAATGGCACAAAAACAGACATGTACATCAGTGGAACAGAATAGAGGACCCAGATGTAAGCCCAGGTAGCTATAGCCACCTGATATTCGATAAAAATGCCCAAAATACTCATTGGAGAAAAGACAGCCTCTTCAGCAAATGGTGTTGGGAAAACTGGATATATACCTACAGAAGAATGAAAATACATTCTTCTCTCTCCCCATGCACAAGAATTAAGTCCAAATGGATTAAAGACCTTAACATCAGACCTGAAACTCTGAAACTGCTAGAAGAAAAAGTAGGGGAAACCCTTCAAAATATTGGTCTTGGCAAAGACTTTCTGAATACAACCCCAATTGCTCAGGCAATAAAACCACAGATTAATCACTGGGACTTCATGAAATTACAAAGATTTTGCACTGCAAAGGACACAGTGAAAAAAGCAAAGAGACAACCTACAGAATGCAAAAATATCTTTGCCAGCTATATATGACAGAGAATTAATATCTAGGATATACAAAGAACTCAAAAAGTTAAATAATAAGGAATCAAACAAGCCAATCAAAAAATGGGCTATGGAGCTAAATAGAGTGTTCTCAAAGGAAGAAATATGGATGGCATATAAGCATCTATAAAAATGTTCTACGTCACTAGTCATCAGGAAAATGCAGATTAAAACTACATTGAGATTCCATCTCACTCCTGTCAGATTGGCCACCATCATGAAAACAAATGATCATAAATGTTGGCAGGGATGTGGAAAAAGAGGAACCCTTCTACACTGCTGGTGGGAATGCAATCAGGTCCAGCCATTGTGGAAATCAGTGTGGAGGTTCCTAAAACAGCTAAAGATTCATCTACCATATGACCCAGCTATAGCACTCCTAGGCATATATCCTAAGGACTCATCTCATTTCCTTAGAAGTACGTGCTCAATCATGTTTATTGCTGCTCAATTTATAATAGCTGGGAAATGGAACCAGCCTAGATGTCCCTCAACTGATGAGTGGATAATGAAGATGTGGCACATTTATACAATGGAGTTCTACTCAGGGGTAAAGAAAAGTGAAGTTATGAAATTTGCAGGAAAATGGATGGATCTGGAAAGGATTATATTAAGTGAGGTAACCCAGGCCCAGAAAGCCAAGCGCCACATGTTCTCCCTCATATGTGGATCCTAGCTACAGATGACTGGGCTTCTGTGTGAGAAGGAAAATACTTACTAGCAGAGGCCAGTAAGTTAAAAAGGAGATATAAAGGGAAAAGAAAGGAAGGGAGGAGGGTACTTAATAGGTTGGTATTGTATATATGTAAGTACAATGATTGTGATGGAGAGGTAATATGATGGAGAATGGAATTTCAAAGAGGAAAGTGGGGGGGGCAAGGGAGGGTATTACCATGGGATATTTTTTTATAATCATGGAAAATGTTAATAAAATATTTTTAAAAAAAAGAATGGTCCTGACAAAGAAAAATGTTAACTTCAGCCAAGTTTCTAGTGACACAAATAGACAAGCTTGAACATAAAGCAATTACATAAAAATATATTGTAGAGTTAATGCCGGTCTTTGAATTTACTACATAATAAGTTTATTTTATTTTTGAATGTTTTATTTTACTTATTTACCTATTTGACAGATAAAGAGGGAAAGAGAGAATGGGTACGCCAAGCCACTGCAAACAAACTCCAGACACATGCGCCCCTTTGTGCATCTGGCTAACGTGGGGCCTGTGGAATCAATCATGGGTCCTTTGGCTTTGCAGGCAAATGCCTTAACTGCTAAGCCCTCCATCCAGCCCAAGTCTATTTTATGTTGGGGAACAGGAAGGAGTAACAGGTTTAGTATTAAACTTGGGGCATACCTAAATAGGCTGGTCATACACACTGTATCTGAAATAATAGAAAAGGACAGGTTATATATAATAAGTTCATGACATTTAAGCTGGACTTGTGTCATTGCAGGCCACTAAATAGATTACACACTGAGTGTACATAGTTCAGAAAAGATGTTTTTGCTGGAAGGCAAATTAGACAAATACCAGCACACAGGGACATGATGTGAGGCAGTGAATGAGAATAAGTTTTATGCAAATAAGAGGGCAGGACAAGAAAAAGGTATCTAAGTATCTATACATGCAACTCAAAATCTCTCGTCCCTCTACAGTCAAGTGGGAAATTTTTTAAAAATTAAACTCTCTATTAAAAAAAGTAAGAGATGGCTTAGCTGTTAAGCGCTTGCCTGTGAAGCCTAAGGACCCCGGTTCGAGGCTCAGTTCCCCAGGTCCCACGTTAGCCAGATGCACAAGGGGGCGCACGCGTCTGGAGTTCGTTTGCAGTGGCTGGAAGCCCTAGCGCGCCCATTCTCTCTCTCTTTCCCTCTATCTGTCTTTCTCTCTGTGTCTGTCACTCTCAAATAAATAAATAAAAAATTTAAAAAAAAAAAAAGTAAGGGTTATTTTTTTGGTCCTGGAACTAACTTACTCTCCATTGGAGAATCTGCTTCTCTTTTTCAGATAGATGCAGATCCTAAGGAAAGAGCCACCCCATCATACCTCAAAAGGGCCCCGGCTGAAACTAAGAAAAATTAGCAAAACAAGCAATGGTGCTCTTTTCCTGATGAACCAGATACCAGCACAAGGGGGAAGGAGACCAACACAGAGAAAAATCAACTCCTACCAAATCAGAGAGCCAGAACCCCAGAGGCCCCCAACATCTCATCACTGAAGCAGACCAAAAATGAACCCAACATGGCTCAGGGAAATTTTGCAGAAGAAGGGGTGGAAAGAATGTCACAGCCACATGTTGGGTCAGGATATGCAGAGACATTTATCATATCAATAACTGTGGGCTAACTCCACAAGACATGACCCATATACCTCAACAAGGAGGGGCCAATGGGGACGGGGTAGGTCATGGATAAGCCTAATAATGGTACCAAACTACCTGTATTTGCTGAATAGAAAACTAATAAAAAAAAAAGTCTGACAATATGAGGTTATTTCACTTTTCTTAATTTTTTCTTGTTTGTACATTCACATTCTAAAATAACAGCCTTAGCTATAAAGTTGAAAATGCAGACGATCAAATAATTTTATTCCTAGAAACGTTTACATTACATATGTATTGCAAACAGAGGACACACACACACACACACACACATACACACACACAGGTATTTCACACTGATAGGTAATTATTAGCTACATGATGCACTACTTTCAAAGACTCTTATCTGTCTTCATTTCCCTGATGTAGTGCATGCAGTTGGAGCACAGTAAATATTTAACAAGTTAATTCATTAATAAAAATCAAGCTTCATGACTCTCACCTCTAACTGTTACAATTCATAGGGCATTTATTAAAGTTTTCATAAACAATTGAAAGAGGAAAACTAATTTGTTCTCAGAGTGGCTGGGGAAAAAAAAAAAAAACAACTACTGAAAAGTTTACTAATTTTATCCTTACTTTTACTTGTTAGTTAAAATCTTTTCAATGCTTATTTTTACATGCCAAAACCAGTCTGTCAAATTTTAATCATTGACACACATTAAATTCAAATGAAACAGCATGGTCTCCTGGGGAGAGAAATTATATTTACCTAAAAATCTGATCCTATCAGTTTAGCACAAAAATAGAAAAGTTTATTTAAAATAACAATGGATTCATGCACATTGAATCTGTACTTAATTTTTGTTTATTTTTGTAGTCAGTGAATACAGTCAAGTTGCTACCGTTGTTAGCCTCCTCCCTGTCCTTCCCCCTCCACAGGGACCCTCCTTGTTGGGGCATATGGGTTGTGCATTGTGGGGCTGGCCTTCAGTTTTGGGTGGGAGGAAATGTCCCTGCATGTCATGAACCGACATGTGGCTTTGACATTCTTTCCGCCCCCTCCCCCTCTTCCACAAATTTCCCTGAGCCATGTTGGGTTCACATTAGGTCTGCTTCTGTGTTAAGATCTTGGGTGCCTCTGTGTCTCTGGATATCTGGTTTGGTAGGGGTTGATTGTTCTCTGTGTCTATCACCATCACCATTGTGCTGGTTCCTGGTTTGCCAAGAAAACAGCATTCTTGCATAATTATTATTAGTTTCAGCTAGGGCCCTTTTGAGGTACAATGGGGTGGTTCTCTCCTTAGGATCTGCATTAGTCTGAAAAAGAGAAGCAGTTTCTCCAACGGAGATTAAAGTTAGCACCAAGTAAATGTGATAACCATTGTTTTTAGAGAGAGTTTAATGGAGAGTGGGCTCATTGTTGGATATGATTCTGACTTGTTTCCCAGCTCCAGCTATGGGTTCCATTCCACTGAGCAGATCAGTTAGCCAAATCAAGAACAGTTGATTTCAACACTATTGCACTTATATGAGCATTACATCAAGTTGTTTGCTGCTAAGTAGGTTAGACCATGAACTTCTTGGACAGATATTGGTCATTTTCCCCAGTGGTTCATGTAGCACCTTCCAGCACTAGATGCATTAACTGTCTGGAGACTGACTCTCTTCCAGCTTCCAGCCATGTCTCTCCGTGATTTGTGCCAACAGTGTATGGTGTCTTCAGCAATAGAGTCTTACCACGAACCTATGGTGGGTCATCAAGTGCTCTGACATAAATCTGTCTTCTTTTGGGAGACATTGTAGGTGTCTCTGATCAAAAGCTCATTATGGATGAGCTGGTACGGGAGTTATAGGTCAGCACTCAAGAATAGAAGGAAGAAAAGGATAAGTTATATAAAGGCGATAAAAAGATGAGGGAAAAGAGGGAGGGAGGGAGGGAGGGAGGGAGAGAAACAGAAGGAGATAATGATCAGTTTTCATCATACCCTCTCCAGGGCCTTGTGAGTCCGGTGTTCCCTCTAAGGACCTGGTGATGGTTCAACCATTTGGTCTTTTTTTTAGGATGTAGAGTTTTATGGTACCATTGCTGCTTGGTTACAGTTTTGTGTCCCCACTCCCTCCGTTACCCTCCCACCCCCACCATCCACCCTAGTGTCCGGTCCTCAAGATGCTCGCTAGGTATGTTGGCAACTTGGGTAGAATCAGGTAAGGAGCTGTAGATGAGTGAGACTATGCAGCAACTATCTTTCTTTGATTGGGTGAGTTCCCTGAGAATGATCTGTTCCAGGTTCGGACATTTTTCTTCAAATTTCAGTGTGTTATTTTTCCTTTTGCTGTGTAGAATTCCATCATGTAGATATGCCACATCTTAGTTCTCCATTCGTCTAATCATGGACATCTGGGTTGATTCCAGCTCTTGGTTATGACAAATTTAGCAGCTATAAGGATGGTTGAGCAAATCTCTCTGAGCTGAGGCATGGATTTTTTAGGGTACATGCCCACTAAGGGATAACTGTCTGTTGGTAACTATATTCAGCTCTTTTAGGAGTCTCCATATTTCTTTCCAAAATGGTTGCACCATCTTGCATTCCCACCAATAATGGATGAGGGTTCCTATTTCCCCACATCCTCACCAGCATTTATTTGCATTTGATTTTTTGATGTTTGCTATCCTTAAGGTGGAATCTCATAGTTGTTTTAATTTGCATTTCCCTGATGATTAGGGATGATGAACATTCACTTAAGTGTTTGTTTGCCATTTGTATTTCTTCCTCTGTGAACTATCTGTACAGTTCTTTGCCCCATTTTGTGAGTGGGTTGTTTGACTTTTTTTTTTTTTTTTTTGGTTTTTCGAGGTAGGGTCTCACTCTGGTCCAGGCTGACCTGGAATTAACTCTGTAGTCTCAGGGTGGCCTCGAACTCATGGCGATCCTCCTACCTCTGCCTCCCGAGTGCTGGGATTAAAGGCATGCGCCACCACGCCTGGCTGACTTTTTATTATTTAGGTTTTTGAGTTCCATATATAAGAGACCCAAGAGCCTCCATTCCAATACTCTTAAAGGTGATAAACTCCTTCAGCAAAGTAGCAGGGTACAAAATCAATGCACAAAAATCAGTAGCATTTCTATATGTAAATGACAAGACAGAGAAAGAAATAAGTGACATTGTTCCATTTTGAACAGCAACAACAACAATAAAAAGAAAATAAAATAACCAAGAAAGTGAAAGATCTATACAATGAAAACATTCAAAAAAGAAGTTGAGGAGGACTTAAGAAAATGGAAAGACCTGCCATGCCCCTGAATAGACAGAATTAACATTGTGAAAATGGCAACCCTTCCAAAGGCAGTCTACAGTTTTAATGCAATTCCCATAAAAATCCCAACATCGTTCTGTACAGAGATAGAAAAATTGATCTCAAAATTCATATGGAAAGGCAGAAGGCCTCAGATATCCAAGCATATCCTCAGCAAAAGAAACACCTCTGGAGACATCACCATACCTGATCTAAAGCTATATTACAAAGCCATAGTAATAAAAACATCATGGTACTGGCATAAAAACAGGAGTATAGACCAATGGAATAGAATTGAGGACCCAAGACTTTGGGTCAAGCAGCTACAGCTACTTGATATTTGACAAAGGTGTTTATAATATAGGCTGGATAAAAAGACAGCATCTTCAATAGATGGTGCTGGACAAACTGGATAACCATATGCAAGAAACTAAAACTTGATCCACACATCTCTCCATGCACAGCAATCAAGTCCAAATGGATCAAAGACCTCAATATAACCCCAGAAACTCAGCTACTACTAAAATAAAGGATAGGAGGAACATTCCATAATTTAGGAATGGGAAAAGACTTCCTGTACAAAACCCCACCCAGTAGCATAGTATCTTAATCAATCACTCAACCAATGGGATTTTATGAAGCTAAAAGTTTCTTCACAGACAAACAAACAATAAGCAGAGCCAATAGATTACCCACAGAATGAAAGAAAATATTTGCTGAATATCCAACTGACAGAGGCCTAATTTCTAGAATCTACAAAGAATCTGTACTTTTATTTGAAGTATGCAGCTTCATAGTATAGGGAATTTGAGAGCCACTTCACGGACAAAAGCAAATCCAGTGTTCACATGAAGACTGCACAGGCACAGCCTTAGTGATGCACTTATTTGATGAAAACAAGTAGGCAACTAAATTGTAGAGTGAACCATCTGTTTCATAGGAGATCAACAGGTTCAAACTTCATTCCATATTATTCATTGACAATTTTATACATGTATATGAGAGAGCCTAATCTTGGGCATTAGTCTGCCTGAGATGATACTGGGGCTGTCTTTGTTCCTCCAAATGAAGGACTGGTCACTGAGCTCATGGAACAATTTACAGGAACAGAGCCTGTCACAGCTCGGAACAAGGCCAGCGCCATCGCAACAACTTTGTGAAGCCTTTAAGAATGTGCAACAACATGTTCCCCTAGAAAGGGGTGCCCTTTTCCTCTGGGCGAGTGACATTTTCTCCAGAGCAGTTAGCATTACTGATCTGATGTAGGAGGACTGGAGCAGATGCATGGACTACTGCCCACCCTTCCACTAGCTAGAACCCTGCTCAGGGCATATCAATCTACCATAAAATTTAATAATCCCAGCTTCTGTTTCAGAGTACATGCTATTAGCTTTGCCACCAGAGTAACTCTTTCCATGAAGGCCAGCTTTCCAGAGTCTAAACCTTTTTCAAATCATTTTCCTCGGTATTTGTTCATCTGGAGGTGAAGCCATTGTCATAGTTACCAGCAATCACTTCCAGCTGCACCTGACTTGGGTGTCTGAACATCTGAACCTGTTCACATCATGTGCCTAGGCCTGCGAAGTTTCCTGAATCTCTTTGTCAAGGATGTTCTCCAGAATGAAGTTGACTTCCAGCTGCAACAACCATAAATAAACCTGAAAGCCTTGTGCCACTGACTATTCCATTCATAATTGTTTTTTCCAACTAGTAACCTTTATTTCCCAAAGCAAATGGGTAGCTGCCAAAAACATGGGTTCCTGTCTACCAGGTAGGCTGGAGTTTTCACCTAAGGGCAATTACATCAGAAGACTACTTGGTAATAGATGAAAAGTTCACAAGGCAGAAACACAACAAGGACAATGGTTATGAGTTTCATTCGCAATGAATCTCTCTTCTTCCACAAGCCCTCCAATCTCCTTCTGATCATAGCCTTTTCTCCTGCCCAGGGATTGCTGGTAACTAAGGGTCAGTTCCATTAACATGATATCCAAGTCTGGCTGAGTTCTTTTTTAAAAGAACAGTTAGTAGACATAAAGTGTCATTTTCTTCCATAATTTAGAGTGGGTCTATGTGCCTTTCTCTGGGCAAGGCCAATCCAAGGACAATGCAACCCCAGAGCAGCTCCATGGACCATCATTCCAGCTTCCTGATTCTGCAGCTATGCCCTGGTACATCATTGTCAAAAATGATGCAGCTCCTTCTCAAAAGGTCATACATTTAGAGATCCTTATCATCAGGAAAAAATGTTGTGTTTCCATTTACTAAAAAAAAAAAAAAAAGAATGTTGAAATCCAAGGATGCTTTTTTGCCTGGTTCCAACATCCTTTCTTTTCTTCATAAAGCCCTGAAATTATGTTGCCCTCCAGATGCTAGCCCCAGAAGCCAAGAATGATCATTAGTAATTTCAAAAAAACAGCCCAGATTGCTGCAGATCCAGCAAGACAAAATGTACTTGTATACAACACTGCATTCTTAACTTTGATAGTGATCATGTTTAAAGATGTGTATAGTAGTAATTTTCTACCACTTTTAAGATTCTTACATACTCCTCATTAACATATGCCCAATAATACTTCCATTGATGAAAATATCAAAGAGGCTTCTACAACTTACACTCTAACTCACATTTTAGTTGCTGAAACACTTTTATCCCAAACCAAAAACAACAATTAGTATGTCTTCCTACTTACTCCCACACTCCATCTCTGCTTACATCATTGAACATCTGTCCTAACGCTTTGAACTGGCCTATGCTAACTTAGGCCAAAAAATGCTGGCAGAGCAGAGAACACAACCTTTGTTGTTTTATACTCAAATAGAATGCTGTACTATATAAGTGTACAGCATGTGAGTTTGGGGAAAAGATTGGCAGCCATAACATGAGATGTATATAACCATCCAAATCTACAGTAACCTTGAAGCTAGAAAGGGGCCATGAGGTGAGAGGAACTAGTGCTTAAGGGAAGAAGATAATAAAGATGTAAGTAAAGGAGGTGGAAACATTTAAGTAGGGTCACAGAAGTGGCACCTCAGGGTTGTAACAAGAAAATACCTGTGCCAAGGGTAGGTACCTCCCAGTGAGTTGTTGGTCAGTGAGGGCCCCAAAACAATACAAGGTATCCTTAACATCTCTTGGTTGTCCACCAGAGATAGAGTCTAAGACCCCATTGCTGAAGACACCACATACTTTGGATGCAGAACACTGAGAAATCAAGCTGGAAGTGAGCCTGAAGCTTCCTTCCAGCTCTCTGTCATAGTGATAGAAAGTGTTATGCTGACTGCTGGGGAAATATAATAGACAGCCTCAGTTTGCAGAGGTTAACTTCCAAACCAGGCACAGTTATGGAGGCAGGAACCTATACTGAAGCTGGCCGGCTTACACAGGTCTAAGCAGAAAGAGAAAAAGGCAGCACCAAAAAGCAAGCAAGCGCACTTTAAGAACTCCAGGCAAAGATCAAGCACTTTGTCTATCTTTAGACTGAAATTCCAAATCCATCCCCACACCTTAGAGCCTGACCTTAGGATCTGCCCAGTGACACCAAGTTACAAGCTTGAACAAAATTCCTGAATTGATTGGGGTGGGGGGGGGGAGCACTTATTCAAACAACCACAAGGAGAAAAGTCATCAACAGCCTTAACCAGTAGTAGATACTATAAGCTACATAACTGGACAGCCAGGCAAGATGTGCACAATGGTTCATGAGTGGCATTACTGCCATGGGGTAAACCATTTTCTGACTGGATTTGAGGCTCATTCCTCAGAAGTAATTCATGTCTCATATTGAAAACTTTGTCAAAATCTTATGGCTGAGGAGGCCCTAGGCCCTGAGGGAAAGCTACTACTGTTGTTTGGCAAAATGCGTATGTAGTGTCTCTCAAATTGCTCTCCAAGTATTTATGTTTATGTCCATAGACTAGTGTTGCACTGGTGACAAAAGCTTCTTTTGGACATGGTGATGTCTACTAGGGAGACTTAAAACCTACCAAAGTGCTGAGAACAAGTAACTATGGAGTTCTCAGCACTAAATTACACACCTCTTGTCCCCCAGGGCTCAGGGAACAGTGCAGACGTGGGGACAGAAAGAATCTAAGAGCCAGAGCTTAGGTGCACTGACGTTTGGACATGAAGTGACTATTCCATTCATGATCTTACAGTGACAGCATTACCTACACAAACTCTGCACAATACTGGGCCCATCAACATTTTACCAAGGATGTTGGAAGAAAACAGCAGCAACAAAAACACATCAAAATAGAATTGAGACTAGTTGGAAAACTAAAGTTATTCAGTGGAGTGGGGGACAAAAGAAGGTGATAAGAGATTATGATCAAAATATGTTATTACATGCATAAAATTATCAATAAAGATGAAAAAAGTAATGGACAGACATTACAGATTGTATCATGTTTAAATGTGAACCCTTGACACAATCACCAGAGCCACATGAAAGGTCTTTGTTTCAAACAGTGTCTTAGGGGATACAAAATACGACGATTCAGGGTGGACATTGGTCAGGTGTCTGCAACTTTCCCACCACACTGACCTTTGTCTAATAACTACTAATAACTGACACTTTGTAAATAAAATATAAGCTTAAGTTTAAGCAAATTTCAGGGGCTATAATGACCTCATTTATTGTAACAAGCTACTCAAGCCAAACAATTTTTGAGCTGGTCATTTTTAAGAAACTATTTGTCAAGTAATGGGCTTGTTAAATACCAAATGTCAAGAACAGATTTCTAATGTAACTACCAGGCATTCACTGAGGCAAAAGCAAACATTTGAACCTAGTGGAATGCTAATCTAATAAATTTCCTTATGCTAGCAAACATTAAATTCAGATGCAAAGCAGGACATATTTTTTAAAATAGCACTTTTATATAAATATATTTGTGCTAGAAAATGCTAAAATTTACATGAATTGCATTTTTCAAATAATAAGTTATGCATTTTCTCACATATATCAAAACTTTTATCAAATTTATATATTTTGGAATATCAGATTTAGAGATATCTAACAGGTGTTTGAATTGGACTTCCTTAAAGATGGTTAAAGATGACAATGAAAACAGGAAAGGTCATCATTAAAGCAAAGGTTTTAGAAACAGGCAGATATGAACTGAAATTCCAAGTCTTACACTTATACATAAAACTTTAACTTTTCTATGTATAAAATAAAATAACTTCTCTAAGCTACCAATTTCTTCATATGCAAAATGGAAGTAAAAAAAGAAAACAAACACTTGTTGGGTTTTTTAAGGACTAAGTTACATGTACTGTAAATCCTTGAATTGAGAATATGGCCATTGCTCTTGCTTGTGGAGCTTCTGTTATATCTGCCCTGCTCTGCATATATGTTCTCAAAGAACTTACTGGAAGACATTATGCATTCTTGTTACAGTTTAGGCTACTTAAATCCTAAGAATATCATTTATTTATTTACTCTCCTTCTTTGACATTTTGCCCATTTCCTTTATCAGGGTATGTCTCATTCATCTTTTGCCATTATCCTAAAATAGTCCTCTCTTGGAAATTTTTTCTACATGGCTCTTCCTACCACTAAAAAGCATGGTTTGGAACAAGATAAAAGATGTGATTCCATTAATTTACTAAATTTCTTCCTTCAGGAAAAGTAATGTCTGCAAAGATCTTTTATGATTTCTAAAACACCCACAGCTCCATTGTAACAGGGCAGCTTTGAACTCCAGTTAAGCCTGCTCTTCAACTGTTCTAGAAGGTAGACTTTTCTCTAGAAGACTGTTCTTGTTTCATTTCATTTGGTGAAAACACACTGCCAAAAGCCTAAAATATAATGGAAATGCAGTATGAAATCCTAAGTTTCTATTTTGTATGTGTGTGTTTCTTTCTTCCTCTCTTTTTTTTTTCTTTCTTTCTTTTTTTCTGGCCTGCACTTGTTTTTCATTATACCTCCTGCCATTGCATGCCCAGTTCATAGAAGTCCTTAGAAAAGAAGTCAGAATTCTTCCTTGTGTACTGTAAGTTGTTCTTTTTCTGCATATTTATCCTTGGGAAATAATATTTTGCTATCCACTCTCTTGAACTTAAAAAATATCATACTAAGCTGGAGTACACATTTCTGACCTTTGGAAGGAAAAATTCCTTAGACATCTTGGCAAATGGGAACAAGCATGAGGATGAGATAAAGAAAAGTGCTTCCTTGGGCCCAGTGCAAACCATCTTGAGAGCAATGCTGGCTGGGCAGAATAGGGCTGGTGGCAGACAAGCTCAGGGCTGCCAACAAACAGGATCCTGAGAAACGGAGCTCTCTCCATGGCCTGCAGGGCTCCTCATCTCTACTCTTCAGCATGATTCATAGCCCCGCTCCTCCCCATCTTCCAAAAAAAGAAAAATTGACAATGGAACACCAGTGAGTGAAAATGACTGAAATCTACTAGAAGTTATAGACAGAAAGTAGCAAGATGCTGGTTGTAAGCCAATTATTGCTCTTTCTGACTGGCTCAGAAAGACACAAGACTCTAAAGCCTCTTGCTGCTATGGAATCCTACTTCCTTTCAATTTTCATTATATTTTTCCTCAGAAGACATATGTTTTCTAATGCTTTCAAGTGTATTGCATTTGCAATTGTTATTTTTTAAATCCAGAGACACATAGGAACACAAAGTTTAAATCTTTGGTCTAGTGAACTACCAACCTACTTCCAAAGGTGAAGGTAGCCTTCACATTTGATGGAATAACCTTTCCAGAATTGAAACTCCTGATCATGCAGCTGCAAGCATGAAGAGCGCCCCAGTTATCTAAAATGGCAGATGTCTGCACGCTTAACACCATGCGTTTCATAAATCATTGCTTCTGAGATATTCTCAGAAGGGCCTTCATTTTTATTTCTTCCTCAGTATTTAATGCTAACCACTAAAAGAAAGAAAGTGGCAAAATGATAAATTTAAGTAGAGAGTGTTTCAAAGAAAATTATTTTTTGTAAGAATTAAACTTTGACTTTCAAGAACAAGGGTGTGGACTTCACATCCTCAATCCACTGCATTAAGTGGGGTTAATCCATTTCTGTTACCAGGCCCAAGGGCACCAAGCCGCTTTTGGCACATGTTAGTTACTGGATGGAAAGACTTTATTAAACATAGAAGTCTCCCTAATTGCAAAGGATTACAAGGGGGAGGAAGAATAAAGAGAAAAACCTATACCAGAACTCTTTAATGTGTATGACTGCACCTTGAGGTTCAAGCAGTTGAGAGAAGAACAGGGGTTGAGATTGCATTTGTTTAGAACATATCATGGCATGCTTCTTCTGAAGAACTTAAAATAAAAGTTCGTTTCTGTAAGATTTATCTGCACACAGTTTGTTTTGTTTTCCTTTTAGACTCTTTCCTTTTATGTTTATTTTAAAGATTTTATTTATTTCTTACACAGAGAGACACAGTTAGTGAGAATGGGCACTGCAGGGCCCCTAGCCACTTAAAACGTACTCCAGATACATGAACCACCATGTGCATCTGGCTTATGTGAGACCCAGAGAATCAAACCTGGGTCCTTAGGCTTTGCAGGTAAGTGCCTTAACTGCTAAGCCATCTCTCCAGCCTTCCTTTTATCTTTATAGTAAAAAGCAGCTGACAACAGTTGGATTAATTCTAGGCACATAAATTGTAATCTTTGGTGAGAGTGCTTTCATAACCAAATCTAAGCAAGTTGTCTTTTTTTTAGTGAGTGTCTTTATTTCTACCTGCCAATTACTAATTTAGTCTTTCTCTCAGTCATTGCTTTGCCAGTTTATTTGTCTTAGTTTCATAAATTACTTTGTTCATGATAAAGTTAAAAAAAGCAACTAAACTAAAAAAAAAATTGATCTGGATAGATGGCTTAGAATTAAGGCACTTGTCCAAGACAGAATTTGGCCTTGATATCCAAGACCTCGCAGTGCCTAGCAATACCCACACAAGACCCTCAGAATAAGGGGAAAAGATGATGACATCAAATTAAAAGGGAGGAGAGAGGGAGGGGATATGACAGAGAGCAGAGCCATAGGAGAAAGCAGGGGAGGGGAAGGGAGTGAAATACCATGGTTTATTGTCTGTAAATATAGAAATTGTCAATAAATACATTCTCTAAGTTCAATATTACAACACTTGAATATCTGGTCCTTGATTATTTCACTTAGCATAAAAAATGCACATTATTCTATGCTATTCCATATCTCATCCATGTTGCCGCAAATGACAAGATTTCATTCTTTTCAAAAGTATGTTGCACAGTGTATGTGGTATGTGTGACTGTGGTATATACATGCATATGCACATGTGTGTGCAGATTTGCATGCCTCAAGTGCACACATATAGAGGCCAGAGAAGGATGCCAAGTGGCCGATTGCACTTCCATTTTATTTCCTGGCCACAGGCTTTCTTACTAAACCTAGAGTTTAACATTTTTTTCTGCCTACCTTGCTAATTAGCTGAGCTCCAGTGATCAAGTGTTTATTTTGTTTCACAATTTAAGTCATTTACTAAGCTTCTAATCTGCTTTGAGTTGATTTGTGTAACAAGTAAGTGATAGGAATCTAATTTTATTCTCCTGTAAGTGAATATTCAATTTTCCTAGATTGTTAGAGAAGACTGTCCTATATTTAATGCCTATTCTTAAGAGTTTGTAATAAACAGGCATATGTGTTCACATATCTGCATATAAATATGACCCCCCCCACACACACACACATAGAGATACGCAAAATTGACTAGATGCATGGGTTTACTTCCAGGATCCACATCGTGTGTCATTGGTGTCTATGTCTGTCTTATTCCAATACAATGCTTTATGTTTCCATTATTTGTACTGTTTTTTAATATTTATATAAAATAATGAGTCATGTTGTGATATGCTCATACATGAATATAACATATCTGCCTCCTATTTTCCTTCCTTGTTCTCATCTGCCACAGCACCTGCTCCTGAGCCCCTTGTTTTTCTCCTGTAGTACGAATTTCATGTTGTCTCTTCCTTGTTCTCCTAGATTCCAGTGCATATGGGAACAAAATCATGTGATATTTGTCTTTTTGAGTTTGGTTTGCCTTATTTAATATGATAATTTCAAGAGCCACATATTTTCTTTAGAATACTACAGTTTCATCATGAATTATGTCTGAATGCTAATGCTCTGTTGTGTGTATGTATTATAACACTTTCTTTATACATTCACCTATTGCCAGGCATCTACGCAGATTCCATAACTTGGCTATTGTGACTAGTTCCATGGTAAATATAGATACGTAGGTATGGCTCTCTGTGTTCACTTTAACTCATTTGTGAATATATCCAGGAATGGTATAGCTGTGCCATATAATGATTCTATTTTTGTTCTTTTGTGGAAATTTTACTTCCATTTTTTTTATTAGATATGTAGTTTACTATATGCACATATCACATATTCCCATCAAGTTATACTCTTACATTCCCTCTCCCCAGTTCTCTATTCCCCTGAGGGCCCTCCTCAGTGAGGTGGTTGGGATTCAGTGTGGGATTATGAAGTCCTCTTTCTCATTTCCATACTGGCTAGATGAATCTGCATTGCCACCAACAATGTTTAAGAGTTCCTTTTTTTTCACATCTTCACTAGCATTTATTGCATTTTTTGTATTATTCATAGTCATTCTTATTGGATGGAGAGGAAATCAGAATGCAGCTTTAGTTTACCTTCCCATGATTAATAAACATATTAAACATTTTTCCATAAACATATTGGACATTGGCAATTTATATTCAAGTAAGCAATCTCATTCACAATACTATCAAAAAAGTTACCACATCTGGGAGTAAACCTCACCAAGGAGATGAAAGAGCTTTATAGTGTTAACAAAAACATCACTTAGGAAAGACATTGAAGAAGGCACTAGGACATAGAAAAACCACCCATGCTCACAGAACAAAACCTTAATGTCGGAAGATCACCACATTACCAAAAGTGACCTAAGGTTCACAATCCTCATCAAAATGGTAGTACGATTTTTGGCAAAACTAGAAAAACAATGCTGAAACTCATAGATAAGTACAAAAGACCATGGATAGAGAAGAATTTTTTAGAAAGAAAGGGTCCCAGGAATTAGCCTATTATAGAAACAGGGAGAAGAAACAAGTTACAAAGATACAAGGAAAGAATAATGAGGATGCAAGAGGAGGGTAACGAGGATACAGGAGGAGAAAATAAGGATATTGGGGGACGGAGTAATAAGATACTAGGGGAGAATAATGAGCATATGGGGGGAGTAACAAGATACAGCAACAGAATAATGAGGCTATGTGAGGGGAGAGTAACAAGACAGATATAGGAAAAAAGAGCAGGATCTTCCCTGCCGTTAGCACATTTGGCCAGAAAGGCCAGGATGTCCTGGAGTGCACACAAGACACTGATGTCAAGAGACATTGAGATTTCAATTACTGGAAAACAGATCATTTATGCCTGGTTATCTTCACCAACATGGTTCTATATTCAACATGAGGCTAGGAAAATCCAGTCCTCATAAGATCAATGATGATTTATTCAAAGAGAAGTAATATGCTGAGAAGTTCACCTAGCCAGATGTAATGGTATTACAGAGTTTCATAAATGTGGTATGTGGGCTGGAGAAATGGCTCAGCGGTTAATGCACTTGTTTGCAAAGTCTAATGGCCTGGGTTTGATTCCCCAGTACCCACATAAATCCAGATGCAAAAAAAATGATGCACACTTTGGAATTCATTCTGGTTCACCCATTCTTTCTCTCTACCTCTCTTTTCTTACAAATATATAAACACAAATTTTAAATAAACAAATGTGACATGCACATAGGAAGAAAACTTCTGTTGGTATACCAAGTATTTCCTCCATCCATGGAGAGACTGTAGAAAGAATTTTGCTAAGTTGAAAACTTCAACTTTCTGTATTTGCCAAATCTTCTAGTCTGGGAAAGCTTACTTCACGCTAAGGCATGTTCAAGTCATGATCCAGACAATAAAATCTCATTGCACAAATATTTGTTCCATTTGCACAAAAAGTTACTAATTCTTGGCATAAATGATTGTTTAATAGGACAAATTGCTTCTAGGGTTTAAGAAGCCATGGCCTAGTTTATGTCTAAAATACAAAGAATTTTAGAGTGTGTCACTAAACCAGGTATGATGGCACATACTTGTAATCCTAGTATTTGGAAGGTTGAAACAAGAGGATTGGCATGATTTCAAAACTACCCAGTGAGTGCCAGGCCAGCCAGATACTAATAATCAAGGAGGAGCACTGTGTAGACATAGAGGTGAACTGCGGGGCCTGCGGAGTTGAGCTGAGCCTCAGATTTGAGTCAAGTTGCAGAGGCATGGTGCAGGACTGTGCAGGGTGCAGAGGAGCAGGACTGTGGGAGCTTCAGAGGTGAGACTCAGGACTCTTACAGCTGCAGAGGCATGGAGCAGGACTGTGGAGGCAAAGTGCAGAACGGGGTTAGAATGGATGAATGGTAGACAGAGCAATGGCAATTCAAGTTGGCTGTATCAGCAGAGAGGACCAACCTCGCCTGAGGCCCTGTGAATAGTCAGAGTTCTCTGCCTGACAGTCCCTGAAAACATAAAGCAGTTAGTTAGTGGGGCAGCGTTAGTGTCCTCTCTGTGGGATCTGGGTAAGAGCTTTGGGCCCTTCCTCAGTCTTGTATGTTAGTACGTTCTCAGGCCTGGTTTCTCTGACATGGCTTTAATATGTTCTCACATGTTGCCTGCCTACTTTGATAATTTCATAGGGTGCAGCCCTTTTTTTATTTTTAGCAATGAGTTATGTATCAGTCTGTCGTATGGGAGGTGCTGAACAGGTGACGATGTCTACATGCACAATGAGGTGCAGAGTCATCCTGCTTTTGCATTTGTACTCAAAATGGCACCAAACTCTAAAATGGTGTCCCTCAAGGAAAGACACAGCCTTTTAAAAATGTGCTATTTTGTGGGCGTGGTGGGGCATGCCTTTAATCCCAGCACTCAGGAGGCAGAGGTAGGAGGATCGCTGTGAGTTCGAGGCCAGAATGAGACTACATAGTGAATTCCAGATCAGCCCGGGCTAGAGTGAGACCCTACCTTGAAAAACAAAACAAAACAAAAATGCTATCTTACACAATATAGTGTACATTCCCAGCAACAACCTGATCCCAACACCCACATTAAATGAAACAGCTTACTCCTAATGGTTGTAATACTAAGGAGCATTACCTCATTCGTTTCAACTTGTTTTATTTTATCCTCCCACCTCTAAGGAGCAGACAGCATTATAGAGGATGAACGTGGATTTACAGAGGTGAAGCGCTTTCCTCACATGCAGTTAGGAGGCCAGAGCAGTTTTCAACTCCAGTCTACCTAACTCCAGACACGAGCTTTTCACTCTACCCCTCCCCTTTCACTCCGGCTGGACTGATTTTTTTTTTCTCTTTGTCAAAGTAGCAGGTTGAATTGGTCTTCCATGATCTGCTTATCTTTATTGATTAATAGTTTTTTCTCAGTTCCTTTGATGTGGATTCTAATTCCAAATATCTGTGGAACCCACAGATGGTCATACAGAAAGACTAGCCTCTCTGTTTCCTTCCTCCCTTGGCTTTATATCACTATTCTAAAGGTCAAAATCTTAGAAAATTTTCGAATATAAAATAGTAACTGCTGTACTAGAAAGAATGGTTAATTCTGGGGAAACTGATCACTGTGCCTTTGAAGAAAGCCCTGTTACCCGAGACCCTCCAGATGAAGTCCCACGTTCTTGCAGAATCAGCCAGCACTCTGAAAACTGAGAAAGCAGACTGGCCATGGGACCGGGTCATCTCTTGGCCTCTGACACTGCCCTTAACCCTCGGAACCTTGAGGCCCAAGTTCTACTAGATGAAAATAGAAGGGTGCTTATCAGTTCAGATGCCTTCCAATCCTGAGCGCACCAGACTGCATTCCCTAGCTGTTGCCTTGTACACTCCTCCTTGGCTAGATGGTTAATAGCTCACATTGTCATGGTTTGTTAGGCCTCCCACAGGAAAATGTCTTCAACATGAGTCACAAAAACAACTCCAAATGGGGAATGTCAGTAGTAGGGGTGGGCCTAAAAGAAAAATTGACAAAATTATTCTTCATTGGATTTTAGAACTCAGCACCTGAGAAAGCAGTGTTTTTACCAATCCTTGAAGAACTCATTTTACTGTTAGCAAACTAAAACACACAGTGGAGAAAATTACTGCAAACCAGCCACAAAGCAATGTAGGTCTCCTGGGGTTTTTAATGAAAATAGGAAATCTCACTAGTTCTTCCCACCTTACTTTTGCCACCTTCTCTAAGTGTCAGATAACATCAGGAATCATCACCTGGGAGCTGGAGAAATCCTTAGCAGTTAAGGCACTTGACTGTGAAGCCTAAGGACACAGGTTCAATGCCTCAGGACCCATGTAAGCCAGATACACAAAGCTGCACGTGTATCTGGAGTTAATTTCCAGTGGCTGGAAGCCCTGGTGTGCCCATTCTCTCCCTATATCTGCCTCTCTCTCTCTCTCTCTCTCTCTTTCATAAATAAAATATTGTTTTTAAAAAGAAGCATCACCTGGGAGCTGGAGAGAAGGCTTAGCAGTTAAGCCTCTTGTCTGTGAAGCCTAAGGACCCAGGTGCAATTCCCTAGTACCCACGTAAGCCAGATGCACAAAGTGGCATATATATCTTGAGTTTGTTTGTAATGCTCCTGGTACACCCTTATCCTTTCTCTCTCTGCCCCCTTGTCTCTTTGCCTCTCTCTTTCCCTCTCTCAAATAAAAATAAATAAAAGAATCATCAGTCAATTTTTTTGTAGTGTTAATGCCGAACAGACCAATCAAAAAGTGAGCTTTAGACCATGGGAACTGCCAATGAGTTCTATTTCAATATTAAAAATCAAAACTGGGCTGGAGAGATAGCTTAGTGGTTAAGGCATTTGCCTGCAAAGCCAAAGGACCCTGTTCGACTCTCCAGAACCCATGTAAGCCAGATGCACAAAAGGGTGCACACATCTGGAGTTTGTTTTCAGTACCTGGAGGCTCTGGCATGCCCATTACCTCTCTCTCTCTCTCTTTCTCTTTCTCTCTCAAATAAATAAATAAATTAAATATATTTTAAAACAACAAAACTTACATAAGTACATAGTAAAAATTATCATTTCCCTCTCTTTCCTCTGCTCACAATGAAAGTTTTGTGGACATAAATCTACTTATTTTCAGGTCATTAAACTTGTCATACAGCTCAGTCTGTATGTGAACCCAGCTCAACCTAGAGGAACATGTTTTATTTGATTTTTAGTTATGTGGCACAGTTAGAAATGGTTTTTGTCTTTTATCATGTTGCTCAGAGAATACTGAGACATATTCATTCTCCTGCTGTTGGGAATCTTGCTGCAAAAATCCCAAATGTATCCCCCTCCCAAATTATTACCCTTCTTTCCCTAGACAAAAGTGAATACAAAAACCAGGAAAAAATATAAAACCCAGGTCAGTGAGAAGAAATTAGTACAAATTTTATAGTCAGAATTAAGGGCTAGAAGGCAGGCAAGATGGCTTAGCACTTGCCTACAAAGCCTGGGGACCCATTTTCAATCCCCCTGTACCCATGTAAACCAGATGCACAAGGTGGCCCATGCCTCTGGAGTTCTCTCTCTCTCTCAAATAAATAAATATATATATATTTTTTTTCCTAAGGAAGGTCTGGGAAAGAAAACTTTAGAAGCAGACAGGAGGCAGTGCTAGAAACTAGGGAGATGGTGGACCTGTTGATGTCTTGCTGTGTAGTGACTAGTGGGGAAGCCCTGTGGTGTTTCTAAAGAGAAACAGTGGTTTGGCAGCTCAGGCCATGCTGGAGGCTGAGGATCTGCAGCTCTGCTGATTCTGCTCTGGGCAGAAGAACTTTGCAGAATAATTTCTTCACAATTCTTATCCCTGATCTGCTCCCTAATTCACTTCCCATTCATGATGAACTGTTCAATAAAGAGGTTTCATTGAGGTCTGGGGAGATCTCCCAGTGGTTAAGGCACTTGAGTGCAAAGCCTAAGAGACTTGAGTTTGATTTCCCAGTACCTATGTAGTGCCAGAGGTACAAGGCAATGCACGCATCTGGAGTTCATTTGCAGTAGCTAGAAACCCTAGCACACCCATTCGCTATATGCCTATTCTCTCTATTTTTCTCTCAAATAAATAAAATATTTTTTAAAAAGATGTTCCATTCAGATGAGATTTTCTCCCCTTTTGGCATACTCAACAGAAATAGTTTTGTATTGAAATATACTTGTCACAGTACACTGCATCAAAGAAAGGGGAATGGTCACTCCTTTTACCATCGCTCCTCAGTTTTTTCTCATAAGTAATTATTCATAAACTAATGGACACTTGCAAATTAGGAAGTTGCTAAAAAATAACTCACTGAACATCTAACCATATTAAATTCCTATTGTCACTTGTCTTGCCCATTTCAATATTCTTGCTTATGTAAGTAAAGAAGAATGAGATTCATATTTCCTGATAAATACTGAATTTGAAGAATGACTATTGTAGAAATTCCATTCATCACATACTTCATTATAGTATTGATTCAGTTACATACTTTTGGAATGAAACCCAAAAACATGCTTGTCATGGATTTATATGAGACCATCCATAAATGATGACATGCAGTTTTAACCCATTTGGATAAGTGATCTATTGTTTTGTTTGTAGTTGGTATAATTTGGAAAAATTTTTTTTGATAAAAGCCTCCCAAAGTTTTAGAAACAATCTGAAATTATCTCAGTTCCTCATGCAACACCTAAGTTGCTATTAATAGCTTTACTTAAAGACACTGCTTGTACTCAGAACTATTATGGAAAATAAAGTAATTTATAGCACTCTTAGTCATTATATAGTTTGATTTAAAAGTAATTCTGGAGTTTGAAGAGAAAACAAAAAAAAAAAATAACAAATGCCTATCCCCTATAGGCTTACATACAGTAAGTAATTCTATACCTGGGACTTCCAGTTCAAAGCATCCCATAGATAATGATTCTTCTTCTAGCAACTATCATTAGCCTATTTGTCTAGAGGCCCAAATACTATACTTATAAGGAAAATAAGAGTGTCTCAGTAATCAAAAGGAAATAAATGGATTACAAATCAGCTGCCTTAAATTTTATGTCCACAGAATTTTAAGCAGGGAATTATGAAATAACAAAAATACGCATGAACTCAGTCAAAAGATATATTTTTTTCAAGGATTAAATAACCCCATCCTCAAAAATCTTAAGTTCCTTCAATTGTACTGATATTCCCATTAGTATGTGAGTTGGGTTCTTAACAGTTCACTCTTCTAAAAAATATAACAAGCTGACTCTAAAATTTATGTGGAAATACAATGGCAAAAATATGTCTAAAATAGCAGTCATACAAAGGTGGCTTGCAAAAATATTGGGAAAAAAAGCAACCTGAGAAAAGCATTGAGAGAGCCAAAAGAATTAAACATGTCTAAGGATAAGGAGAATTAGAAAGTGATTTCAATTTTTTAACCTTTCTAACTAGAAAACAATTCTGTAATGAGCAAGTAGTAGGTCTGCTTGGGAATTACCAGGGAAGTTAGGATTCAATTAGGGACCAGGTAACACCTAAGTAACCACAAAAGGTGTTTCAAAAGCAGCATTAGAAATCGTTATGATATGCAGATTAGTTTCACTGAACCCTAATACCGACAAAAAATCACATCTAACAGAGTCTCAGCAATTGAGAGAATGTCAGGAGCCTGCGTCAAATGGTGATGCTTCTGTCACAGGACTTCCACGGCTAGCCTTCTCCCGGGCACCATAATCAAAGGACCTGCATCCTCTTGCGCACTGACACATGAGATTGTAGAAAAGGCCTTCACCTGGGAGTGTCATCTCCTTGGGTTTCCTGTTATTTAAGAGCTTAATTGGTACGATAAACACAACCAAGCATAAGAAGAAGGAATTCCTTAAGGCTGGAATTAAAGAGCATGGAGTTCTCATATGCAACATTAATATTTGGTAGTTGTAGATAGATTGAGGGAGAAATACAGAGCAAGGTAGTTCTTTTCCATAGTCAGCTAGGGGAGGACCCAAAGAGGAAATCAAAGGAGATGCTTCAGTTCGTGCTTCAGCAGAACCGGAAATCAGTGTCTGATCCAGTCTCATCCAATCAGCTCTCTCGGCCCCCTACTCAGGTGTGCTGACCGATTCCTGAGCCAGGCCCCTGAGTCCAGACCAATCAGCTCTCTCTTCTCTCTTGAGTCTGAGAGTAAAGCCCACCACAATAATATTATAAACAGGGGTATGGAGGGCAACTTTCTCTACTGCTTCTTCTTTTTGGCAATTCATCTCTCCTGAACCTCAGGGTCCCAATGCTGGTAAGACCATATCTCCCCCAAGAATGTTGGAAAGAATTTTTTTTTTCTCTACTCTCATTACTGCTTAGGTTTTTTCAAGTTTTGGCCTTTTAAAATTTCCCTGAAAAACCCCTTTCCCGTTTCGCCTCATGCCCATGCATTCATGCTCATCTTCCGCCTGGGCTCTCAGGCCGGTGGGTGTATCCAGCCCACTCCCTTGATTGTGAGCTTCCTGGAATAAGCATAATGTTTTAAAATCTATCCTTTCAGTCTGTTTATTTCAATTCTTTGTTTGTGAGATACAGATAAAACCCAGGGTTTGGAGCTCAAGAACTTTTTTGGAACCCCCAAAACACCATTACAAGATTTCACACTTGGAAAAAATAGAGTGATTTACAGCTCTCTGGCATTGCCAGCCAGAATAAACATGCAAAAAAATTGTTTTCCTTCATGTCTTTCAGAGAAAATAGGAAGACAGGTGCACTTTGTGTCTTTTCAGGTTGTTCTGATGAGTGGTCTGTGCATTGCTTCAGCAATTCCAGAAATGTATCTTCTCCCATCCTACATCTGCAAAGAGGAATAAACAATTATAGCAACCTTAACCAGCCATTCTGCAAAACCTTACAATTACAGCTGCACACAAGGCAGTGGGGAAATCTTCCCAGGTCAGAATGATAAAGTCTGATCTACACTACTCCTCCCATAGCAGTTACAAAATATGACCTTGGATAAATGTTAGTGTTTAATCATGTAACAGAAATAATAATTCTATAATCATGGAAACTATAGAATTACATTGTTTTTCTACATGTATTTTTTTTGTATTTGTACTGGATTTATTTTTTTATTTTAATTTATTAATTTTCTTTTCAGCAAATACAGGCAGTTTGGTACCATTGTTTAGGCTCATCCATGATCTACCCCTCCCATTGGACCCTCCTTGTTGATGTAAATGGGTCGCGCATTGTGGAGTTAGCCCAGTTATTGGTATGATAAATGTCTCTGCATATCATGACCCAACATGTGACTCTGACATTCTTTCCGTAAATCATGACAATCACTTAAAATAGCTGTGGAAAAAGTTGTAATTACAGTGCCAATCCTACATAAGCACACATAATGAAACATGACTTCTCAGAGTGATCTCACATGCACATATGTGGATGTATGTAATTTATATACGTATTTATATATGTATATAAATCACAACAGCAAATATAAAGCCATTGGTTCCAAAATTGAATGCTTTTATTCATAGTCATCTCAGTGGTTTTCAAAAAGTTTTTTTTTCATAAATGAAAATGTATGTCTGTTTTGTTTGCTGGCTTTATCTATCTCTAATTGGCATTCTATTAACAGTTGTAACTTATGCTTAGGTTATTTATCCAAAGCAGGAAGAACAATGAACCCTTCTAGTTAATGAAAATTTGAGACCCCTCAGGGTAAGGCTTTTCTTATTAATTGAATTTAATTTTCTAGTTAATAAGAAAATAAAACATGAACTCTTGTTTCATATATATTGGTCTCTTCATAAACATAATGAAATCAGTATTCACTGAAGACTTTACCTCAACGCTGCCATTTTAAATTCATGTTTGCACTTCCTAGGAAAGTAAGTGTAACATAGTACATACACAGATGACCACGTAGTTGCAAATTCTTCTAAAATGTTGCTATCAATATAGACCTAAGACAAAATAAAGTGAAAGTCTGTTGTTTACATTTGACAAGTTTTTAATTGCTTAGTTTGCTTCCATTTCCTACTATGTTTTTAACGGTGACATTCTTGACAAGCCCTAACACTATGACTTTTCATTAGAGAACCTTCTCAGATCCAATCACAAAAGACATTATCTAACTTTCATTCCTTACCTACAGCAAGCAAGGTACTTAACAGAAAAGTCTACTTCCAAATTCATTGACTTCACAAAGTATTTTCTATTCCTTGGTCACTTCTGTCTCCTCCTCAACTTTATCCTTTCCTAAAACACTGGGACTCTGCCAGTAAAAGTAGTGTTGGTGTGAAGCAATGATGGCATTAGAAGAAATAAGAAGAGCTAATTCTGATCATCAGACACATGGTCAGAGTCAGGAACATGGATTCAAGTCACTCTGAAGTGCTTGGTCTACTAAGGAAGAGATGACATATAATTCTGTGACCACAGGCTGCAAGAAAGTCAGGAGTCAATGTTTCCCAACTATATCACTGGGAGTATAAGATTGGAGGGATATAGCAAGGTGGGTAACATCTTCCGTAGGTTTCAAATGTCATCTTGTAGCAATCTTGACTTAATCAGTGGTGGAGGCTGGAGGCCTGTTAAGCTTATTGATGCATTATAAGAAGTTTTCCCAACAGTCATAAGAACATTAGGCCAAATACTATAGTTAAGAGTCTAAAATGGCCCAAGATTATTTTTAATTCTTGACTTACAGCATTCTGTCTCCCCATGATCACAATGTCTTAGTTAGTCAGCCTAAGTCTCCAGGATCTTTAATATAAATGGCCAACCCACAGTAGCCAAAATAGTCCTATTTACTGAGAACAATAAGTAAGGGAACCGTAAACTTAGGAAGTTCATGGTTTTTTTTTAAATATTTTGTTTTTATTTATTTATTTATTTGAAAGAGAAAGAGGGAAAAAGAGTAAGGGCACACCAGGGCCTCCAGCCACTGCAAACGAACTCCAGATGTGTGCGTCCCCTTGTGCACCTGGCTAACGTGGGTCCTGGGGAATCGAACCTGTGTCCTTTGGCTTTGCAGGTGAACAACGCCTTAACCACTAAGCCATCCTTCCAGCCCAGGAAGTACCTGTTTTAACCCTCCATCTAGACTCACTAATAAAACATCCAAGTGGACCAGGTAGAACATGCCTAGCCAAACTTCTTTCTTATCGTTCCTGCACCTATTTTAACTCACCACTAACAAGTTGCAACAAAACAACAGCCACCACTTCTTTTTCATAAATCTTGAGAGTACCAGGGCCTTGGGAGACTATCCAAAGTTTGTTTCCCTCTGCCCAACGTAAGGGTGATTCCTGAGTTTAACAGAACCAGAAGCAGGCTGTCTTTTTTATTTGCCGAGCTTCTTTTGTCTTCCCTAGCGCTCATAATGTACCTGCCCTATGAGATATGCCTGTGTGCAGTGTTGGTGCCTTTCCCTTTCGGTTTTCTGTGCTTCTGAGGTCCTTATAGATATGGAGTTTATTGAGAAGCCTCATCTTCCAGAGAGCTGGAAGTCAAGCATTTGTGAACTGACTCACTTTTTCAGAGTTTATAAATAGCCATCATTTTCATACCTGGCAGTCATGCTTGAACATGGGATTCTTTCATTGTTCTTAATGTCTTTCCATAGTTGACCCTATGTTTCAAGACCCAGGGTTCATTCACAGTTATAAGTTCAGTTAAAGAAACATTTTGTAAATTTTTTGTTTATTGACAACTTCATAATTGTAGACAATAAAGCATGATAATTCCCTCCCCTCCCTCACTTCTCCTTTCACAAATCTGCTCTACATCATATTCCCTCCCTCCCTCAATCAGTCTTTCTTTTATTTTTATGTCATCATCTTTTCCTTCTATTATGATGGTCTTGTGTAGGTAGTACCAGGCACTGTGAAGTTATTGATATCCAGGTCATTTTGTGTCTAGAGGAGCATGTTGTAAGAAGTCCTACCGTTCCTTTGGCTATTACATTCTTTCTGCTACCTCTTTCACAATGGATACTGAGACTTGGAAGGTGTAATAGTAATATTTCAGTGCTGAGCACTCCTCTGTCACCTCTCAGCATCAAAGTGTCTTCTGAGTCATCCACAAGGTCACCACCATCTGAAAAGAGAAGCTTCACTAACCAAAAGTGAGAGTGGCATTATTTGGGTATGAACATTAAGAGAAATGTTTACCAGGCAGTTTGGTGAGCATAGTGTATACGTTTATCCAGAAATTAGCAGATGTTACACCCCTAGGGCTCATGGCTACCCCTGTTGTAGGTTTTCAATATCAAGCTTATTTTTCCCTCCCATGAAGAGGGCCTCCAATCCCATTAGAGAGCAGTTTGTTTCCCCCATAAAAGACATGACACTATTGTACCCATTGGCTCATTTGTCTTGGCTGGCCAAATTTAAGCCTTGCAGTGTCCACTGTTGAGTATGTCTACTGGTTTCTTCTCTCTCTCCCCCATTTTACTGCATGCAGCATAGCGTTTTTCAGCTTTCTGTCAGCTGGTCTACATGGAGGAGGTTTTCAGCTTATCTCCACCAGTATTTTTTAGTGATCTTACAGCCCAAGTATGTGGAGTCTTCAGCAATAGGGTCTTACCATATATTCCTGATGGGAAACCAAGAGCCTTAGCCATGGAGTGTAATGTTTTAGGATCATCAGTGACCTCCCTGGTCAACAACTCACTGGAAGATATCCCATCCCTGGCATTGGAAATTTTTTAGTAACAATCTATGGCTTCTGGGTATTCCATTGTTCAAAAAAGTAGGTTTCCACATGAGTTATTTATATACTCTTATATTTTAATTAGCCCTCCCACCACCTTTCCTTTACTCAGTCTCTTCCTCTGACCTCACTTAGACCTTTTCATCCCCATTAATCTGTTCTTCTACTTACATGTGTACATACCATCCTATTAAGTCCCCCTCCCTTTCTATTCCCTTATTATTTCCTTTCTAGCTTACTTGCCTCTGCTACTGAGTTTTTAAGTCCAATCATTTGTAGCTAGGATCCACATATGAAAGAGAACATGTGACATTTGGCTTTTTGGGACACTACCTACACAAGACCATCATAATAGGAGGAAAGGATGATAACATCAAAATAAAAGAGAGATTGATTGAGAGGGGGAAGGGGTATAATGAAGAGTGGAGTTGCAAAGAGGAAAATGGGAGAAAGAAGGGAATTACCATGTGGTATTGTCTATAATTATTGAAGTCATCAATAAAAATTTTAATTTTTAAAAAAGAATTGAATAAGAATTGTCCCTGCTGTAAGGAAATAGAGTAGGAAATGTACTGTCCAATAAACCTTATATCTGCATGTTGAGCTAGATAGAGAAATATATTTCAAAAGCAACCTGTTTTACAGAATGAAAAGTAGTTCAGTAGGAAAGTATTGAACCATATAACCTGTCACCCATCTTCATTACAGGCCACGGCCCATATTTTAGTGCATACCACTTCCCTGGAGTCCTGATTCCTCTCTAGGGCCTGGAGTTAGATGCCTCAATCCTAAAAACTGCCCTTGGCACAGTTGCCTAGAGGTGACGTGGTGACAATAATTCAAATTTGCATAGGTGTGTTCTGAAGTTGGTCCATGCTTCGCAGAGAAAGAAACTGGTCATTGTTGACCAGAAATTTGTTGACACATTGAAAATGTGAACTACTTTTCATTCTGTAAAACAGGTTGCTTTTGAAATATATTTCTCTATCTAGCTCAACATGCAGATATAAGGTTTATTGGACAGTACATTTCAGCTAATGGGAAAGAGATGAGTATTTGTGTCCCAATAAATAAATAAAACTCTGATCTAGATACTGGATATGACTAAGTTTTTTAATGAAAGGGTTTTATTAAGTGGTGTCTTTGGGATAGATACTTGGGAAAGGCAGCAGGAAGAAGCAAAAATTAACCTTGGCTGTACTACAGAGAACTCTAGAATTCAAATTGACTATGAAATTTGTCTTAAATTAAACTGAGAGATTTTTTTTTAAGTTTTTCAAGGTAGGCTCTTAATATAGCCCAGGCTGACCTGGACCTCACTACATAGTTCGAGGGTGGCCTTGAATTCAAAGTGATCCTCCTACTTCTGCCTCCCAAGTGCTGGTATTAAAGGTATGCACCACCATGCCTGACTGAGAGTTAGATTTTAAATTCTATCACTGGACATGGATCACCTGGGAAAGATCAAACTCTTAGGAAAGATGGCAATCTATTAAGAAAACATGACCTGAAAGGCTGACACAGCTGAGTGATCCCTGATAACAGGATGCCATCAAGTCCCATATTAAGTAAAGGAGGATCTGGCCTGGATAATGAAATCCACCACAATTGACAGCCCAGAAATTTGGAGCTTATCACTCTTCGCACATTGATTAGGCCATGATATTATGGGATCACTGATAATTGTAGCCATGGTATTTGAATGGGAGAAAGACATTATTAAAATTTCTGTATCCACAATCTTGTTGATTCTTTCATGAAGTCTCTGGAGCTTAAAACAACAATCTGGCATTGCAAAACATATTGGAATGCATCTTCTGGTGTACTTGGTGAATTCTAAAGGAAGGCTGTGTGAATGAATACATGGAATTAAGCAAATATTTCTAATGGGCCCCCACTAGAATAAGCACACCACCATTCATCACAATGACCATAAAAATAGCAGACACTGAAATCTAAACTATGAAATGTTACTAATCTTAGTCAAAATATACACTTAGTCAAAAATACTTCTCCTAAGCCAAATAAAGCTTATACTGTGTCAGCGCCTGATTTACTTCATCAGCTTTCGAGGACCATGGTGACACCGTTCAGCTGTCAACATGACAGATGAAAAGGACAAGGTCTTCTCAGCTGCGTAGCTATGTTCACAACCCAGTTATGAAGAGACAAAGAACATGATCATAGAAAACATTAATCACATTATTTATGTAAGCGCCTACTTAACCTTATAGCTTGAAACACTCAACTGAAGCCATTACAGTCATTTTGAATCAGAGGTCAGTTGGGCTGCTGAGAATGTACGTGAAGGAATCGCCCCAGCTCAATGTGGAAAGGAAGGGATGTCACTGAGCTGAGAACTGGTACGAAATTTACTGACATGTCATGTATTGAATGCTTTGGAAATTCAGCCTCCTTTTCTTTTTTTTTTTTTTTTTTTTTCAGGCTAGTAAAAGAGTTGTTTATTTGCAATTGTATACCTGTCCATGTAGTCATAGGTACAATCTAGACACAAGTGCACACATCCAAATGAACATGTGTGGACACACTTTAATCATGCTAATTACACATAGTTTTTAAAAATCTAAATCTTGGAAAAAGTTAATGAAAAACAGCAATGAAAGGAGTCCAACATTTCTTTGTTGAATGAATGAATGAATATATCAATGACCATTTTTTCAATTTTGTTTGTGCTTTTAATAAATTTAAGCACATATTACCTGTTTTTTTCTTTTTTTTAATTTAATTTATTAGTTTTCTTTTCAGTGAATACAGGCAGTTTGGTACCATTATTTAGGCTCATCTGTGATCTACCCCCTCCCATTAGACCCTCCTTGTTAATGAAAATGGGTCATGCATTGTGGAGTTAGCCCCCAGTTATTAGTATGATAAATGTCTCTGCACGTCATGACCTAACATATAACTCTGACATTCTTTCTGCCCCCTCTTCCGCAAGATTTCCCTGAGCCATGTTGGGTTCATTTTTGGTCTGCTTCAGTGCTGAGGTGTTGGGGGCCTCTGAGGCTCTGGCTCTCTGATTTGGTAGGAGTTGATTTTTCTCTGCGTTGATCTCCTTCCCCTTTGTGCTGGTATCCGGTTCACAGGAAAACATCACCCTTGCTTATTTCGCCAGTTGTCCTTAGTTTCAGTTGGGCCCTTTTTGAAGTATGTTGGGGCAGCTCTCTTCTTAGGATCTGCATCTATCTGGAAAAGAGAAGCAGATTCTCCAACGGAGAGTAAGTTAGCACCCAGAAAATTGAGATAACACTTACTTTTTTGATAGACAGTTTGATAGGTGTAGGCCCTCTTATACCCCGTGATTGATGGTAGCTTGATATTGTAGAGTGGGCTTGTGTTTGGGTATGGTTCTGACTTGTTTCCCAGCTCCAGCTAAGGGTCTAGTACCACTGAGTGGATCAGTTAGCCAAATCAAGAGCAATTGATTCCTCACCATGGCTGTGTACCACTATTGCACTTGTGTGGGCATCACATCCGGTTATTTGTTGCTAATTAGGTTAAACAGTGTGTTGCTTGGACAGATCTTGGTCATTTCCCCCAGTAGCCTATGTAGCACCTTCTGGCACTAGACATGCTGACTGTCTGGGGACTGACTCTCTCCTGGCTTCCAGCCATGTCATTCCATTTTATACGTCAGCTGCGTATGGAGTCTTCAGCAATAGGGTCTTACCACTGGCCTTTGGTGGGTCATCAAGTACTCTGACAGAAGTCTGTCATTGTTTGGGGAAACCTTGTAGGTTTCTCTGATCAAAAGCTCATTGTGGATGGTAGGCCCAAGCTGGAAGTGGGGGTTACAGGTCAGTGTCCACTAAGAAATTGAGGAAAAAGATAACTAATATACAAGAGTTAGAGAGGGGAGAGGGGGGAGAGGGAGGGAGGGAAGATGTAGGAGATTTAGGTCAGTCTTGATCCTACCCTCTCCAGTGTCTTGTGGTTCAGGTGTTTCCTGTAAGGGTCTAGTGAAGGTTCAGCCATTTGGTCTGTCTTTTAGGAAGTAGAATTTTATGGTACCATTGCCGTTTGGGTCCGGCACATTTCACCATGCACAACACTCAAATCCAAATGGATCAAAGACCTCAACATAAGACCAGAATCTCGAAAACTACTGGAATAAAATTTAGGAAGTACTTTCCATGATATAGGAATGGAAAAAGACTTCCTGAATAAAACCCCAGTGGCTCAAGTTCTTAAACAGTCACTCAACCATTGGGATCATATGAAGCTGAAGAGTTTCTTTACAGACAAGCATATAATAAGCAAAGCCAATAGAATACCCACAGAATGGGAGAAAATATTTGCAGGTTATCCAACTGATAGAGGCCTTATCTCTAGAATTTACAAAGATCTCAAAAGTCTAAACAATAAGAAGACAAATACCCCACTCACAAAATGGGGCACAGAGTTAAACAAGCAATTCACAGAGGAAGAGATACAAATGGCAAACACACACCTAAGAAAATGTTCATCATCCCTAATCATCAGAGAAATGAAAATTAAAACAACTGAGATTCCACCTTACCCCAATAAGGATAGCCAACATCAAAAGGTCAAATGAAAATAAATGCTGGCGAGGATGTGGAGAAGCAGGGACACTCATTCACTGTTGGTGGGAATGCAGGATGGTACAACCACTTTGGAAAGCAATATGGAGACTCCTGAAAAAGCTGACTATAGAAATACCAACAGACCCAGTTATACCATTACTGGGCATGTACCCTAAAACCTTCAAACCAAAAGCCAGAGAGATTTGCTCAACCATGTTTGTAGCGGCTCAATTCGTAATAGCTAAAAGCTGGAACCAACCCAGATGTCCATCATTAGAAGAATGGATAACAAAGATGTGGTATATCTACACAATGGAATTCTATACAGCAGTAAGAAAAAATGACATAAAGAAATTTGAGGAAAAATGGTTGAACCTGGAACAGATCATTCTCAGCGAACTTACCCAATCACAGAAAAAAAATCGACACATAGTCTCACTCATCTGCAATACCTAACCTGAATCTGCCCAAGATGCCTTACATACCCAGCAAGCACCCCATGGACTAGACAATAAGATGGATGGGAGGGCAGGGAGGGAATCAAAGGGTGGAAAACAGTAATCCAGCCTCCTTTTCTTTACCTGTGAAAGGGTGGTGGGAAGTAGAATGGTAGGGAGCTTCTTAACTACTCACTGAGTCTCACAACTGAGATCTAACTAGAAAAAAATAGATTGGTTTTCAAACAGTAAACTCTAGGATTTGTATCCTGTAGCTCACTTAGACAATTAGCAGCTGGTATAACAGAAAGGATACCCTGGAGAATAAAATCAATACAGAATATTTATTTCATTCATATATATACATACATACACACACACACACACACGTGTCTTATTTTAGGCTATATAAACCAAAGAATCTCATACCCTGTCTTCTTCAAGTTGGAAAATTAGGTGTATCAGTCATATAATTCACATCAGAATCCCAAATCCCCAGGACCTAGATTGAAAATATCTGAGAATAGGGAGACAAAAGTGTCCCAGTTCTAGGGGAGACTCAATTGCACTACTTTGCCTTTCTGTTTCAGCTTAAAGCAATGAGTTAGATACTCACTAGATTAGTAAAGACAGATATTCTTTACTTAGTCTGTGACTCAGACTAATCAGATTAATCTGGTTTCCAGACATACTCAGAAATCATACCTACCAGCTACGTAGGCATCCTACAGTCCAGTTAAAATTATACACATAAAATTAACCATTGTGTGAGGCTGTGTCTCAGAGCACTTATGAAATTAGTAGGCCTGGACTCCCAGTTCCCCTGTGGCTGGTATGGGTCAGCTGGGACCCTGCACACTTGTGGTGTGAGTAGGTTTGGGCTCCCAGTTCCCCAGCCCCCAATTCCCACACAGCTAGTTTCAGGCAGCTGGGACCCTGTGCATGTGCAGCATGAGTAGGCCAGGTCTTGGGTTCTGTTCCCAGTGGCTCTTCTGGAGTAGCTTGGGAACCTGCTTTCACATGCAGGGAGAGTAGGCCACTGATTTCTATTCCCTAGTGCTACAGGTAGGGATCCCAACACAAGATGTGCTGTGGCAAGCTCACAAGTAGAGCTCTGACTGAAGTCATCTCAACACCAAACTTGTGACCCATGAAAGCCCATAGCCACAGGGATTGAGATTCAAACCCTCACATGGGATCCTTGCTATCCCTGCTCTACCTTCCACCAGTTGCCACAACCAAGCCCACTACCAAGGACCAGAAAACAAGTACTAGAGAGTCAACAGGACCATGCCTGGTCATTGAGTTGGCCAGGCCTTCAGAGCCCCACCCAAAATTCCCAGGAGAGTGAATACACACGAAAGACCCACTCAAGCTCAAGAGCACCCAGTAAAAGCCTGTAACTTCCTATTCCTACCATGAAGAAATCTGAACAAGGCAATCAATGAACATTGCACAAGAGAAACTAGTTGCCATAGTGCTGGCAAAACAAGACAAGGACCTCAGGATGGGCAAACCCCAACACAAAACAAAGAACACAAGACAAGTCAAAGCATCCCCACCTAGATCACCCAGCCCCATAATTGAAGCCCCCATTGAAAACATAGAAGAAACGTCAGCCTTATAACCCAAACACAAAGCCATAGCAAGAATAGTCAACAAACTTAATGAGGTCATGAATAAAAGGATGGAAGAATTAGCTGAGAACTGAAATACACAACTCACAAAAGATTTAAAAGCATGGTTGGATGAAGACAATCAATAAGAAAAATTCAGGAATAAACTCAAGGCATGGCTGAAGGAAACAAACAAATCATCAAAAGAACTCAATACATGTTTCAAAAAAAATGAAAACAATCAAAATGAACTTGATAGAAGGATTGAAAAGAAGGGAAAAAAAAAACAAATAAATGATCTCAGTAGGCAGTGGAACAAACTCTATGAAGATAAAATCAAATGCAGGAATGAACTCCAACAACTAGCAAATCTAATCAAGAAATAAAGTTGGAATTCCACAAATAGATAAAGATGCTTTAAAAATGTAATAGACAACAAAAATGAAATAACTCTTATGAAGCTCCCAAGAAAGCCTCACCAACAGAGTAGACCATATGGAGCATAAACTCTCAGAACTCGAGGATAAGACAGAGGCAGTACTACAGCCAACCAAAAACAATGATAAATTCAAAAAAAATCATGTACATGGAATGTAAGGGAAATTTGAGACACCTTAGAAAGACCCAATATTTGGATAATTGGCATGCAAGAAGGGGAATAATACAGACCAAAGGCATAGAAAATATCTTCAAAATATTTTTTCAAGGATAATTTTCTTAGCCTCACAAAAGAGAGCCCCCAATCAAAGTACAAGAGATACTCAGAGCACCAAATACCCAGGGCCAGAGAGGAAACTCATCACATCACATTATAGTTAAAACTCTCTACACTGAACACAAAGAAAGGGTTCAAAAAGCTATAAGAGAAAAACAACTTCTTACATACAAATGTAAAACCATCAGAATTACCTCTGATTTGTCAATGGAAACTGTAAAATCCATAACAGATTGGAAGGGATCATTTGAAATCCTAAGACTATGGCTGCTAACCCGAAATACTATACTCAGAAAAACTGTCCCTTGAAATCAATGGTGAAAGAAAAACTTGCCATGACAAAAGCCAGGTATGCTATTATATGAACACTAAACCAATCCTATAGAGAACATTACATAGAATAACCCAAACTAAAGAGATGAACAATCACACCCAAGAGTGTACAAGAGAGACAAATAACAACCATGAGTAGAACATACATGAATAAAGTCTAGGAAAACACCAAACTCCACAAAGCCTCCAATTTGACCAGGATTAACTTGCACATCACACTTACAACTCTAAACATCAATAGCATCAATACCCCAATCAAAAGACAGGGGATTAAAAGCTGCTTCAGAAAAATGGACCCATCCATTTGCTGTTTACAGGAAACTCAGCTTACCAATAACGAGAGACACATCCTTCAAGATGTTTACACTCACACATAGCAACTTGTGAACACAGTTGCATAAGTTACACTATTTATGTTAAGGGAAAATAGAAATTATACTCTTTATTTTATCTTCTATGAAATCACACTCTCCACAAGACTTATATATCAAAGACTTAGCAAAAGAAACACCTCTGGGGGTATCACCATACCTGATCTCAAGCTATATTACAAAGCCATAGTTTAAAAATATAGCATGGTCTGACATTTAAAAAAAAAAAAAAAAAACAGAAATATAGACCAATGGAGTAGAATTGAAGACCTGGACTTTAGGTCAAGTAACTATAGCTACTTGATCTTTGACAAAGGTGCCAAGAATGCAGACTGGAGAAAAGCCAGAATCTTCAACAAATGATCTGGACAAATTCAATAATTGTGTATAGAAAAATGTAACTAGACCCCTCCTCTCACTATACACAAAAATCAAGTCCAAATGCATTAAAGACCTCAATATAAGATTTGAGACTCTTCTCCCGTTGGAAGAAAAACTAGAAGGAACTCTCCACAATATAGGAGTGGGGAAAGACTTCCTGAACAAAACCCCCATAGCCCAAGAAATTAAACACTCACTCAACCAATGGGATCACATGAAACAAAAAGCTTTTCCACAGACAAACATACCATCAGCAGAGCCAATAGGTTACCCACTGAATGAGAGAAAAATTTTTGCCAGCAGTACCACTGACAGTTGTCTAATATCTACAATCTACAAAGAACTCAAAAAAAATAACAATAAAAAAACCAAAGCCGGGCGTGGTGGCGCACGCCTTTAATCCCAGCACTCGGGAGGCAGAGGTAGGTGGATTGCCGTGAGTTCGAGGCCACCCTGAAACTCCATAGTGAATTCCAGGTCAGCCTGGGCCAGAAGTGAGACCCTACTTCAAAAAACAAAAACAAAAACAAACAAACAAAAAAAAAAAAATCAAACAACCCACTCAAAAAATGGGGCAGAAAATTGAATAGGGAGTTCTCAGAGAAAGAATTACAAGTGGCTAACACACACTTAAGACAATGTTCAACACCCCTAACCATCAGGGAAATGCAAATTGACCAAACTATGAGATTCTACCTTACTCCAATAAGGATGGCAACCATTGAAAAATCAAAACAAGTGTTGGTGAGAATGTGGAGAAAGAGGAACCTTAGATCACTGTTGGTGGCATTGTAAGCTTATATAAATAGTAAGGAAATCAATATGGAGATTCCTGAAAAGGATGAATATTGAGCTGACAGAAGACCCACTTATTCCCTTACTGGGCATTTAACCCTAAAGGCTCCACACTTCACAAGGGAGATATTTGCTCAACCATGTTTCTAGTTTCTCAATTTTTGCAGCATTAAAAAAATAATTTATTTATTTATTTATTTTTTATTTGACAGAGGAAGAGGGAGAGAGAGAATGGGTGCACCAAGGCCTCCAGGCACTGCAAACAAACTCCAGACACATGCGCCCCCTTGTGTATCTGGCTAATGTGGGTCCTGGGGAATTGAACCTGGGTCCTTCGGCTTTGTAGGCAAATGCCTTAACTGCTAGGCCATTCCTCCAGCCCCTAGTTGCTCAATTTTTAAAGCTAAGAACTGGAATCATCCCAGGTTCCCATCCCTGAATGAATGGGTAATGCAGTTGTGGTGCACAGTGAAATTCAACACAGTAGTAAGAAAAATTGCCACAATGAAATTTGTAGAAAAATGGATGGACTTGGAACAGATCATACTCAGCAAACTCACGCAATCACAGAAAGTCAATCACTGAGTGGTCTCACTCATCTGCCGCTCCTAACCTGGATGAGCGCAAGTTGCTGACATACTTGATACTTGAGGCCCAGATAATAGGGATGGAAGGGTGTGAGGTGAGAAGTGAAGTGAGGAGAAGGGAAGAGTGTCAGGTTAAAAAATAAATAAGTAAACACGAAAGTAAATCCAAACTGAACTGGTACCATAGAAAACTTTAACCTTGAAGATAGACTAAAAGACTGATTCCTCAGGGGCGAGCACCTGAAAAGAAGGGTCCTGAAAAGAGATGGATGGTAACAACACACGATGTATCCATACTATGTCCATGATAAATAAGTAAATAAATTGGGTGGGGGAGACTTCATTGGAGCCATGGCTTAGCAGTTAAGAAGCTTGCCTGTGAGGCCTGGAGACACAGTTCTGATTCACCAGTACCCACATAAGCCAGATGCACATAGTAGCAAATGCATCTGGTGTTTGCAGTGGCTGGAAGTCCTGGGGTGCCCCCCCCCCTCTCTCTCTCTCTCTCTCTCTGTGTGTGTGTGTGTGTGTGTGTGTGTGTGTGTGTGTGTGTGTGTGTGCGCGTGTGCGTGTGTGTGTGTTTCTCTCTCACGCTCTCTCTCTCTCAGTACTGGAAACCATGAGCAACTGAAAAAATGTTCACAGAAATATGAAATTTAAATACTTCATGGAGAGAGTTGCATTGGAGGTAATGAGATTAGTCCCAGCTAGACTTAGTTCTTCAAATAACCCCATATGGGACATGGGTGAGTTCATCATTTTAAGTTCTCTACATGGAAGGACAGACTACAAATACTTAACATTTTTGACTTGATCATGCTTCTGCACTAGTTCCCTCATTTTTGCCTGCTCTACTATTTATGTGTCTGATGATCTAGAAATCTTACAGACTGACCCACTGTCATGAAAAGTTGAGAAGCCTCTTGTTGGTGAGAATATTAACCAATAAAGTATGTTTTCCATGTGAGTCTTTGAAGACTTCTCACTTGTCAGTTCTTTCTCCTTAGAGTGCAAGAACTATTTCTTGTCAACTAGGGGGCTAACAGTGCTATGGAAAGCACACACAGATTGGGAGTGTTAGTGAGATAGCCCGCCCTTTTGCTAATATAACATGTAGACGTCACAGCAGGGCTTCTTTTAGACACGGTGTTGTAGCTAGAACTTCCATATCTAGCTTATGTTATACTTGACACGTTTTTCCAAGATGTAAAAGCTCCAAAAAGACACCAGTCAAAGCCTCCCAACTTGGTATTTTCTGGGCTTTGTCCACTAACATGCTTTTGCTAATGATTCTTCTAATGGTTAGTACTTGATGAGTGATTATTAATCAAAATCAGTTGATCATTGAATTTGTTTAAACATAACACAAGAGCACCTTCTTTATTGTCGTTAGTTATTTCACTTTTTAAAATTTATTTATTTGAAAGAGAGAGAGAATTATTTGATAGAGATAGATACAGAAAGAGAAAGAATGGGCACACCAGGGTCTCCAGCCACTGCAAACAAACTCCAGATGCATGCACCACCTTGTGTATCTATCTTACGTGGGTCCTGGGGAATTGAACCTAGGTCCTTTGGCTTTGCAAGCAAGTGCCTTAGCTGCTAAGCCCTTTCTCCAGTGCAGTTACTTCACTTTCTTCTTAAGCACCATTGTTTCTCCAGTCAACACGGGTATCTTCTCACTTTGTGTATCTGGCTTTGTGTGGCTACTGGGGAACATAACCCGGGCCTTCAGGCTTTGCAAGCAACTACCTTTAACTGGTAAGCCATCTCTCATCTCTATACCTCCATTCAAAAGCAGAACCTTCAAGAGAACTTATGTGGAAACTCCAGGAAAAAGAAACGGAGGGGAGATTGCCAAGTGGAGAGTATGCCGACTTGGTTATGATTGGAGGCAACTGGATCTTGATCTCACTAAAATCCTTGGACAACTTGTATACAATGATCCCTGGAAGCTGCATAGAAATTGCTCATCCAAAAGATAGAGAAAAAGCATACACAGCTTCCAACTCCAGTTCCCATGGGTCATAATTCAGTTATTGACATTAAGACCTGTACTTGTGCCAGAGTGCTCTGTAGGTTCCCAATGACATCCCACTCATACCATTACGGATATCTACATTCTCTCCCTCTCTCCCTCCCTCTCTCTCTCTCTCTCTCTCTCTCTCTCTCTCTCTCTCTCTCTCTCTCTCTCTCTCTCTCCTTCCCTCCCTCCCCCCCTCTCTCCCTCTCTCCCTCCCCCTCTCCCCCTCTCCCCCTCTCCTTCCCCCCTCTCTCTCTTTCTCTGGCTCATTGCTGCAATAAAACGTTATTGAAGTTGACCAAAAGATTATTAACCTAAACACAGTAATATCTAATATATTTAGTGATCTCATATAAACCTAGGTGAGCAAGTATATTATTAGTATAAAGTCATTAGAGCTTGATCTAGCCACAGCATGATGAACAATCATTTCAGCTACATGAAGAAAAAGAAGTATATACTATGAATATTTGTATTATACAATTGAATTCTATTAAGTTATTTCAGATAAACCTGTATTTCATGGGTTGGGGAATGGCTTAGAAGTTAAGGCACTTGTCTGCAAAGCCAAAGGACCTAGGTTAGATTCCCCAGGACCTCCATAAGCCAGATTCACAAGGGTGTGCATGCATCTGGAGTTCCTTTGCAGCAGCTGGAGGCCCTGGCACACCAATTCTCCCTCTTTCTCTCCCTCCCCCCCCAAATAAATAAATAAAAATATGAGACATCTATGGTTCTAAAAGTTTGTGCTTTATCCTTGAGCCACTGAGGAGAAAATAAAGAACATTACACTATTGGGACAAACACTCTGACAGTGATGTAGAGGATGAATTAATACAGAGGTGACAGTGTTGGAATGCATGATAGAGTATCTCATATCTCAGGCAGCCACAAAGATAGAGGTAGGAGAAAATATACAAAATATATTGAGATAAAAATCAACAGGCTAGTAGCTGGATAAAAGCCATGGGGGGAAAAAAAGGAAAAAAACTGAGATGACTCAAAGATTTATTACATGAGTTTAAAAAGTCAATTTCAGAGTTTTTCCTCTCTACCATGCCCATTCATTGCCCCTTTATCCCTAGTTGCTCTCCGTTAGATCAGGAACTTACGAGAGTCAATAGAATATCAGAAACTGCACACTTTGTTCATAGTGGCATCTTATTTTGTCTTCAAGAAAATAAATGATAGTTCAGATATTTTTCAGAGCAATTCTTCTCCAAATCCTACTCCCTAGCCAAGTGACCATGCCCTCGCTTAACCTCAACACCCTGCAGATGACTCACTAAAGCACAGAGCACCAAACTCTTCACAGTGCTAGCCTCCAAACAAATTATTAAAATCAGAACTTATATTCTTTAAGTAGATAGTAAAATGACAGCTGGTTTATGTTATAACATCTGCTGCCAAAGAAAATTACAGCTATAATGATTTTATAAATTGTGTATACCATGATATGAGAACTAATATGATTCCAGTCATCTCACAACCTGGAAAATGCTACCTCAGAACTCCAGTTCAGGATCTTCCATGATATATATTCATATATATATATTCATCAATAATGTATTGTATAAGCAATGCATTTATGAACAATGCATAGAGCTATGGGTAGATAGCATTCTGATTCAGAATTTAGAGTTGCTGGCAAGACTTCTGTGGACTGTTTTTTGACTATGATTTGTGGAATTTGTATCTTTGTATATTAAAATACAGAGAGAATGTAAGCAATGGGGGGGGCACACAGCCATTTACGAAAGCCTCTGGTTTTATTAGTAAAACCACATCACTAAACACAGTCTGCAGGCAAGAAGGCATGAAGATTAAGAATGCCCAGTCAATGATTGTTATGCTATTTTAAGCATATTTATCATTGATATAATGCAATAGCACCTGTTTAATAACAGTAGAAAAGAATCTTGATTGTGAAATGGTTTATAGTTCATAGAATCACATCACCAGAAATAATTGCTTTGCTTTTGGAAACTACAACATTTTCACCTGCTTCAACTGTAAGTACTTTTATTAGAAAGATCACTTTCCCTTATTATGGTCATATAGATAACCTAGTATAACTTATTTCTATCAAACCCTGCACTTCAGCATTCAAGAAGTATGTTTATTACATTGTGACCAGTGGCTTTAATTAATTTTTAAAACCATCTGGATGACAGTAGATGAAGAATTTATCTTCAGAGTTACCATGTACATAGGTATGCCTATGTAGGGATAAGTAGATCAGATTCAGTCAGACATATTTAGCAAAGCAGTAAGTAAATTCAGAAAGGCTAGAGGAAAGACAGCTTCTTTCAGTATCTACTTATCTTGGACACAATGAGTAAGCTACAGATGTAGTGTAAAAGAAGGCAGAGCTAAGAGGATGGCCTCTGCCTTCTAGAAGCCTAGACATGTTAAATTCATGATGCTTCTCTCTCCACATAAATTTGCATTCTCCATAATCTTATTTCAGCAGCATGCATTGTTTTGATCCTGAGGCAGCTTTTGTAGTCTGGACACAAACACATCCCTGCTCAGTAGACCTTTGAACTCTCAGCAGGACTGACCTGCTTAGCAGAAAGGCCAGCTCAGGTATTTGTGGGATAATTGTGATTGTTTCATTACTCCAGGCAACCTGCAGCCCCTGTCAAGGATCAGGATGCTAGAAAGTAGGACAAAAGTAAGATTCTGGTTTGCAGAAGTGACTTGGGCTTTCTGATATACTCATTCAAAATGCAAGATCAAATAACAAGCATCACAACAGGAAGACAGCAGAACAATGAGTACAAAGCCCTGGGAAAGACAGGTACTTATTGGAAGATTACCTGTGGCATGGACCCCAAAGTTCATGAGACATTTCTGCATATCCTATGGTAAAGATCCCCATAGCTGGAGGGAGGGAGAAAGGGAGACACACACACACACACACACACACACACACACACACACAGAGAGAGAGAGAGAGAGAGAGAGAGAGAGAAAGAGCAGTTTTCTCATTGGACATCTCTAAGGCCATGAAATTTATGTCACACTACAATACATAGGATACATAGGTACATGGAAATTTTAATTTCTTCATTTTTCTTTAAATAACATTTGTCTCCTGATCCTCACTGATTCCCAGATTAAAAAGAGACAAAATGGGCTGGAGAGATGGCTTAGCGGTTAAGCGCTTGCCTGTGAAGCCTAAGGACCCCGGTTCGAGGCTCGGTGCCCCAGGACCCACAGGATGCACAAGGGGGCGCACGCGTCTGGAGTTCGTTTGCAGAGGCTGGAAGCCCTGGTGCGCCCATTCTCTCTCTCCCTCTATCTGTCTTTCTCTCTGTGTCTGTCGCTGTCAAATAAATAAATAAAATTTTTTTAAAAAAGAGACGAAATATCCAATTTAACTTAATACTTAGTTAAATCCAATGATTTGCACATATTTTCCTGAAAGGACAGTAATTTTGTCAGGAAAACTATCCTACTTACACTTCCTTATGGTGCCAGTCCTCAGGGATTCTCCAGAGCCCGCTCATGCCCAGAATAACCCCAGAGTGAGTGTCTGGCACGACGTATGCAGTGGCAAAGACCCTGGTGTATGTCCTGTACACACACACACACACACACGCACACATGGAAGTTCTTTAAAAGGACTAGAACCAGGAACTGCAAGTATCATAATCTCCTTCATTATGTATGGTCACCAAATTATTCGAACATTCTCCCAATAGTCTCGACTAATTTCACAAGGTCATTGCAATTTTATTCAAAACTGTTAATGTTAGAGGAAAATAAGTTATATTCTGTACCCAAGGAAATAAGAGAAGCATGTGTCTTGAACATATCACTTGGTCTCTACTGTAACTCTTGGTCAATTTGCCTTTACATAATTATTATATAACATATTTAATTTTCATCAAGGGACCATTTTTTGAAAACACCAGATGTAGAATCTATGAGAAATCTGACTCAAAATTACCTTTTACTGTGTAATTTTATGTTTTACTATATTTACACATGTGGTGCCCAGCCTGTAGTTTGAGATCTATTGTTTTATTCAGTGTTGTCTATGTAAAAACCTCACCTGGAGTTCAACCACCACAGAAAACTTTACCACTGGCTAATTTTTCTGTGACTTCAGTCACTAAAGAGCTGAGTTCAAAGCTGGGGTTTTGTGATTATCATTAGATTTGTCCTCTTCTTCTGTTTTCTGGTTTCCTCCATCTGTGCCACATTCTCCCTATGAACCAACTTAAATGCCCTCAAGACGTTCTGGGTCCTGTGCTCCTGAAGATGCTCAAATCCTGCTTCCTGCTGATGGGCTCTCAGCATCCTCCTGGGTCCTGTGCCCCTGGATGTAGAACCCTACCTTCTACTCCAGGCAGCATTGTCCTGGGTCTTGTGCTCTAGGAGGCAATAGACTCCTGCCACCTTCTGAAGGCCTTCCAGCATCCTCCTGGGTCCTATGCTACTGGAGATAATAGAGTCCTGTCTCCTACTGAAGACCTCCCAGTATCTCCCAGGTTCTGGACTCCTGGATAAAATAAAATCTAGGCCTCCCAGAATTCTCAAGTTACATAAATATTAAGGGTGGGATCGTCCATAATTCTCCTCTCTCTTCAAAAGCGACATCAAATCTCCAGCTGTAAAAAAAAAAAAATTGTTTTTCCCTATTATTGGAATCAATGAGTCAAGCCATATGTCTTTAATGGAGATGTTGGCAAGCAAGAAATTGAAGTTATTATTAGATTTGACAGAAGTAAACTGAATAGTTTATTTTCTGTTCTGCAAATACAAATCAATGGTTTAAATGAGACACTGCAGTTTATAATGTGGTAGAAATATTTATATAAACAAAAGCACTAGTTGATGCCAAACGTTTTGAAAAATGAATAGGAATTCCAGGGGAACAGAACCCAGGAAAGGTAAAAAGAGCCACTTCTCCCCAAAGCATATAAATGTATAGATGCTAGGAAGTGGGCTCAGCGCTCAAGAAATCTAGTTCAGTGAGCATCTTCTGGTTGCAAGGAAAAGGCATCTTACTTTAGTTATCCCAAGGAATATTGAGGACTGCAAGGTAGTGTACCATATAAATATGTTGGAATCCAGGAAAATCCAAGCATCTAAAGTGGGATCCACAGCAAAACCATGCTACACAATTACTCTGCCTCCAACATCAAGTCTGTAAATCTGCTCAGCCACATAAGCAATGGTTTCTTTATATTTTTTAATATATTTTTTTAAATTTTTATTTATTTATTTGAGATCAACAGACACAGAGAGAAAGACAGATAGAGGGAGAGAGAGAGAATGGGCGCGCCAGGGCTTCCAGCCTCTGCAAACAAACTCCAGATGCGTGCACCCCCTTGTGCATCTGGCTAACGTGGGACCTGGGGAACCGAGCCTCGAACCGGGGTCCTTAGGCTTCACAGGCAAGCGCTTAACCGCTAAGCCATCTCTCCAGCCCTTAATATTTTAATTATTTGTTTATTTGAGGGAGAAAGAGAGAAAGAGGAGATTGAGAGAATGGGCAAGTGCCAGGGCCTCCAGCCACTACGAATGAATTCCAGACACACGTACTACCTTGTGCATCTGTCTTATGTGAGTCCTGGGGAATTGAACCTTGGTCCTTAGGTTTTGCAGGCAAGTGGGCAAGTGCCTTCACCACTAAGCCATCTCTCCAGTCCCAGAAATGGGTTCTTACAATACATTACAAGTGCACAGTAAAGCATTATTTACCAAATGATGGCTGCTAGTGATATGTCACTACTAAATCCTTTACTTTGCCCTTCTCTTATCCCATCTACAATTTCTTGGCTCTTTTGTTTTCAGATTCATTTATTTTCATGCACATTTCTCCTTGAAAATTCTCTATTCACTTCCAACCATAGTCTACCCTGACTTGTGACTTTAACTAAACATCATGAATTCTCTCTATATGTCCTTTGATATTCCCTCCTTTTCTGATCATATTTCCTAGTTTGATTCATACTATATGTTTGATTAGTCTATAAATCTTTCTATACAGGGACATATCATAGGTCATCTGCTAACCTATAGATTTGAGTTAGGAAGACCAGGGAGTAACATGGTCCTCCTTTACCTGCACTGTGAGCTTTTAGCAAAGAATCTGCACCTGTGAGGAGCTAAGAATGTAGTACCAACACTTTTGTGTCTGATATATAATGCAGTAGTTACTCATTTAATGTGCCCAATTATCTTTGCATAATCCCTTCTTTAAAATTTAAATTTCATTTTTAGCAGTTTAGGAAGATTTCCCTTCTGCCCAACATAGACTTTCAGAGTAAACACATATAGCCTAGTCCAAATATAATTAAAAATTAGGGCTGGAGAGATGGCTTCACGGTTAAGCGCTTGCCTGTGAAGCCTAAGGACCCCTGTTCAAGGCTCGGTTCCCCAGGTCCCACGTTAGCCAGATGTACAAGGGGGCACACGCGTCTGGAGTTCGTTTGCAGAGGCTGGAGGCCCTGGCGCGCCCATTCTCTCTCTCTCCCTCTATCTGTCTTTCTCTCTGTGTCTGTCTCTCTCAAATAAATAAATAATTAAATAATTTAAAAAAAATTAATAAACCAGGATATATACTTCTAATGAGAATAAGTTGCTGTTTTAAACTGCCTTATATACATTCCCAAAACACACAAATGCCTTTCTGGTTCTTGGAGGCTCTTCTTTATTCCCAACCCCTTCCCTGTGAACAGCATAGTCTCTGCTACAATTGATTACTCAGCTTCTAATGCATCCTCTGTACTCAGTCTGTATGCATGGCTTATGTCTTTCAGTTTCAAGTATTTATGGAACAAATATGGTTGCTTCAAAATATTAAAGTGGTTGGAGTTACTTATGTTAAGCAAATATAAATCAAAAGCATATGTGATGATATACCGAATTAAAACTCATTAACCCATACACGTAAAAAATGAGCTATGTTTCTCTTGTTCATTGCACTTCTCTACATACACACACACATAGTATATGCATTATATATTTCTCAAAAGAATCAGCAAATAAATGAATACCACATCTAGTTGTTCACAACTTCTAAACAGTGAAGGGTATAAATATTAAATACCAATGAGGACAATTTTTGGTACCATTTCAGGTATACCTAGCTTTCAAAATGCCACTCAATTTAATATTAAACAAGAAGCATGGGCTGGAGAGATTGCTTAATCATTAAGGCACTTGCCTGTGAAGTCTCATCCCAATTTGATTCCCCAGGGTCCACATAAACCACATGCACAAAGTGACACATGTGTCTGGAGTCCTTTTGCAGTGGCAAGAGGCTTTGGCTTGCCCATTCTCTCTCTATCTGCTTCTTCCCCCCCCACACACACCATCTGTCTCTCAAATAAATAAATAAAAAAGAAGCTGAAATAGGCTGAAATATGGCTCTGCTGATCAAGTGAATTAATAAAAGCAAAACAAAACTTCAGAGTATTTATTCTTATATATTAGCCCAGAAAATCCCTTTCCATAGTTGTATATGGTAGTATATAGTACTATATGTCATGTCATATATTAATTATATCTATCCAAATTTTAGATAGGCACATATACATTTTGTACATATAAATTTCTACCAGCTGAAGCTTAATGTTTATTATTTGGTGTTCTGGTATGGCCACACCCAGATATAGGATTGATATTGGATTTCTGAGTCTTTCCTAGGAGGGAGCATCCTAGAACATAACCATGAAACCCCATCACTCCGGGTCAAGCTCTATCCCACAAGTTTAAAGAGTTCCATTGCTCTGAACTATGTCACACTTCCCTTCATTAGCAAAGAATGATTAGATTTAAGAGCTCATATTCTCTCTTTGAGCAGGAAGAACATAGGGCAGAAACCCCAGAGCATGTTGTGTGACTCATCTTCAACTTTGTTTGAATGATTCAGCAGCACTTGATAAGGACAAAGCCATGGTTTTTCCAGTAATGCCAGGTGCATGTGTCTCTTTGTATAGTACCATGGCTCTAAGCTCAGCTGCTGCCACTTTCCTTGCAGAGCCTGTTGTCTTTAATAGAAATCATGGAAAGGATCTGTTTCACCAAATTGAGTCACTCCCATTGGGCAAAGTTCTAGAAGCTTGTGCCCCAAGGAATAGGCTGGGATTCTTTGTGCTTCTGATGTGGTTAACTGATGCCAGACCATTTGGTAAGGTTTAGAAGAACACATTAGTCTCTCTAAATTAAAAATAAACTTTTCTCCTTCATTCTTTCATAAAGGACAATGTCTTTGCTACATGGAAAAGCATTTAGTTTTCTTTTTAGCTGTGAGCTATAATTTCTTTTCAGGGTAAAAAGCCAATGGTAGAACAGACAATAGGCCAGTCCCAGTCATGTGTCTTAATAGTGTCCTCCTGTTTGAAAAAAAAAAAAAAAAATCTCAGAGAAATACATCTACCAGATCTAACACATTGTTTTTTAATTTGTGTGCCAGGGCCTGGTGGGAAGGCCTGGCACATGGCACACCAGGCCACCAGCCCTGACAGCCTCCCAGCGCTCCATGCTTCCAGAGGAGGAGGGTTTCAAGTGTAAGATAAGATTTCATGGTAAAAAAGTTAGATGGAAACCCAAAACGAGAGAGAATGAGCATTGAAGTAAGCGTTAGGATCTGATTGTCTCAGTTAACCTATAGACGCTGATAATTCATCTCAGCTTTTCAAAGTCTGATTTCTCTGCTGAGAAAATGAGACTTCAGTGTGTGAGATTCAAATCAGGTACTAATGTGACTCGGGGCCCCTCAGCAGCCCTCAGGACTTAACTTGAGAAGGAACGTGGATGCTCCGTTTCCCCTATTCCATGATAACTCACACAAACTCTGTTACAGATGCACATTTTACCTACATAAATGTGTATACTTACACATATATAGTCAGACAGAAGCAGAGAGACTGCATTTAAAATTCAGTTGGAGAGAAGCTCTAAAACATTCAAAACAAAACTCATAACACCGTGTTTAAAACCCTCTCAGTTCTGGTGTTCTTTTGCCCCATGATTACTACAGATCGAAAGACATAATGCTGTTCAATGATTTTCTTAGGCGTTTGTTGGTGTTAATGACAGGCATGGGGCTGGAGAGATGGCTTAGCGGTTAAGCGCTTGCCTGTGAAGCCTAAGGACCCCGGTTTGAGGTTCGGTTCTCCAGGCTCCACATTAGCCAGATGCACAAGGGGGCACACGCGTCTGGAGTTCGTTTGCAGAGGCTGGAAGCCCTGGCGCACCCATTCTCTCTCTCTCCCTTTATCTGTCTTTCTCTCTGTGTCTGTCACTCTCAAATAAATAAATAAATAAATAAATGACAGGCATGCCATGTAACACACATAAATACAAAACACATTATTGCTAGATAGTCTTAATACGCATATAAAGTCATACATGCATATATTCATTTACATTTATACACAAAATCTTGTTCTTGTTTTTGTTTTTGTTTTTTTGAGGTAAGGTCTCACTGTAGCTCAGGCTGACCTAGAGTTTACTCTGTAGTCTACGATGGCCTCGAACTCATGGTGATCCTCCTACCTCTGCCTCCTGAGTGCTGGGATTAAAAGCATGTACCACCATGCCCAGCTATACACAAATTTTTAACCAGTCAGTTTTAACATACTCTACATTGTTTTGCATTGAAATAGTCTTCTGGTAGAAATTTGTAAGCACGACATGAAACATGTCTTAGCGTTTACTCAATCTCCTATAAATAACTATGCCCAGTATGTTAAAGGCTCTGGAAATGCTTTAAGAAAAAAACCTCTACTTTTAAAGTTTTTAGTTACTATGTATCAATTATATGTGATAATGGGTTTCACTGTGACATTTTCATGTATGTATGCAATATATTTCCATCATTTTCACCTCCATCTTCCTGTGTCATCCCCCTTTCACTCCTGCTGATCCCATTCCTCTTCCCAGCAAGTTAACATTCTATTTTCATGGCTACTTTTTGTTATTTTGCATTTTTATTTGTTTTTTGTTCACTTTTATTTATTTATTTGAGGGCAACAGACAGAGAGAGAAAGAGGCAGAGAGAGAGAGAGAGAGAAAGAGAGAGAGAGAGGGAGAAAATGGGTGTACCAGGGCCTCCAGTCACTGCAAACAAACTCCAGACATGTGCGCCCCCTTGTGCACCTGGGCAACATGGGTCCTGGGGAATTGAGCCTTGAACTGGGGACCTTAGGCTTCACAGGCAAGCGCTTTCCAACTAAGCCATCTCTCCAGCCCTATTTTGCATTTTAAAAATTTTGTTTTTGATAACCCGGTGAGTTTGAATATGGACGTTTACAGGTGTAAGCTAGAGAAGTTACTGACAACTTACCAGTGGTGTACAGCTGAAGAAAATGTTTCTCCTTCCCCAGAAACCACTAACTGCCTGCAAATCCTCAGGGAGGGAGGCAGCACCTCCCAAACCCTAATTCTTCCATGACAGAATATTCAGGAGCCCAATTTTCCACAAATCATATGCAAGAAATGATGTCCACCCTGAGTTCTGGAGTGTGATGGCAAAGCAATGCCCAGAAGAAGGAATTATATAACTTTCCTCATATCCCTAACTGGGACTGATGTGTTCTGTCCAGCCACTTTTGTGACATTCCCTAAGCCTCGGAGGCAATAGTATAGATGTCCTATTTAGAGACGAACATTCAACAGTCACTTATCCTCGGTTCTTTGAGGTCATGAGTTTCTCAAGCAGTCATTGCCATCTACAGAAAGAAGTTTCTCTAACTGAAGCCAGCAACACTCATCTGTGGACATAACATGAATATTTAGAAGACAGGACTAGAGGTGGTTTAAGGGGCTTGTAAAGCTTAAGGAGTCAGGTTCAATGGGGACCCACATAAGCTAGGTCTGCAAAGTGGCTCATGCATCTAGAGTTTGCTTGCAGTGACTGCATGCTCGCTCATTCTCTCTCTCAAATAAATTTTAAATAAGATTTAGAAGGCAATTTTTCAAGCACATAATGTCCATTTAGACAAACTACTACCATAGTTCCCTGAATCCCCCACCACCCATGGCCTTTGACCACTCCAGCCGGGGGCTTTTTACCAGGTTGGCAGTACCAGATGTAAATTCCTTACGTGGACGGAGCCTCAAATCAGAAAGTAGTTGGTTCAACCTATTTTACTTGATTTAATCTATAGCTTTCCAAACTTATGCATTGTGTTATTAGTTTATCTATGGCAATGGTATGAATCATGATGCTGAAGTAAAGTGGGAAATGATAATTGTAATTGTCCAGTATTATAGACTGAATAGCTATGATCCCATTCTATACATACGCTGACTGGAGACCTAACAGTCAACATATTTGAGCTGAGAATTTTGAGGAGTTACAAGAGATGGTGCAGATGGGGCCATGGTGAAGTGTTTGTGCCATCATTTTTTTTCTTTATGTGTATGGTGGGCAAGAAGGTGCGTGCATGTGTATGTGTCCATGGGGCTGCCTGAGGATGGGTACACTTGCCCTCGGGGGTAGAAGCTGAGGGTCAGGTGTCCTGTTCCACCACTCTTGCACAGGTTCTGATTAGAGCCAGGGTCTCTTAGTGGTCCCATAGGTTGCTGTTTTTCCACAAGCTCTGGCAATTCTCAAGTCTCTGCTTCCCATGGGACTGAAGTTGTAGATTCATGTAGCTACATCCAGCTAGTTACCTTAATTCTAGAGATCGAACTCAACTAGATCAGTCTCTCAGCTTCCTCAGACCTTCATGCTTACACAGGAAGTGTTCTTAACCACTGAACCATCTACCCATCCTGTATCTGTGTCATTATGAAAAAGGAAGAGAGATGGAGAGATTGCTCAGTGGTTAACAGTGCTTGTTTGCAAAGCCTGAAGGTCTGGGTTTGACTCCCCAGTACCCATATTAAGCCAGATGCATAAAGTGGCACGTGAATCTCGAGTTTGTTTGTGGTGGCAAGAGCCCTAGGCACACCCATTCTCTCTCTCCTTCTCCTCCCTCTCTCTGTCTCTCTGTCTAATCAATAAATGAAAATATTTTTTAAAAAAGAAAAAAAAAAAGAAATCCTCACTTGCTCCTCTCTTCTGCTCTCCCTCCCTCCATCTTCCCTCTCTCTCCATTCTAACGAAAAGAACACACAGCCAAGGGACACTTGTGAATGACATCATGGCCATCTGCAAGCCAAGAGGGTCCTTCCAAGAACCAAATCCTCCAGTATCTAAATCTGAATTTCTCAGCTCCTGGAACTGTGGTGTTTTATTGCAGTATCCAAGGTAAAACGAAAGTACAGGGAAGAAAATTGTGATCTGACCAGTAAATTGATTTTGGTTATAAAACCTACTGAGACAAGTGGCATGCTTAATTTCTATCAGAAATCTATTTGAAAATTATTTTCAAGATGCTAAGGTACAACCTGGGGATATAACTCAACAGTACATGTATCCCAAATATATGTGCATGTGTAGATGTATATGATGGTTAATTAACTTCACAATTATTATGCTATTTTTCTCCAAATGAATCATTGAAAACATAAAAATCACTGAAATTAGTGAAAATAAAAACTATGTAACAAGGTTTAAAAGCAAAATTTACCTCATTGTAAACTAGAATTGGAACAAAAATGTAAGTAGGAACTAAAGCTAAACATTAAAGCCTGTGGGTCTAGGGATAGGAATAACTGAGGGTCCTGTGACTCAGGAAAGAAGGGAGAAAGTTCTACACCATCCTCACTGTTTGAAGTCAGGTGCGAAGGCAGAAAGCCCCTTTTGCCCCCGTTTCCATGTTCCTTTACTGCTGTTCATAGAAGGGTACTGGTAAATCCACTTTCAACTTAAGCTAAGACATTATGAATCCTGGGATCAATGAAGCTGGTTGGCAAAGCATAGTTTCTTACTGAGGAAGTTGCTCCCACCCTGGACACCCACGACAGCCACCATCACAGCACAGGATACACGTCACCTCATCGGAACCCTTAATCTAGGTGACAGGTAGAGGGCACACAGGACATGACAGAGAATAACACTGGACTCAAAGGTGAGCACAGAGGAGAGAGCAGAGAGCAATGTCCCACCCCACATGAGGCTGCAGGCCGCGCAGCAAGAAACGCTGAGAAAGAAACCACCCCATGAGCACAGGAAGTGCATCAGAACATTAAGATCCAAGTAGCTTCTGCCTGCGAATTCATTACAATAATTTAGAATATGCATTGAGCTAAAGATAGAATCTAGATAAGATTCATTTAGAGGAAATAATAAATTATATTAGAAAAACATAACAAATAAAACAAGAATGCTAACAATTCTAGCTTGCATAAACAATTATAACTGTGTGCTTATTTGTGCGTGTGTGTGTGTGTGTGCGTGTGTGTGTGCGTGTGTATAGAGGTGCATGAGCACATGCGTGTGTGGAAATCAGAGGCTGACATTATAATCAATTATTGCTCTTTCATCTTACTTATATATTCACTCACTTGTTCATTTATTTTGGAGCATAGTATCTCACTGAACCAGGACCACCTGATTAGCTAGAAGAATTAGCTAGCCAGTAAGTCCCGGAGGTCCTCCAATTCCTGCCTCATCAGGGCTGAGCTTTCAAGCATGTATCACCATGCCTGGTTGCTGAGGATCTGAGTTCAAGGTCTCCATTTTTACGCAGCAAGCACTTTACTCACTAAGCTATCTCCTCAGACCGAGAGCTATGATTCTTTAAGAGTCAATAGCAAGATAGAATTAACTCGTATTAAGAATGTGTATGGGCTGGAGAGATGGCTTAGCGGTTAAACGCTTGCCTGTGAAGCCTAAGGACCCTGGTTTGCGGCTGGATTCTCCAGGTACCACGTTAGCCAGATGCACAAGGGGGCGCATGCTTCTGGAGTTCCTTTGCAGTGGCTGGAGGCACTGGCATGCCCATTCTCTGTCTCTCTCTGTGTCTGTCACTCTCAAATAAATAAATAAAAATAAGCAAAATAAATAAAGAAAAAGAATGTCGTGAGGAATTGTCAAAATGCAGTACTGGTGAACCTGAATAAAACTTTTAAATATCAATGAAGACACATAGGAGGTAGGATAAGAGACCAAGATATTTAAAGGGAATGCAGAGAAAACTCAAAAGCATAGTGAAAGAAAGGAATGATATCATGTGACAGCAAGCTTCTGCTCTGAACCTTCACAACTATGTCCCTCAGATGGAAGCCAACGCTGTGCCCCCCACCTGCCACCCCCTGACACCACCCACGGCTAACCTCCGTGGCTGTTTTCGGCTACACCACCCTCAGTCCTCAGAACACTTCAAGCAGGCTCCAGCCTCAGGTCATCCTTCCTACTTCATCTCCCTTACCAAGATTGTTGATGCCCAGTAGCTACTTGTTGATAGAATCAATAAGCAATTATTTGCACGTGGAAAACACTCAACAAAGGCGAGTTAACTCCCTACTTGGCCAGCTCTGCTAAGCCCTCAGAGAAGTGGCAGTCACTTTACCTTCACTATAACAGCCACCTTTTCTATTTGCTATGTCTCTTTAGCAACAATTCCAAAATGAGGAATCCTCTCTGTTCCTCTTATCGTGATAACAAGGCGGATTTCCGACATGCTTGTACCTAGAAAAATCTAGAACACATCTGCATCTGTATTTATCTACCTCTCAAGGCTCCTCTGAGCGCCACCTTCTACTTGTTGCTGTGTACAAGACTCCATCACTAGCCTTCTGCTTCTTAAGTGATCATCTCCCATAGTGACTCTCATGCACACTGCTGCCTACTCCTCCTTGCTAAGCCTAATTTATCTAGACATCTCTTTCTTCTAAAAACAACTTTGAACATCCTCAACTCCAAAGGAAAATCTTGATTCAGCAAATCAGAGGACTCCAATTACACCATCAAAACTGACTGAGTATATAAAATCAGAGACATGTCAATTCACAAAAGCAACTAAAATATTATCAAACACTGTCAGAATCAAAGCAAAACATAGACATCCATTCCCCTTGCTGGGGATTGGTATAATACGAAGTATTTGAGACAATTCTATCCAGTAGTAACTAATGAGAGACAGATAGAGGACTTATGAGAAGAGCTTCTAACCCTCCAGTGGAGAAAAAAAAAAAAAAAAAAAACATGAAAAAGGAATCATCTTCCTCCAGATATGCTCAAATTTGAATGAGACAACTAAGCTACTGAAAACTTAATGCAATTCTCACCTCACCCACACAAGTTCTGTGAAAATTTTCAAAATTAATATAATTCAATAACTTTCCTGTTATTTTAACTAAAAGCTTCCTTGCCCTATACAACTCTTCTACCTTAATAGTAGCCCAACCTCCAAAAATCACCTACTCAGGGTCTGGAGACATGACTTAGCATTTAAGGCATTTGCCTGCAAAGTCAAAGGACCCTGGTTCGATTCTCCAGATGACACATAAGCCAGAGCACAAGAGGCCACATGCATCTGGGGTTCCTTTGCAGTGGCTGGAGGCCCTGACAAGCCCATTCTCTCTCTCTCTCTCTCTCTCTCTCTCTCTCTCTCTCTCTCTCTCTCCATATATATATCTTTCTCCATCTCCTTCCCTCCCTCCTCATCTCCCTTCCTCTTCCTCTTTCTCTCTCTCAAATAAATAGGCAAAATATTTTTTAAAATCACCTACTTATTTAAATGCTTGAATGAACAAGGTCACTATATAATGCTCATGATTTCTGAGATTAGACTGATTATGGGTCTGCCACAGAAGTTAACTTAAAATAAAACTTTGGTTTTCAGACCAAGCAGTTGAAAGAAGTTTAGGAGAACTGAGATCAAAGATAAACATTAATGTGGTCATGGAAAGCGACAGATAGAGAACACAGTGAGACATGAAGAACATGATTCAGCCTAGGTCACTATGCTAGTTCATAGACAGATGGAGACTATAAGTCCTTCAGTTCTTGTCAACATTATGCGCACCATGTTAGACCTAGCAAGTTTCACACGTCCAGGCCCATTGTATATCATATAAAAGAAATAGGTAGGCTGGGTAGATAGCTTAGTGGTAAAAGCACTTACCTGCAAAGCTTAAGGACCCAGGTTTGATTCCCCAGTACCCATGTAAGCTAGATGCACAAGATGGTACATGCATCTGGAATTCACTTGCAGTGGCTAGAGACTCCAGCATGCCCATTTTTTCTCTCTCTCTAAAATGAATAAATAAACAAAAAAAAAAGGGTGACTGCGAATCAATGGAATTCAATTCTATCTAGAAAATAACCAATTGAAAATTTGCCTATCAATGATTATTGAAACAAGGAAACAGCTGCCATTTGGAAGTATGATCCCATGGAGCTACTGGCTTCTTGGTTAGATCACTGCCAGGTAAATGAACTACAACAGATGCCCTCTTTGTCAAGAATAATATTAGGAAACCTATACCTGTTTCACTTCATTTTATTTTGTAAATGATTTCATTTGACCTCATTACAGGAAAATAATTGTCCTCTTGCATGCAAGTCTAGATAACCTTGGTTCACTTCTTACCTCTGTCATTACCCCTGGGAGTATATTTGTTTATTTTCAAATGTTCACAGGGTAATACTTCACCTTTAAATAAAAAGAGAGGGTAAGAATCCAGGCATGGTGGCACAGTGAGCAGGAGAATGTCCATGATGTCAAAAACAGCCTGGGACCACAGGGTGAGTTCCAGGTCAGCCTAGGCTAGAGCGAGACCTTGCCTCTAAAACCACAATGGAGAGAGAGAGACAGAGATTATTCTAAAATATTGAAGACAGGGCTGGAGAGACTGCTTAGTGGTTAAGGCACTTGCCTTCAAAGACAAAGAACCTCAGTTTGATTCTCCAGTACCCATGTAAGCCAGATGCACAAGGTAGCGCATGCATCTGGAGTTCATTTGGCATACCCATTCTCTCTCTGTCTCACTGCTCGCTATCTTCCTCTCTCTCTCTCCCTCCCTCCCTTTTTCTCTCTCAAATAAACAAATAAAATAAACTATTTTAAAATATTGAAGAAAGAAATTGCCTGAAGCTGGAAGTGGTCGAACAGTATAGTTAAACATACACTCTGATATGAGACAACTAAGCTAAAAATCATAGCATTCACATTTCCTAGTCATGTGAACTTATCCAATATAACTTTTTCATGCTTATTTATAAGACAGAAACCCCTATGGTGTTGGCTAAATTGTACCAACTTCTCTACTCTCTATATAGCAACTACCTTTTTTTAAAAAAATTATTTATTTATTTATTTATTTGAGAGCAACAGACACAGAGAGAAAGACAGATAGAGGGAGAGAGAGAGAATGGGCATGCCAGGGCTTCCAGCCTCTGCAAACGAACTCCAGACGCGTGCGCCCCCTTGTGGATCTGGCTAACGTGGGACCTGGGGAACCGAGCCTTGAACCGGGGTCCTTAGGCTTCACAGGCAAGCGCTTAACCGCTAAGCCATATCTCCAGCCCGCAACTACCTTTTGTGTACATTAAATTAGTTAATATATGGATGGAGACATGGTTTAGCAGGTTAAGCTGATTCTCTGCAATGTCTGAGGAACCAGATTTGATTCCCCAGTATGTACCTAAACCCAGATGCACAAGGCAGCACATGTGTCTAGAGTCCATTTGCAGTGGCTGGAGGCCCTGGAACACCTATTCATACCGCCCCCCCCTCTCTCCCTTTCTCCATCCTTCTCTCCATCTCTCTCTCTCTCAAGTAAATAATTAAAGTAAAATTAGTTAATATATATGAAGTTTCTAGTATCCAACCTTGGTACACTGAAGTCACTAAGCGCTGTCAATTATTTTTGTGATTTAATATGTGAATGGAAGACACAGTCAGTGATGCAAGATGAGTCCCTCCTTGACTCCAGGCTCAGGGCTACAACTTTGAAATATAACTGTACCCTTAGTACAAATGGCTTCTCTCCTCATATGCTCTAATCTGAGAATACAGACAACTGCAATGTAATTTAGGAAATGCTAGGTCAACAATAATGAAGAATGCCATGCTGGAGCTGGAGAATTGGCTCAGCTGTTCAAGATGCTTGCTTCCAAAGTCTGACAGCCTGGGTTCTATTTCCCAGTATCCAGATAAAGCCAGATGCACAAAGTGGTGCATGCATCTGGAGTTCGTTTGCAGTAGCAGGAGGCCTTGGCATGCCCATACTCACTTCATCTCTCTGTCTACCTCAATCTCTTTCTCTTCTTCCCGAGTAAATAAATAAATAAATTTAAAAGTGAAAAGAATGTCATGCTATATGCGAGAGATTTAATACATGAATGGAAGGGGGAAGAGTGTTGCCTGATCTGAAGAAACCCTCTTGGGAGGAGAGCGTTGTCAGTGGGGACCTGAAGCAAGGGAAGAAGTTAGCAGAGCAAACACAGGGAATAAGGCTCCAGCAGAAATAGAGATTCTGCTGCTTCTCCAGCTCACAACAACTGAAAGCAGTCACTATTCAGCATACAGGAACTGTCTTACATGCATGTCATCAATCAGGTGGAGGAGGAAATGTTGTGTATTCATCTCTCCTTGCCAAGTGAACGCATACCCAAGCTTCAATCAACAATTTACTCCGTATTTATAGTGCTTGACTTCGATGGAACATTATAAAGGGTTAAGATCAATGATCTCCCACCTAGTCTACCAAGTACGAACATGAAAACCCACTATTCAGCCCTCCCATACATGAACTGTCCATAGGTTAGTGGAAAATAGTTATGAGTCCCCAAAGTCCAACCTAATAACTTCTTTTCCCAAGGTTTCACTCATTTTTTGGTAACTTTTCCTAGACTAAAGTCCCCCTACCTCCCTTTTCAAAACAGAAATGTGTCTATTGACCTAATGGCTACCAATCTCTAGGTTTTCCTGTTATTTAAAAATCTTTTCCAATAACCTGGGCTGCAGGACTCAGCTCTTCTTTTGAAATGTGATTCTGGTATAGAGGGAAGGACATTGCCTGTCTGGATTGGTTACTTTTTTCATTGCTATGGCAAAATACCTGACAAAAACAACAGAAAGATTAAATTTTAATTTTGGATTATGCTTGCAAGGGACACAGGTCACCATGACATGTCATCAAGAGCAGGAAGCAGCTGGTCACATTTGTCCCAGTCAGAAAACAGGGAGAGGTAGATGAGTGCCCTCAGCTAATTCGCCTCTGTGTGGTGTTGCCCACGTGTAGGTGGGTCTCCCCACCTCAAACCACCTTACTTAGAAAATTGTCGTCTACGGCCATACTACCCTGAACGTGCCCGATCTCATCTGATCTCGGAAAATTGTCCACAGACATGACCAGAGATTTATTCCATGGTGATTGGAAACCCTGTCAAGTCGACAACCAAGATTAACTATCACACCATCCTAAGATGCAAAGGGAAGTAAGAGCATTGAAGTTATCTTGGGCTATGGGCTCTGATTCCTTCTTTTTCCCTATAAACCCCTGAAAAATCATCACCACCATCACCACTGTCATCATCTGGAATGTTGCACCAAGATAGTTTATTTCCTTTTAATGGCTTTCTCTACTTTTAAGTACTCTACCCTAGCCCAAGTGTTACATCTTGCTTTGATAAAGAGAATGCTAATGAGTTGGGTAAAGAGAACATGACAATGTTCTTACCTTTTAACCTAAATATAATTGTATTTTTCTCAGTACTTGGATATATCCCTGTCATCATTTCCCTAGCTAAATGTGTAGGCAATAAAAAGTTTGGAGAACTAAAAAGGTTTTTACAAAATTAGTAATGCTGATGTTTCCAAGTAGTATTATCTCATTTTGTTGGCTGAAGTTGTATTTATCTTATACTTAGCAGAGTTTTCATACTTTTGGTAATAGACAGAAATACATTATTCTTTTCTATAGGTGTTCATTGATTACAAGTGAGATGAAAAAAAGTTAAGAACTTCTATTTGAAGATATAAGTACATACATATGTATCAGCTCTGAACATGCTGGGTTTCTTTAAAAATGATATAAAATTAACCTTTAAATCAATAACTATATTTAAAATTAAGAAATATTTGTGGATCACAAATGACTAGGAATCTCTAGAAAATAGGCAAAAAAAGTGACCATCATGCTTAAGAAAGACTGAAGAACAAACTTCTTGGAAAAATGGGAAAAATTATTAACAAAATAGCACTAAAATCAAAATGAAAATTCTAAACTAATAAATTAAAACATAACTGAAGGTAGATTTATGAACTGGGAAACTGAACTAATGAATTTTCTAAATAATATTATAAAGTATGAATAAAAATTCAAGAAACATGAGACTTATTTAAGACACACAATACCCATCTTCTATGAATACCAAGAAGGAGAAATAAGGGGTTTTTACAAAGGCAATTGTGAAAGGAAAAAATATGACTCGTCACTCAAAAACTGTTATTTTTAAATAATGGAAGGGTCATTGTTATTTATAAACCATGCAACTCATATGTAGTCAGACTCCATGGTGTAAGTCATTTCAAATACTGTACAAGAGAATCTAATGACAGTAATAAATCATTGCCATAGAAATGCATATATGCACAGATCACAACTCTCCAAAGTACTTTAGGAGTTAAGAGTTAATAGAGCTACAAGCTTTTATGCTTTTATTACACTTTACCTGTTTTGTCTGGTGTGACTTGGCAAAAACAAGAATATTTTCCCCTATTGTTGGATTTAAAAAAAAAATCTTAGCAACTGGTTATTTGAATACATGAAATCATAGATATGCAAGTTTTATAAACTGAACTTGGCAAAATCAGTATAGAGGCTATTCCTCAGTAATTATGTCATCTTTCATCAATTAAAGCAAACTGAAGTGTTTGAGGAAAATTTAAAAATTATTACTTTCCTCCTTATGCTTAGACAATATCTTAACTACAAAGTCACCAACTGGAAAACAGGACAACTTCCCTACAGGACTTGGACAAAATGTGAAGAAAATTTCTTGGCAACTAGAGAAACCAAAAGTAGAGACCCTGCCTGAATAGTAGTCTATAAGTAAAGATGTCACTACAGAATTAATTCTCACAAAGTTAAATTTATTTTAAAAAGTCAAAAGTCTAATTCTGAAAATTTATTGAATTTTAGATCAGATGCTTATTGGCACAGAGACTGTGAAAGCACCACTGAAACATAACAGAAAATAAAAAGAATTTTGATAAGAGCTAAATATAGAACAGTTTTATAAATAAGTACAAAAACAATTTCAAGAGGGCAGAAAGATCAGTCAAAACATTGGATTATCAACTAATAGAAGAAAACAACATGTTATACAATAGAACATAGTTACATAACACAAAGAAAGGTAACTGAGTCCACTTACATGATATGGAAACACATATGTGAAGAGCTAGTCTGGATTCAAGGTGATTTCTATTGAGATATCTATTTTCTGACTCCTATGCTATAGTAGTTTAAACATTATACCTCAAAATATAGGTTGATACCATTTTCTAATTATGACATATGAGTGAAAGGTATGATTTTTTGTTTTGATCATCATTTCCAGAGTATGTCATGGAAAAAAAAGGATTGAATCTATGATATAACTTTTGGTATTTAAAACAATTTCTCTAAAGTTGTATGAAGAATTAAGTTCCCTACTGTGGAAGACACCATATGCTGTTGCTACAGAACATGGAGAGCCCTGGCTATAATCTGAAAGAGATTCAGTCCCCAGACAGTTAGCTTGTCTAGTACCAGAAGGTGCTACATGAGTGACTGGGAGAAAATGGCCAACATCTGTCCAAGTAACTCGTGGCCGAAGCTACTCAACAACAAACAACCTGATGTGTTGCTCACACAAGTGCAATAGTGATGCACAGCCTTGATGGATAACCAACCACTCTTGAATTGGCCAACAGATCTGCTCAGTGGAACAGAACCCATAGCTGGAACTGGAAAACAAGTCAGAACCATATCCAAAAATCGAGTCCACTTTCCAATATCAAGCTCCCACCAATCTTGGGCTACAAGAGGGCCTACACCTATTAAATTCCCTCTAAAATTATAATGGTTATCCCATTTATCTGGTGCTGACTTCACTCTCCTTTGGAGAATCTGGTTCTCTTTTTCAGATGAACACAGAACCTGAGGAGAGATTCAGCCCATCACACCTCACCAGCATCCCAGCTGAAACCATAGAATAGTTAGGGAAATGAGTAAGCATGCTACTTTCTTGGTGAATCTGGTATCAGCACAAGTGTGAAGGAGAAAGACCCAGAGAACATTCAACTCCTACCAAATCAAATATCCAGAGATACAGAGATTCCCAAGACCTCATCCCAGTAGACCTAAAATGAACCCAACATTGCTCAGGGAAAATCACAGAAAGGGTGGGGAGATTGTTAGAGCCACACCTTGGGACATTATGCAGAGACATTGCCTCTGCCCCATAACTGATGGCTACCTCCACAATGCATGACCCATAATCCCCAATGAAGAGGGTCCCATCAGAGGGGGGAGGACAGGGAGGAGGCTAACAATAGTACCAACATGGTTATTTACACACTGAGTATGTACATAACTAATAAAGAAAAAAAAAGTCAAAAAAGAAAGAAAGAAGGAAGAAAGGAAGGAAGGAAGGGAGGGAGGGAGGGAGGGAGGGAGGGAAGGAAGGAGGAAGGAAGGAAGAAAGGAAGGAAGGAAGGAAGGAAGGAAGGAAGGAAGAAAGAAAGAAAGAAAGAAAGAAAGAAAGAAAGAAAGAAAGAAAGAAAGAAAGAAAGGAAGGAAGGAAGGAAGAAAGAAAGAAAAAGTGGGAGAGAAAAGGTATAAAAAAATGAATTATGTTCCTACCAGGATAATATCTGATCCATATTCACTGTTATTAACTTCTCCCCGGGAATGCTAGAAAAGCTGTTGTTAATTTTTCCTCATTTCTCCGTGCTTGTACGTGCTTATGGTTTCCTCTGGGCTGTTGATAAATAACCAGAACTTGCCATATGTGACCTGTGTAGAGCACTGTAGAAAGTCACTAAACAGAACTAATCTGTTGTAGAAAGAGCTGACTCATAAAGTAAGCCACCAAATCTGATGGTGCTTCATGGACTGAAGATAGCATACTCAGGGTCTTCAGCATCACAATGAACCTCATTCTTTTGCAGATACTAACCATATCTTTGAACTCATTCTTTTTTTAACTTGTTTGATATTTGTAAGGTTTCATAGCCATCTCTTTTTCTTTACCTTGTCACCAGATTAGTCAGCATCAGCCCCTGGGTGATTTCCTTGACATTTAAATAACCATATCAACGGTGAAATTGACTGCTTTCTGGAGGCTAAATCACATTTTAAAATCTGGCAATCTTCATCAAGGTGCATTTTGCTCTGAGTTGTTAATTGCAAAAGAATTAAGAATTACATACTTAAGGACAATAAAATGAATCTTATTTGTGTGACACACACATGTGATAGGGAAGGCTATAATCAGGAAACATTTCAGGGAACGAGAGACTTAGCAACAATGTGTCAGACCCCCTAATACGATTGTAGGCTTCTTCTTCCTGGTAAGTATTCATTTGGAACCTTGCTAAGTAAGAATAACATTCACTCAAATGTTTCACAAATTATGGGAAGGCCAAACAAGCCCAGAGTAAACAGGAAGAAGCAAGAATGATCAAGACTACAAGGATGGAACAAAATAAGCCTGCACAGCTGTCTGGACATGTTTCTTGCATGGTACTACATGGAGTCTGAGCCAGTGATTTTGTCTAAGCCTGCCATGTGTGAAGACAGATACCTGCACAACTGATTGAAAGAAGTACAGATTCTCAGGTGGAAAATCTCTACAAACAGTACCATTCTGAGGGGAGAGATACAATGTGGTCAAAGAAGCCTCTATTCATATGATGCTAGGTAAGGAACAGTATATCTGGGTCACTTCCCTCATCTGTGTGAAAGAATACTAACGTTGCCCTCTACATGTGAATAGTATGAGGATTACTTGATCCATACACACATTATATATATTGAAGTAGGATTTCACTATAGCCCAGGCTGACCTGGAACTCATTCGGTAGTTCCAGACTGGCCTCAAAATCACAGTAATCCTCCTACCTCTACCTCCTAAGTAGTGGGATTAAAGGTATGTGCCACCACACCTGACTTTGTATATTTTAATTACAGCTCCTAACATATAAACTTTTAAAACTGTGGGCAGTCAGGCTGCCTACTTTTTTTTAGTATTTATTTTTATTTATTTGACAGAGAGAGAATGGGCATGGCAGGGCCTCCAGCCACTGCAAACAAACTCCAGATGCATGCACCCCCTTGTACATCTGGCTATCTCCTGGGGAGTCAAACCTGGGTCCTTTGGCTTTGCAGACAAATGCCTTAACCACTAAGCCATCCCTCCAGCCCAAACTTTTTATTTAATAATAAAATAGGAACAACCTGGTTGTAGTTACTAGGAAAAAATCCATAGTTATAGAAGACAAAGGCAAGAACAAAGAGATTATATGAAATAGCAGTTGCATCATATGAAAGAGCGGTGATATGGTTGTTAGAAGCCAGCTGTCAGTTTCTGAATCCTAACTCTGGTTTAGCAGCAATGGAAATATGGAGAGCTCATATATACCTCAGCTTCCACACTTGTCAAATGTTGATAACAGCACCAAATTAATGAGTTTGCTGTAAGGATTAAGTGTATAGCATACTACATGGCATGCAGTAAGTGTTATACAAGCATTTGTCAATATTATAATACTTATCTAAGGAGCTGAGCTATTTAAACCCCTCCTCACTGGAAACTGGACTGATCATAAACTCTAGGATTAGGCTGTGTGACCACAGATGCATAGAACACAATGGGTCCTCAATAGGAAGCCTAGCAGATCACTGCATAAGCTATCAGAAAGCCATTTCTATGCCATGACTAGACCCAAATATATCTTTGGAAATAAAAATAGAATTACAATAAAAATAGCATGCCACAGTCTGCCAAGATCACTTTGCAGGGACTCTAACCTTGTTACACATTACCTGGCCTCAGTGTCTCTCTCAAACCATGGAAACAAGATACCACGACACCTCAGCCTTACATATCTCATGCCTTTAAAACCAGTATCTCAGGGACAATACTGCCAAGTTCTTTAGCGAGCTTGGTATGCAGCCTTCCCCACTCAGATCACAGCTCTAGTGGCCTCTGAATGTCTTCCGGGATGACCTGAGTAAGATACTTCCTTAGGCTGTTGTTCTATTCATTCAAATGAATTTGGAATGGCACAATCTGCGTCCTGCTCTTGATACCAGATTTTTGTATTAGTTACATCCTCATTGCTGTACAAAAATGCCTGACAAGAGCAACTTAAGGAAGGAAAGATTTATTTTCATTCACAGCTCAAGGGTACATTTCCTCATGGCAGAAAAGGCATGATGGCAGGTTTTGAGGCTGCTGGCCAGAGCTCATGCTCATCCAGCTTCCTTCTTTGAATGTAGCCCAAGACCTCAGCCGTGGAATGGCACCACTTACACTTAGAACGGCTCTTCCTATCTCAACTAACCTAGAAAATCCCTCACAGACACGCCCAGAGATTTCTTTCCCTGGTGATTCAAAATTTTATCAAGCTGAAAATCAAGATGAAATACCATAGCTGGATCATATGATAATTCCATTTTCAGGGTTTATGTGTATGTGTGAAACTTTCACACTAATTTCATTTTTAATTCACTTGGTTACGTTTCAACAAAAAGTAAATAATGAATTCTCATTCCCTGAGTCCTCACCAGCATTTTTTTGAACTGGTTCTCTTCATGGTAGCCATTCTGACTGGGTTGAGATGGAATCCCAAAGCAGTTTTTTTTTTTTTTTAATTTTTATTTATTTATTTACTTGAGAGAGACAGACACAGAGAGAAAGACAGATAGAGGGAGAGAGAGAGAGAATGGGCGCGCCAGGGCTTCTAGCCTCTGCAAACAAACTCCAGACACGTGCGCCCCCTTGTGCATCTGGCTAACGTGGGACCTGGGGAACCGAGCCTCGAACCAGGGTCCTTAGGCTTCACAGGCAAGCGCTTAACCGCTAAGCCATCTCTCCAGCCCCCCAAAGCAGTTTTAATTTGCATCTTCCTGGAGACAAAGGATGTTGAATGTTTTTTTTTTAAATATTTATTGACCATTTGCACTTCTTCCTTTTCCTTATGTGTGTGTGTATGTGTGTATTCATATGTGTGTGGGGGGGTGATAATGCACTTGTGTGTGCACATATAGAACCTATAGGGTGACACTGAGTGTCCTCAATTGCTCTCCACCTGTTTTTTGAGACAAGGTTACTCATGGAACCTAGATCTTACCAAAGTGAGCTAGACTAGTTTCATGGTACGTGTTGTGTGTCCTTGGTGTCTGTCTCCTTCACCCTTGTGCTGATATCTGGTTCACCGAGAAAGCAGCACTCTTGCTCATTTCCCCAGTTTCTTTGTGGTTTTAGCTGGGGTCCACATGAAGTGCACTGGGTCATTTATCTCCTCAGGTCTGGCTCCCATATGACAAAGATAAGCAGAATTCCATCCCGCTGTCCCTGCCCACATGCATTCTGGCACAGGGAACCCCTAGGAAAGTAATTTTAAATGTAAATTCATTTTATCAAGAGGGTAAAACAATCAGTATTATTTTCAGGACAATTATTAGTTAAGACAGTGACATGATTTTTACGAGGGAAAAAAGAATCAGAATGCTGATATATTAGCATTTATTTGCTGATGTTTCCTAACAAAGCAGTCTGTTTCCCACATTACAGATGAAAAATTGAAAGACATTAGTTAGCTAATGGAGTAGCACTCCTTCTACACTCAATCAATAGTACATCTGTACAGATGGCATAGATGAGCCAGTGCCACTTTCACTTTGATAAAGATAAAACCTGATCCAGCCAGATAATACAGAATTGTCACAAAATAATCAGATTTTCCTAGTTCCAAACATATCAATAGCCCTGCCAAAATATGCTTGCCTGCTTTCTTTTCTTTCTTTCTTTCTTTCTTTCTTTCTTTCTTTCTTTCTTTCTTTCTTTCTTTCTTTCTTTCTGTCAGAGCAACAGACAGGGAGAGAAAGAGGCAGATAGAGAGAGAGAGAGAGAGAGAGAGAGAATGGGTGCTCCAGGGTCTCCAGGCACAGCAAACGAACTCCAGACTCATGAGCCCCTTGTGCATATGGCTAACATGGGTCCTGGGGAATCCAGCCTTGAATGGGGGTCCTTAGACTTCATAGGCAAGGGCTTAACAGCTAAGCTATCTCTCCAGCCCCAAAATATGCTTTCTTAATAGGTATGTTCATGAAGTCAACCAACTTTAAATTATTACTGTTTTGACAAAAGTTAAGACATTTTCTTTATCTATGGTTTTCTCTCTACTTTTACACAAAAAGGAAAATGTAAGTTTTTGTGACACTGCCTAAATAGTTTAGAAGATGGATAAGTGTTGGTAGTTATATTATAAACTGGAAGTATAAGGAAACATAAAAACATTTTAAATTCTACATCATACTCTTTTACCCTAACTATATTCCCAGCAGGCTTATGTAATGTAAAAAAAAAAAATCTTAAACTCAAAGTCTAATGTTTCCACAGCATAGAAGAGTTGGCCATATTGTTGACTCTTAAAATCCTATTTTATTTATAAAATATTATTTATTTATTGAGCCAATCTTTCACTACAGTCTAAATTCTTCTCAGTCACGTAATTTTACTGTAGCATAGAAATTGCAGAATGTGAAATTTGCAGTTCTTTGTGGCCAAGCCCGAATGAGTCCCACAGTTCATTGCACTGATGCTGTATTTCTTTGTTTTTTTATTAAGTAGAAATATCGTATAGACATTTCGTGTGTCGATACCACCATCTCCCTCCTTTCTGTCTCCTTTTCACTGAGGGAATGCTGGCATTCACCATTGAGTTGTGGGTTGGGACATGTGAAAGCATTAGCCAGTCATTGTAACAGGGGAGGCAATGTCTCTAGATATTCCCTCCCATCCTGTGGCTCTTACAATCTTTCTGTCTCCTCTTCTACAAAACTCTCTGAGCCATGGTGGGTGTTTCTAAAGTGTACTTTAGACTGGAGATCTCAGCAGCTTCTGGATTTCTGCTGTGGTGTGTTTTGAGTGTCCTCAGGGTCGCTCTCCATCACCCTGGCCCAGGTTGTCAAGCTCACTGTGGAAGCAGAACTCTTGCTCCTCTCACCAGTTCCCCTGTAGTTTCACCTGGGCCCTAGCTGCTATGCTAGGGGTAGTTAATCTCCCTCTGGGGATAAGATATCTTTTCTTGTCTTGTTGATAGATTTTGCTTATCCTTGGTTCTCACTGCTTTCTGAAAAAGAAAAATAAATTCTCCAATGGAGAGTGAGATCAGCTTGTCTTTTATCAGTAATCTAAATCCTAGGGATTTAAGTAATTTTTACAAGGAAAGCTATCTTCAGGATTGGAGCAATTTTTGGTCCCATCTCTCCTCAATGCCTTTCAACTCTGTCACAATGCCTCCTAAATCCAGCAAATTCCCAATAATAGCATGGATCAAATGACTTTTCAGGCTACTTCAAAGTTCAAGTCTCGTTCACTATTCTTACATTGTTTTATATCCCCATATTCATTTCATGGGAAGTGTCCAAAAAAGCCACAGATGATGGATGGATGTATTTTGAATTATTATTTTTGTTTTTGAAATACAGTTTACCTTGAGAACTGTGGCTCTTCTGTAAGGGCTTGCCAATAGGTCATTCAGGGAAATATTTTCCTATAAGTTAATATACCATTCACCTTAAAATTCCAATTATCAAGGTGCACAGTGGACTTATAAGGGAGTGAGAATTGAAAATTATTTTGGTGAGTCATATGTCTAGGTCAGAGAGATCATCTTTACTAAATTTCTAATTTTCCTGTATTTGTGCCAAATGCAGCATTCAAAGTTCCCCATTCACCAAAGATAAATCAGTCCTTGACAGACACTTCTGGGAAAGCAATCTAGAATATGTCTATGAGTATGATAAACATGTCTTGCCACATTAGATGCACAATGCTCTCTGAATACACTAAAATCTCAAGTATTGTAGTACAATAAGATTTGTGATATTCATTGTTCACAAGCTCACATTTCTGAATGATGTAAAATCCACAAAATATGCTGAGCATCATAATGCTAGGCCACGTCTCATCACAAACCCACCCTTACCAACCTTTGCTTTCCAGGGTTCCTCCTACTCTGCTAACATTCATCACTTCATACTGACTTTTGACCATGGTCTTTTTTTATATTACTTTACAGAAACTGCCAATATTGACTTGATTGAAAAGACAAAGGAAACCCTGTTCATTGAGTTATTGCTCAATTGTAAGTAATGCATAGAATCTCATGAAGTATCATCTTATTTTAACTCTCATTAAGCCTTGGGTTTACTGTCTCTAGTTAACAGAAATAGAATCAGGAATGATCACTGACCAGTGGAAGTTCATATTTAGAACTCTCTACTAAATGCATGTCTGGGGTCCTTCTCTAGCAAGGTCGTATATTGCAGAAGTGTTCAAACCATGTACACATCACTGAAGTCTCTTTATAGGTCCCAGAGGAGTAGCTATAATTCCAAAGCAGCACTATTTGATCACAGGGCAGTTTGACCTTCTTATTTATTCAGTGTTTAAAGATTCACACACTGGGATTTTAGACACAAAAATATTAATAATTTGTTTCTTTCATTTTTTAGAAAAAAAAATAGCATCATACAACAAGTGTTAATTCTCATAAGAGGTCTCAGGCAGCTAGTTTTCATGGTAAAATCATCAACAAATGTCTATTTGCAAGAAAATGTGACCAATGGCTGCCTGCTCAGTCTGTTTTTAGGAACATGATTTAAAACACACATGTAAGCTTCACAATAGAACAGCTCTGGTCTGTTTATTGTTAACCTTTGCATAATAAAATCAACTGAGACCATTAACCCAACCCATGCACAATGTGTCCATGATCTAAGCGATGAACAGGCTGTTAGCCCAGTTCACCCCAGAAAATCAGCAGTTTGCCTTGGTGGTACAAATGCTGATTGCATTCATTGATGTTTGTTGGCTGGCTTGCTTGAAATCTATGATTCATTTTATAATGCCAAATGAAGTATGGGCTTTAGCTTAGGTTTAAATTAACAGGCTGAGTTTACAGAGCGCCATGGTGTCTGGAGTTAGGACATAATTTCCCTTTGCCATTCTTGAAAGAGAGGAAGTATTTTTGGTTTAAAATGCCAGGGCAGTGTGTGCTGAGAGGTCAGGACAAAACCTGGAGAAGACTTCTGCAAATTTATGTGTATTTTTAGCCAGGGTTTTAGAAAGATTATATTTCCTGATTTGATAATAATTACTATTACAATGGGAGTTATTTTATTATGGCTGGGAATCTGAATCTAACACACAGTCCTATGGAATGGAATAGAATGGAATGGAATGGAGTGGAGTGGAGTGGTGTGGGGTGGGATGGGATAGAATGGAATGGAATGGAATAGAATGGAGTAGAGTGGAATTGAACGAAAAGAGAGAGAAAGAACAAAGAGGGAGCAAGGCTATATTATTCATAAGACTGTGTAAGTGTGAAGCTAACAATTGTAAAGGCAGCAATGGGCATTTAAGCTCTGCGGACCATGACCTGTAGTCTGACACCAGTGATGCAGCAGTGTTAGAACTGCGCAGTTTATTGAGCTCTAATCAGAAGTCAGGCACTGTGATCACATCACCTGATCCTCAGCACATCACCAAAAGGTAGTATGATCAATACACATGCTGAGGCTGCAGCCTGGAGAGTTGTGGGATGTGAGGAAGCCAGAACAGCTGCAAGGCATGCAGCCCTCCAGGCCTGGCTCCAGAGTTCCATGTTTCCAGCTCATAGTCATGTTAGTCTGTCAACAGAGACCAAAAGAATCACGTGAACACATCACTTTTTAAGAAGCCAACCCGGAAAAGGTAGAAGGAAACCTAAAATATGAGTGAATGAAATCAATATTCCAAGAAAGGAAGGACATTTTGTAAGATACGAATGAGTAGATTCTATCAAATAAACATTATGTAGAAGAATGGAGTTTTTGAAAATGTTTGTATATTATAGTACAAATGAAATGTTAATAGAAGAGTTAAAATATAAAGTTAAAGAAACCTTCAAAAAAACTAAAGCAAAATGAGATGAGACCATGAAAGAAAAGTAAGAAATTCAGAAGGTCATCCACAAAGTCTACAATCAAAAAATGGAGGACAGCCAGGCATGATGGCACATGCTTTTAATGCCAGCACTCAGGAGACAGAGGTAGAAAGATCGCCACAGGTTCAAGGCCAGCATGAGACTACACATTTCCAGGCCAGCTTGGACTAGAGCAAGACCCAACCTCGAAACCACCCCCTTAAAACACACACACACACACAGAGAGACTGAGAGAGAGAGAGAGAGAGAGAGAGAGAGAGAGAGAGAGAGCGAAACCAGTGCTATTTAAAGGAATAAGCTTTTAGTGAAATATAATAAGAAACATCCCCCTGAATAGAAAATGGAGTTGTCATATTGAAAGAAGCTCACTGAATGTTCACCATCATGGAAGACACTTATCTGCACACCTCCCACTAGTACAATGATGCAAACGTACAAAGTAAGAGACCATTCTATAAACACCCAAGGAGAAGAATGGGTAACATGATATGCAGTAGGTGAACTTATGACCTACCATCCTAACTAAAGGCATGCCAACATTAGATATTTTCCTCAATTTACATGTTTCCCCCCCACACTGGGAGACCTATAAACATAAGATAGTATCTTCAAAAATAAAAAATATTCCTAGAAAAATACCGTGTGTGTGTGTGTGTGTGTTAAAGCATAAAAGCTTCTTAAGATTGATTTTTCTGAATATTAAAAATCACAATAAGGGCTAGAGAGATGGCTTAGGGGTTCAGGCGCTTGCCTGAAAAGCCAAAGGAAACAGGTTCAATTACCAGGACCCATGTAAACCAGATGCACAAGGGGATGCACATATCTGGAGTTCATTTGCAGTGGCTGGAGGCCCTGGTGTGTGTCTATTCTCTCCCCACCCTTCTCTCTTTCCCTCTCTCTCTCTCTCTCTCTCAAATAAATAAATAAATTTTAAAAATCACAATAGACCTAGCACATACTAATTTCTGTTATTTTAGCTGTTTCTGTATATTTTAGCTACTTATATGAATAATAAAGTATCACTCATATTTTATAAAGAATGTTTCTTTTTATTGAAATAATATAGTTTTAATTATGTCCATGGAATCGTATGCCAACATTTAATTTATTAATAAATTGGAAATGTTGATATTATTGGTTAGATTTCACCTTCAGGCCATATTTCTATTAAAACTACTTCTCTTAATAAATGCTGAAGAACTTGCTAACTTCAGATGCATTTTAATTTTTTTCTTATTGAATATGATAGTGTGAGCCCAAATGTTTTCATTCAGTGTACTTTTCTGACAAATTCTTTTATATGATTAAAATCCATATTGTCTTTATAACTAGTGAAATTTAACAGCAAAAATTTTAAATCCTCAATTTATTAAATTCTGTTATTTAAAATTAATTTATTCAATTAATACTAGCAGCCCTATAAAATGTTATTCTCATAAATCAAGATAAATGAATTAATATTATGCATTACAAAAATTTAAAGAACATTAAGTCTTCATTAGTTATTTTATTTCATACATCACCTGTTATAATAGCATAAATATAACCTCCATCAGCTTGCAGGTTTTGTTTAATAATTGTGGTTACAAATCACTGAATGGTTCGAAAGTTGTTTTGCACTTCATTTATTAACTGCTTTGATTTTTAAATTCTCTACAATTTTGAACAAATGCACACATGGTGACATAGAATACTTGAAAGGTGCCATATAGCTGCTTAACACTGGATGATTTAAACAAATGTAAATACAGTTACATGATATATTTGCAAAGGGTTCATATAGCTGTTGGACACCAGATGATTTATACATCACCTACAATATTGAAACACTTTTGATTTTGTTTTTGTTCTGAGGTAAGGTCTTGCTCTAGCCCAGGCTGACTTGGAACTCACTATGTAGTCTCAGGGTGGCCCCAAACTCAAAGTGACCCTCCTATTTCTGCCTCCTGAGCACTGGGATTAAAGGTGTGTGCCACCACGCCCTGCTACTGAGACACTTTTAAAATGGAAAAGGACATATGAGATATACTAAGTCCTTTCCTGTAAAAGCATTATTTCATCCCAACATTCTGGGCACAAAGTTTCCATCAATTACAAGGGTAATGTTAAAAAGAAAAAAAAAAACATGCATGTGCTGATGAAGCTACTGAATGATATGTTCTGACAAAAAGAGAGAATATCAAAGAGGACGCCACTGCATAGTAAGACAAGAAGCATCTTTCCTCCCAGAAGGATGATCTTTCCTCCCAGAAGGATGATCACAGCCTAACCTAGGGAGAGTGTAAGCACTGTCATATACGGAAGCAGCGTCATACAGCTGTGATTAAGCATGGATACTCCATCCTGGATTACATGGTTTGACCCTAAATGCAGTGACGTGTGTTCTTACAAGAGGGAAACGGCTGGTGGTTTTACACACAGAGAAGGCAAGTAGCAATGAGAAGACACTGGCTTTGATGACCGTAGCTAGGCAACTGTAATCCACACAAAGCTGGCAGCTGGAACAGGGAACAGAGTCTTCCCCTTGATCCTCCACAGGGAATGCGGTCTGTCAAACTCTTCATTTTGGCTCCATGGAAGTGATTCTGTTCTGCGGCCTCCAGGGTGAAGGCACAATATTCCAAAAGAACTACAGATGTTAAGATTCTAACTACAGCAACCATGTATGGGAATAAATATTGAAAGAGGGAGATAATAGTTGGGGAAAAAAAAACAACCCTTGCATTAGGTCAAATTGATTAATATGGGTTCACTTCACTTTTATGAAGGAAGTCAAAGTTTGTGGCTTTCCCAGGCTAAACTATCTGCTCTGTAGTTCTCAGATCTCAGAGGTGGCCCTACTTCCATAGGCTTTCCAGAGTGGATATACCTCTGGAGAAAAGCTCTGCCTAGGATCTGATGTTGTCTACGACATCCTCCACAGCTCTTGCACTTGGTATATGGTGGGAAAGATAGCAGCAAAGACCTCTAATATGGTTCCAGGGCTCTAATCACATAAATACCTCCCCAAAGTTCCCACTTTGAAAGCCTACCAATTGGAAATATAAGTTTCCAACACAAGAACTAGGAGAAAACATTCAAACTATAGTAATTAACACATACCCAAATGATAGTAAAGGAATTCCTTTTAAAATATTTTATTTATTTGTTTGTTTATTGGAGAGAGAGAGAAAAAGTCAGATAAAGAAAATGGATATACCAGGGCCTCCAGCCATTGCAAACAATCTCCAGGCTCATGCACCACCTTGTACATCTGGCTTTCATGGGTACTGGGGAGTTGAACCTACGTCCTTAGGCTTTACAGGCAAGTGCCTAAACCACTAAGCCATCTTTCCAGCCCAAGAATTCTCAAAGTAAACAAAAATGAAAAGGAAAACAATTGGTATTCAGAAAATTCCAAATCATCAAGAGGTTAAAGGTGTTTACTACAGCGTGCAAAGAGAAAATGAATGTTAATACAGAACTCTATTTCAAGTTAATAATCATTCAAACACTGAGAAGCAAAAGTATATTGATTTCCAGCTTATATTTGCTGACTCATACTAAAAATATCAAATGGAAAATAAATGTCTGCACTAGCTACATTCTCACTGCTGGGGAAAATATCAAACAGAAGCAACTAGGAAAGGAAACAGTTAATTCTGGCTTATAGTTCCAGAAGGCGGAGCCTAGCATAGCAGGAAAGCTATGGCACACCATCACGTCAGCAAGAAGAAAGCAGACAGAACACCAATGGGTCTGGACTGTATACCTCAATACCCACCCACCCCTTCCCTGCCCAGTGAAATACATCCTTCAGCAAGGATCCTTTTTCTAAAGGTTCCATAGTCATCCTGAGTAGCACAACCAGAGCATTTTATATTCAAACCACCACATTTCATCCCTAACCTCCATGGGCTGTATGCCCATCTCATGATTCAGAGTGTATGCAGTTTAACTTTCAAGTCTCTACATTCTTTACCAGTCTAACACTGTTTAAAAGTGTGAAGTCCTGTGAAATCAAAACACAATACTTTGCACCTAAATGGTACAGGGTAAACATTCCCATTCCAAACTGGGGGAATGGCAGACTTAGAAAGTGAAGATAGCCAAAACAAGACTGAAACCAGGCATGCAAATCTCAGGTTCTGCAGCAGCTCCATGTCTGGCACCTGTGGGTTCCTGATGAAATCCTCGGGACTCCAGAGGGTTCGAATAGCTCTAGCTATTGGACTGTTTCACACCAGATCTGCTCCAAGCCCACAACTTTTCCTGAAAGATGTATTATGATCTTCATATAGCTAATATCCCAAGGTTTGTTATTTTTTAAAAAAGAGAATGTTTTGGGGATTGGAGAGTTGGTTTAGTGGTTAAGGTGATTGCCTGCAAAGCCAATGGACCCAGGTTCGATTCCCTAGGACCCATGTAAACCAGATGCTCAAGGTGGCACATGTGTCTGAAGTTCATTTGCAGCAGCTGAAGGTCCTAGCGTGCCCATTCTCTCTCTTCCACTGATTATATCTGCATCTCTCTCAAATAAATATATAAAAATAAAAATATTTTTTAAATAATATTTTTTATTTATTTATTTGTGGACAGAGGGGGTAGCTCTTGCTACTATGAATGAACTCCAGATGCATGTACCACTTAGTGCATCTAGCTTTACATGGGTTTTAGGAATCAAACCCTGGCCATCAGGCTTTGCAAGCAAATGTCTTTAACTACTGAGGTATCACTCCAGCTCCTATCTTTTAGGTTTTGTCTAGTTTTATATTAAGTATCTTATTGGACCCATAAAAGTAAGGCATTTCATTATCTGTATACTCTATACTTTGTACATGATCTATGAGATATGGCATACATGAAAATGTTTTCAATTTTTCCTTGAAGTTTTGTCATTTTTTTATTTTATATGCTTTAACTCTATACTTTTAGATGATAGCTTAGAATTTTTATCTTTGAGATAGCCTGCATGTTAAATCATTATTAAGTAATCACTAAACATGCTTAACATGTTTATCTTAAAATTTACTTTGTAAATATTATTTATGACTGAAGCAAGCTTCTTTAATATTTCTCTGGTAATAGGACTGGGAAGATTGCTCACTGGTTAAAGGTGCTTGCTTGCAGAGTCAGATGGCCTGGGGTTCAACTCCCCAGCTATCCATGTAAAGTCAAATGATGTTCATTTGCAGCAACAAGAGACCCTGCCACTTACACATACACATGCATGCACACACAAAAATAAATAAATAAATAAATAAATAAATAAATATTTTTAAAATATTTTAAAGTGTTTCTCTGACATACATTTTACCTCCTTTAATTTAACGCTTCTTAATGTTTGCACCACACCTATATTTCTTTTAATTGCATACACTTAAAAAAATTCATCTTGGGCTAGAGAGATGGCTTAGTGGTTAAGCGCTTGCCTGTGAAGCCTAAGAACCCTGGTTTGAGGCTCGGTTCCCCAGGTCCCACGTTAGCCAGATGCACAAGGGGGCACACGCGTCTGGAGTTTGTTTGCAGAGGCTGGAAGCCCTGGCGCGCCCATTCTCTCTCTCTCCCTCTATCTGTCTTTCTCTCTGTGTCTGACGCTCTCAAATAAATAAATAAATAAAAATTAAAAAAAAAATTCATCATACCAATATTGACAACAAGTGAATTTATAATAATTGCATATTTTATTTTTTATTTCTTTTACTTTGTAAATGTGTGTGTGTGCGTGCACATTCATATGTGTATGGACACACGTATGCAGAGGAAGGGGTGCATATGAAGGTCAGAGGTTGACATCGGGTATCTTTCTCAACTACTCTCTACCTTAATGTTTGAGACAGAGTCTCTAACTTAACCTGAAGCTCACGGATTCAGCTAGACTGGCTAGTCAACCAGCTCTAGGATCCTCCTGTCTCTGCCTTTCCAGATCTAGATTTATAGGCAGTTAGTTACCTCTGCACCCAGCTTTTATGTGAGTGCTGTAGTGAGCACACGGGACCTCCTGCTTCCCTCAACTCCTGTGTGCTTTCATTATGATCACCAATGTGACTGCAAATACTTCTACCACATTATTCTGTGTTTTAACTATTTCATTTCAACTTTATGTTCCCCTGTCTTTCTCTTCAAACCTTCTAACCTTTTCCAATGCCCTCTGATTATATCCTTAGACCTGTATATTACAGCTTTCCTGTCTTTTCCCCAAGTTCCTAAAACTTACCTCCCAGTGGAGACATAGAAAGGACCACTTTTCTTAACTCCTGTCGTCCAGTGGTTTGTTTTTTATAACTTCTCCAAATTCTGTTGCCTTATGAGTCCAGACAGCCAACATTTCTGGGTGTTTGAAGTGTGGTTTCTAATATATATATAGTCATCCATGTTGCCAGACAGCAAGTAGCATTATCATGAGATTTGCTGTAGCCTTGGTTTTCTCACTATCTAGCTGTGGGAACAAGCACAGAACACTTCACCTGTCTTAGGCATCTCATGTTCAGAGTTATAAGGCTGGAGATAACCTCACTCACCTCTGGACTTCTTTATCAAATATCTTAGGACTGATACTCATTTTTGACCAATAAGCCACTCGAAAGTATCATATTAAGTGTCCTTTTATTTTGTTTTCCAAAGTTTTATTAGTGCTAAAAATGACCACACACCCTCTTTTAGGGTCCAGAGCTGATTGCACATCTGGGGAATAAGGAAACAGTCTGCTCCTAAGGCTGTGCCAAGTCATGTGAATTTAATGAAGTGGCTTAAAGCCTGTTTACCTTTGCTTCCTTCCCACTGTTATCGAAGTTGCTCCCTTCAAAATGTGTATAAATACAAATAGAACTGGGCTGAACTTTGGAAGTAGAGTCTGTCTGTAAATGGGAAGTGAGAACCTTAAAATAAGAGGAGCTTAAAAAACAAAAACAACAAAAGCAAGTGTGCTTATCTTTCTTTCACCAATGGCAACCCCTTCAACCAATTTGTGTTGTTGAATTTTAGCTAAAAGTAACTGAAGGTGGAGAAACTTGGTATTTCGGCTGTACCATTGGCCTTGAGTTATACATGTATGCACAAGAAAGGGCAAGGCCAATGCTGTGCTTAGTGCGAGAGCATTGCTGATGACCTGGGCTCCGGTGGGATGGACCGGACACTGCTCCACTATTTCACAGCTCAGAAGGTGGAGACAGCACAAGGGCAGGAGCATTCCTTTCAGTACTGTTCAGAAGACCACTGCCTTCTGAACCATCACGATCTAAATGAGATTCTTACCGTCGGCCCCTGTGGTAGCATGGGTAAAGGTCCTCAAAGGCTTGGTCCCCCAGATGGCACTGCTGGAAGGTGATGGAAGCTGTAGAAGGATGGCCTGGGGTAAGGGCCTTGTGTCATGGGGAACATGGAGGGGAATATGGGAACAGACCCTGTCTTCTATGTTTCCTGGCCATGAGGTAACGAGTTTGCTCCACCACATACTCTTTCCTGTTATCCAGCATGCCCACCAAGGCTCAAAGCAATGATTCCTTCAAGTCTTGGAGCAGAGTCTTAGAAACCATGATCCAAAATAAATTTTAGATTTTTTTTTTTAATTTTTGAGTTATTTATCCTGGGCATTTGCTATGGCAAAAGAAAATACAGTTTCTTATTGTTTCCCCAGCATGTATTTACAATGATGTGGTTTCATTTGAAGTGCCCCTGTACACCGATTCCTCAGGGAACATGGGAGCTTGAAATAGTCACATTATTCCATTTTGTGGCATGGGGAGTGGCTTTGAGAATCCTCATTATTCAACCAGAAGCAAGCCACCATCTACTTTGTGGAGGGGGGCAGTGGCTTCTCTTTGCAGGCACTTCTCCAGAGTAGGGACACTGTAAGCCTTCAGTGCAGCACCCCAGTCTCCAGGATGGCAGTGGGGGTGCACTTGCTGCTAGTAAAGGCTTCAGTGGGGTCCCGTGGTATTCCCAGTGTTAGTCTCACTCCTGTAACAAAGTTGGCTTACATTAGTTCTTGTCTGTGTGATAAGGATGGCCTTCAAAGGTTGTATCCAAAGAAAAAAGCAAGGTTTTCACTTGCCTAGTTGTTTTCTTTTAAGTTTTCACTAGAGAGAGATTGTTGTTGACTTGTTGTTCATAAAGTCTTATAGTGTGAAAGCGTTATGTTTGAGCCTGAGGGAGTGGATAGAAAGCATGAGGATGTTCCAAATAACTTTCCAAAACTGCAGTTCCAGAGAAATGCTTCACTCTCATGTCAGGAAACACTTTTTGAACCTCTGGGTGGGTACGGGGGGGGGGGGGACACAGATAATTTCAGACTTCTTATGCCTTGGTCTTCATAAGAGAAATATTTGTATCAGGATAGTCACATACACAATTATGTAATATTATATATGTATATAATATTACATAATTTAATTAAGCCCAGCAAGTTCTTCATCATCCTGGTTTAACTATGTCGAGATGCCATGTAAATTCAATCTACAAGAACTGTTGGCGTAAATACCAGTGCAGTGTAACATGGCCCACTGTGCTATAACCTAGATGTAAGACAAGCGTTTAAATATACCCTTAGGCAAAGAACGATGTGAATATGTGCATCAAAGGGGCATCAAGTCCTTATGAAAAATAATTCCTCATACCTTTGTAGCTAAGAGTTCCACTTTTAAATAGAATCGTTTGAAAAATTATTTTGTTTATGCTTTTAGATGTATCAGATTTCTCTGAAGCTAATCATATCTGTCACCTATGGGAGGCTTTGTGGCTAAGAAAGATAAAACAAAGATTTTCCATGCTATTTTTTTTCTTTTTGAATTTTTGTGCAGAAAAACACAATATGCATTCAATACTTACTAAGATTATTTTTTCCCCCTTTCTGAGATTTCTCCAGTACCTGGGTTTCTATTTTTAGAAGCTGGCTATTGTAATTTGAATGTATGGTCCCATAAACTTAGGTGTTTTAATAAAATTATGTTTGCAGCTTCAGCCCTTAGCAGGCAGATACTTGCTTCAGGGAGTGTGTCACTGGGGACACGTAGGATTTGGGCCAAAAAGTATGCAGAGAGGTGTGAGCTCAGGCAGGGGTTTTGCTTGCAGCTTTTTGGTGTTTGCTGACTTGTTTCTTTCTGCTTGGATCTGTAAAAAGGATCCAGCTGCTTCCAGGCATTTATAGAAACTCCCCTGGATCTGTAAGCCTGATAATCGCTTTCTCCTATTTACTGTGTCTCCTTTGGATGTTCACCCCAGCATTGTGGACCTGACTGACAGGATTTGACACCAGAGAGTTGGGGTGTTGCTGCATGATGAATCTGATCATGTGGCTTTTGATCTTTTAGGACTTTTGTGCTGGAGAAATGGTGGAATTGTTACTAGTGACTGCAGAAGCCTAACACACTGGTAAGCCAAATTTTATGAGCTATTTTTGCGAGAAAACCTGACACCCTCCCCCCCCATTACCTAAAAACATGGAATTGAAGCTGGACTAACCAGTTCACCATGCACATCCAGTAAATTCTCATAAAAGACCTGATCTGGATCTGTAACTTGACTTTCCCATAACCTGGAACCCTGCTGTTACCTCCTTTTGGGGGCAGGAGTTCTGTCCTCCTTCTTTCTCTTAAGTTATGTAAGCTCTGTCTCTGAAATCACTTTAATAAAAACCTTTCTTAATTTTATTATCTGGCCTATGGTTTTCATTCATTGAAAATCTTAAGACAGGAACCTGGAGGTCACTGACTCAGTTTAAGTTCTGTGTGACCATCACCACTGGCACCCAAATTCCTGGGTCATTGCCCACTAAAAAGCTGAGTACTCCCAAAGACCCTGTGCCAAAATTCCTGTACTAAATCATTTTAAACCATCATTAGGATCTTGTCTTACACCTTCTTAACAGTGCATATTCCAAGAGAGAGTTGGCAGAGAGAAGTTACAAAGCAAACACTGTCCAGGTGTTCAATGTCTGGTGCCTCCTGGGTTGAACCACCAGCCCTCACTCTAATGATCGGATTTCTCATTACCTACTCTTTCTGCCTTCTCTTTATTTTCCTGGACACCTAGAGACTTAACACTCTAATCTGAATACATCACCCCATTCTGAACACTTGATTCTAAACTTGAAGTGTATTCTTAGTTGCTATGAATCCTTAGTACCCTCCAGATAGCATTCAGAAGGCCATCTCTTCTGTCTAAGTGAGTTTAGCAGGAAGCATGAGGTGTGGGGGAATAGCTGAGTTATGGATTGGAGGAGGCTTCTTAGTGAAATCTTTTGTTGCAGCTAACTGTTGTGAGGTGAAGACGGCAAACACATTTAGCACTATTGGAAAATAGTCCATTCTTGATGCTATATCAAAATACCAAAACTGGGGCTGGAGAGATGGCTTAGTGGTTAAGTGCTTGCCTGTGAAGCCTAAGGACCCCAGTTCGAGGCTCGGTTCCCCAGGTCCCACGTTAGCCAGATGCACAAGGGGGTGCACGCGTCTGGAGTTCGTTTGCAGAGGCTGGAAGCCCTGGCGCGCCCATTCTCTCTCTCTCCCTCTATCTGTCTTTCTCTCTGTGTCTGTCGCTCTCAAATAAATAAATTAATTGATTTTAAAAAAATTAAAAAAACTACCAAAACTGTAATTTATCAACAGCCAAAATTTAATTCTCAAAGTTATTTAGGTTTGGAAATCTAAGGTCATCATGACAGCAAACTCAGTGCCTCATGAAGACTTCTTCCACAGATAGCTTTCTTGAAACTGACTTCCTCACATTAAAAAAAAAAAAAAAAGGCTGTGTTGTTACATGGCAGAAAAGAAGGCAGGGAAAGGCAGTTTTCTGAAAGCACTAATTCTATCCATAAAGACTGGAGTCATTCTGACTACCTCCCAAAGACCTCAACACTGAATGCCATCACCTTGAAGTTTAAGTCCAATGAATTGAATTTAGTAACTTCCAGGCGATAGCATGGAAGAAATGAGTAATGATGGCTGACGTAAAAGAATAGACACTATAAGTATTAATTACATAACTCAATGTGGTTAAGTGCTTTATTAAAGGCAAGATCATAATTTCATTGTATTGTGGTGTGAATGTAAAATAACCCCCCCCATTGGGCTCATGTGTTTGAATGCCCCCAGCTAGTGGCACTGTTTCAGGAGTTTGTGAAATCATTAGGAGGTGGAGCCTTGCTGGAGGAAGTGGGTCACTGGAAATAAGCCTTGAGCTTTAATAGCCAGCCACCCTTCCTATGCTCTGTTTCCTGACTGCAGACACAATGTGACCAGCTCTGTTCCTGCTCCTGCACCATGCCTTCCCTGCTATGAAAATGTAGTTGACAAATAAACCCTTTTCTTCTGCAAATTACTTCTGGACAGTTGTTTCTTCACAGCAAGAAGAAAGTAAGTGATGCACAAGTGTATCACGAAACACAAAGCATGGGCACTTAACTTCAGCAATAGTGTCTCTTAAACCTTACTGTGTGTGTAAATGAACATAACTTGTGATAAAAATGAAGGATCCAGTTCAGTGGACCTTCAGTGGGAC